>NC_081229.1:2239594-2839594 GCF_902713425.1 Acipenser ruthenus | reverse complement strand
CTCCTATGCCTCCCATAAACATCACAAACTGATCTTGAGCTAATACAGCAGCAACAACGACGTTCACTGCTATGGGGCTGGGACAATAATAATTTATGATAATAAAGGATCGTGGATTATTTGATAAGCAGTCCAATCAAATACACCTTTACCATAATGTAAAAGCAAAAAGAGGAGGTACTGTAAGAGGTAAGATGTATAGGAATTATTCCATTGGTTTTATATCTATTCAAGCCAACAAGTTTAACAGATACAAAATCCATACTTCCCTAGAATCCCTGGAGATAAAATGTTCATGCTGTGCACACGTTGGTGATTTATTGCCATAGACAGCTTGTGGTTGGTATGTGTGAGTGCAGTACGTGTGTGTGTGTGTGTGTGTGTGTGTGCTGTGCGGCAGGATTGCATGGTGTTGTATTGGCATGTTCTCCCTCCCCCTCCCCATCTCTCTCCTCTGCAGTCTGCTTGCTATGCTGCTCGTCTCCGCTGCTATCTTCTCTCTCCAGCCATGCGTTCTTCACTGCTTATCCCCCGAGTCATCCGACAACACAGATCTGCAAAGCTCCAGCAAGCAAAGGCGATGCTGCAGTTCTGGCATTAATAAATACCCAATATGTACTTTTAATAATCAAACTTACTGGCTTGTGATGCATTAGGATGGGAGATGTATTGCCTATTAACTCCACCCTTTACTAGATACATTAGTATCCCAATAGACAATTGAATGGTGTCCTGAAAAACGTATTAATGTTTTAATAACCAAGACCTTCCAAAAGAAGTAGTGGTACAACATGCAACAAATGCCCAACACAACACCAACCATCAGGGGTGGTCTCTTTACCTTGCTGTAGTGTAGATGTGCAGTGTTATTTGTGTATGTTATTTACCAGAGGTTCTGAAACATTGCACAACTGCAATTGCACAGGAAGTCTTGAGAAAATTGTGGAACTTTTCACTCAACTATGTACTTACACATAATTACAATAATATCATGCCTAGTTACAATGTACTTAATGTGTACATCTTTTTTGCATGATATATGTAAGTACACAATTGTATCAGAAAAGAGTTAGTTAGGGTTAGGGTTAGGGTTAGGTTTAGAGTTGGGGATAGGGTTAGGGTTAGGGTTAGGGATAGGTTTATATCATGCAAAAATATTTACACATTAAGTACATTGTAACTATGCATAATAACACGGTACTTATATGTAAGCCCACATGTATTTACTAAATAACTACTATGTAAATATACCGTAATTAAAGACACTTAATATAAAGTGTTACCCCAAATTTGATGGTAAGAGATGAACGCCTACTAAATCAAGTGCAGGACTGTTAGTCATGCCAGACCACCTTGTACCAGTACAAAGCCCAGTGTCAAGTCAGGCATTGAAGACTGAGATTTAGTAATTGAGAAAAGCTGAACTGACACATGCAGAGCACTCCTTCACAGCCTGTAAACATTATCCAAGTCACATCTCCCACTAGCGCATACAAATTAGACTCTGGGTATCAAATCAAACACTGAGGATGAAACAGGCTGATAGCAACAATCCAGCAAATTATCCATTACTGCTGGTCACTATCCCCACTATCCCGGCAGTCAGATCTTTACCTAGTTCCCTGAAGAGCGTTCATGGATTATTCATGAAAGTAATACATTATCTTGAATATTTATGATGGAAGGAGCACTAAGGCAAGTGCAAAAGAGGAATAATATAATTTTAAAGGTCCATAGTGTTGGACATACTCATGAGAGACCGTGGTTTTCTGTGGTTCGAACAGTATGGCATATTCAAAATTGACTTTTTTTTTAACCCCACGTTTAACAAAATAAAGCCGACCGTTCCTTCTTCCTGGTTTAATGTAAGTGTCAGTTCCCACTGAAAACGAACCTTAATCTAGAGCTATAGAATGGATCTGCATAACCCATTTAACCCTGTAATGCCCAAGCGTTTTTTTTTTAAATTAGAAAAGCAAACTAAACTGTATGCCAGGTAAATGCAGTGTAACAGGCAGTGCGTCAATAAGGCAAACATTTACTGTATTTATTTTTAAGTGATACAATAAGTATATTTACACTATTCTTTCAGAAATGGGAATTTTCACAGTGGGTATATTTCACAGAAATCAACGATAACCATGAAGAAAATACAGCCTTACCTATACACTGTGGCCAATCAAGCTCGTATTAACACCTGGAATTAGATAGATTGATCAAACAGGCACAATCTTAGCTTTGTCTCTTGAAGTGGCTCTAGAGAATGGTTAAAGCTGATTGAAAACCACCTCCGCTCACAAAAAACCTTGTCTCTTGGGGAACACGCGGTAACAGCTACTGATCTCTAGAGAAATTCCTCTGTGCCTCTCACCTTCTTCTATTACTCATCGCCCTCCCTCTCCCTCTCTCCTCCCCCACGGGAACTGAAAAAGGGCTGCATTTCAATTCCAGCTCAATGGGGAAGGAAGTCGAAGCTGCTGTGGTGAGACCGCTATTAGCTTCACGGTCCAGGGGGTGACAGTGACAGAGTCAAGCGTTTGCCTTTTCGACGCTACAGCCTTGAATTCCCCTTCATCCCAAAAGTCAGTTAGAGTTAGAAAGCATTGGAACTGTCCCTAAAAAGCATGTCATCAAGTGGAACCTGAATATTGCTGAACATTTAACCCTTTCGGTGCCAAATACTTTTTATGTGAGGATATGGCCAAAAGGTTTTGAGTTTGTATGTACGGTGAGCTTACATTTCATTACTTCTCCTTTCATTATCTTCTTTTATCTTTAACTACTGTTAAGGCCAAAAGTTTTGCATCACCCTACATAATTAATTGATTTTAGTTCATAAAGTTGAAGGAAACCTGCTGAATAATGTTACGCTAACATATTGAATTACATGCCGCTTTTCACTGAAAACAAGACGAATACCACCATAGGGTATAATACAAAAGATAATACAAAAGACCATATCAAGTTTCAATTGAGTCTTTGCTATATATCTTAGGGGGTTTGTATCCCTGCTGAGGGAGAACACAGGTTTTAGTGGCATGTAAAGAGACTTGAAAACCTCCCTTTTATTGCCTTTAAAGTTAGATTATTTTGCTATATCTATTTTATCGCTAATGACCACTATTTATATACTGTGTGTTATTTGAGTTTCTTGAAAGCCTCAACAAAAGGTACAGTGGATATAAGTTTACAAAAAGCACATTACAAAAACATTGCTTTCCCCTGATCACGATGGGTTCCTGTTTTGATCTTGTTACACTCTAATCTCATGAGAAATCAAAAGTAACCGTTAAACAGTACATAGGTTTGAAACTGAAGTTTTTATAGTGTTGGAGAATTGGGGATTATTCAGGAGTCTGCTTCAGGAAACAGTGTCTGGAGACATAAATAATGTGTAAAAAATAATGTAATTGTATGTAAAAATAATGTGATATCTTGTAACAATTGTAAGTCGCCCTGGATAAGGGCGTCTGCTAAGAAATAAATAATAATAATAATAATAGAAATGTTGACATTATATTATATACTTAAGTAATCAGGATTTGACAGCACTGTTTCTGAAACTGCTGTCAGAAACTGAAATGCAAGCTCACATTCACCCTGGAAGCCACCAGAAATCTGTGTTTAACAAGAAGGCCATTTGACAAGTTTATTTTGTATGCTTGTTTGTCTACATATTCTAGTTCTCAGTCCCCACAGCTCTAACCACTAGGCTACTCCACCTCCAGGTCACACAGTCAGTCAACAGCCATGGACAAACGTTCATATATATATATATATATATAAATGCTAGGTGATGCAAAACTTTTGGCCATAGCTGTAGACCGAGAACTTGGATTAAAATCCAGTATTAGCTCATGGCTTCCAATTCCCAGCTAGGCTACAACAGGCCCAGGTCACAAGTCTATTAAATACGATATTAAAACTAATTTTGATACCCTGACTCCCAATCCCACAGCTCTCAAAAGAAGACCCAGGCTGTCTCTTCTTGCCTGATTCCAAACCCGGTTTCTATGGCGATCTGCCAGGCCCCCGACCGAAGATGAAAAGATGATGTATCGCCTCAGAGGGCCTGCTACCTGCTGACTAAATTTGAGGTTAGAATCTTAAACGAGTAAAGCACTGCTTGTCAGGGGAGTCCGAAAAAATTAAAAGTGAACTCGGGAAAAATGGTGTGGACACAGAGGATTTCGCTGGGCTGATGAGCTGCAGGGGAGCCAAGCAGGATTAGTTGGGAGGGAAGGTTAGGATACCCTCATACTGTAGATGTGTAAAAGTGTGAGATACGGAAATACAATCTGTCAGATCCCTTCGTATATTCCAAAATTTGGATAAAATCAATAAATTTCATCCCAATTAGTATTGATATTTTATGGTTTTAGATACTTTGTCATTTAAGATATGCAGTTATGTATTATGAACTCTCTTAATTAAATTATTCAAATGACCATACATTTTTTAAACTTTAGTCAAAAATAAATATCAACAATAAAATAAGCACAAACACCCTTTCTGTGCATTTTCACTTAACTTAGTCTGACTTCATTGCATCTTTATGTACAAGCTCTTTGTACAAATGAGTGGGGTATCTTTTGCTGTGCTTCTCAAACAAGCTTAACACTAGAACCACCATGTGGGTCAATTTGACCCATTTTGGATTTGAAATGTAAATTACTCTTCCGTTGTAAATCGTATGTGTATGTCCGTATTTTACTTTATATATGAATTAAACATCATAACTGTGTTTAATTGCCAGAATCGCAAAAAATGATAACGGTATAAACAGTTCTACCTTGAACCGACAAGTGGGTCAATTTGACCTATGCATTACAATACTTATTTTTAATACAATGCAAGATATTCTATTTGTTTTGTAAATGCAGCAAACAAGACACGCCCCCTCCTCCTCTAGCACGTTTTTTTTAAACCTTTCTTTGTTTGTAGACTGACTACGAGACAGAGATTGCTATGATTGTGGATTTCTACAATTGCACCAAGATGCCAACTCAGTGAAAGCGTATACTTTATTTCTCAATGTACCTTGGAGACAGCAATCCTTTGTTTTGTTCCAGAAATGCAACGGGAATATATCAGAAGGAAATATTTTATCTTGAAAGTAGTAATTTTGATTGGAATACGGCAAGCTGCACTCAGATGCATACAACAAACTGAAATGACATGTAGGATAACAACTTATGTGCCTAATATGAAACGTATGTTATATATATATATATATTTTCAATATTACTTTTAGAAAAAAACATTTAGGTTTTACAGGTTTGTATGCACCAGTTTACACGTGTTTACACGATAGTGTTCAATGGAACTGCGTCTATGTTTACAACACAGCTCCTGGATGCAGACCGAGTCGTTTACACCTGTAAAAGAGTATATGTACATGATCGTTTCTTTTGAAATATGTATTTTATTATATTTTTTCACTGTTTGTAGTCGTGCTGTTTATGAGCTCATTTTATAAATAAAACCTTTTATGTTTAATTTTCCATTTAAATATGGTGTTTCTGTGATGCAAATGTTAGCTATAATGTTCATGAATAAACCATTTGAGTTTTAACTGATAGTATGTCTTTCATTTTCATAACGAAGCAGTTTAAAAATGTATGGGTCAAAGGGACCCATGTAGCGGTTCTAGTGTTAATGCTTGAAAACTGTTTCCTTTTCATCTGAAACTTCAGTTTCGACTGGATCCAAGAACCTTGATGTTTCCATCCCAGTTGTAAGACATTTAATCACTTCCACCTGAAGAAGAGGCTTGTGAGGAATTGAAAGCGCTTGTATATCACTGTTAATGTTCCTCAGGGGAGTATTTTAACATTAGTAGAAGGTCACTATTCTTATAGGTCCTTGCATCACTGTGCTCTCTCCCTCTCTCTATCTCTCTAAAACAGACCTTCACGTCTAGGTTAAAGCAGTGTCTGACAACTGGCTTTCCTCTGATTTTTATCTCAGGGTCACGATCCAGCATGGCCTGCAGGGCTCATTGTAACTTACTGCTGACTGCCGAGGAGGGGCTGTAAAGACAGCTCTCAGATGAATCGCGCATGACCCATTAACTCAGGACCAGTCAGCCACTTCACAACAGCCAGAGTCATCTAGACTGATGAGTCAAAATTTGAAATATTTGGCTGTAGCAGAAGGCAGTTTGTTCGCCGAAGGGCTGGAGAGCAGTACACGAATGAGTGTCTGCAGGCAACAGTGAAGCATGGTGGAGGTTCCTTGCAAGTTTGGGGCTGCATTTCTGCAAATGGAGTTGGGGATTTGGTCAGAATTAATGGTCTCCTCAATGCTGAGAAGTACAGGCAGATACTTATCCATCATGCAATACCATCAGGGAGGCATCTGATTGGCCCCAAATTTATTCTGCAGCATGATAACGACCCCAAACATACAGCGAAAGTCATTAAGAACTATCTTCAGTGTAAAGAAGAACAAGGAGTCCTGGAAGTGATGGTATGGCTCCCACAGAGCCCTGATCTCAACATCATCGAGTCTGTCTGGGATTACATGAAGAGAGAGAAGCAACTGAGGCTGCCTAAATCCACAGAACAACTGTGGTTAGTTCTCCAAGATGTTTGGGCCAACCTACCTGCCGAGTTCCTTCAAAAACTGTGTGCAAGTGTACCTAGAAGAATTGATGCTGTTTTTATGGCAAAGGGTGGTCACACCAAATATTGATTTGATGTAGATTTTTCTTCTGTTCACTCACTTTGCATTTTGTTAATTGATAAATATAAACTATTAACATGTCTATTTTTGAAAGCATTCTTACTTTACAGCATTTTTTTACACCTGCCTAAAACTTTTGCACAGTACTGTATATATATATATATATATATATATATATATATATATATATATATATATATATATATATATAAATGATATCTCAATCCTAAAATTCTAGGTGCTGCAAAACTTTTGGCCATAGCTGTAATTTCTCTCTGCAGCAGTGGTTTCGTGGCTCTGATCAAATGTTTAGACACACAGCGGTAAGCCCCCTCTCGCCTGACAACTCTTTCTGTCAGATTCAACTTTTCACCCAGAGTGCGTCGCCATGGAAACAAGAAGGCTGCAGCCTGGCGCGCTGTTGGACAGCAACAGTGTGTGCGTTTGTGTGTGTCATTGCGTGAATATCAAAGTGTGTCTCGGTATGTGCCTTCAGTAGCAAAGGCAGTTTAGGGGTCCTTATAACCTCAAGCAAAAACAAAGCCAAGCTTGTTGCCTGTACCTCATGTTGTGCTTATTGCAAACATCAGTCTCAGACACATCTGGATGTAAGGTTTAGACCAGACTATGTTTCAAATCTTAACCATACCAAACACTACATTCTATGTTGAACATTATTGTTTAGATACAGTATGTGACACTAGAATTAAGAGATAGACAATTGATCAGATTACCTCAACCCCTGGAGAGAGCCCTTAGATGCTACCGATGGTCCTGATGATCTGGGGGTATTGGGAGCTTCTCTGTCTGTGTCGCCTCTATACCTAGTATTTATACTCTAGTAGGCTCAGAGACTATGAGACTACAGTTTGTTACTAGTTATAGTTGTCAGCAGTTACTCCATTCAGCTGCAACCAACCACAAACTACTCCCATTTAAGGTTGCTGGGGTTAATTGTTTACCATATTTCTCATTTCCCGTACTTTCTAGCACATGCCTTATCATTCAATCATTCTAAGCCTAAGGCCAAGTGGTGTTGCCTTAGCAACTCTACTTATGTCAAAGTCACCTCTAGCAGGCTGGTTTAACACTACCAACACGTTTTCTTTCTTATGACTACCAATACATTTTCACTCTACGTGGAGGAAAAAAGCAACAGTCAAATAATAAATACAGCCCAGATAACGTAGGGTCCTGATTATGGTTGTCGTTCTCATTATTGCCCATACCATTTACCGTATTCCTTCAAATTTAAGACGTCCTCGAATTTAAGACGCAGTCCAAGATACAACCTCAATTCCACATATAAGAAAACGATGTATGGAGGTAGTTTGCGGCCGTCTGCTGTCACACAGAGCATTACAGTTATGCACCGCTTCTCATTTCCAGTCGTGATTACTCGCACATGTTTTTCTCCCTTTTTGTGAACTGTGGGATTGCTTGGCATGGTGGGAAAAAAACGGGGTCTGGTCAGCATTTCTGATCTGTCCAAGCTGGTACTGTTTGTTAGAACAGAGCCTAATAACAAAACGCTGAAATTTTAAAAGCTTCTAATTCCTCAGGAAGCTAATGACGCTTCTTTGAAAACGACTGCCTGTACGTCATGGATGATTGGAGATCGGGCAGCGACGTCTTTGTTGGGCTTATCTCAGCAGCCAGTCACGTTGCTGTTTGTGTACTTGGGTATTCATGACTTTTGTTGCCGATTTTAATACATGCATCACTATACGCCAATTTAAGACGCAGGCCATTTTTTTGAAGAAAAAATTGGTTTTAAAAAAGTGTTGCGATACCTAGCATTAAATAACTTTTCATATTTGGTGGTCCTGAGAGAATATTTTTCTTGGCTTTTACTTTTGGAATCTATCTTATATTCATTCAAATTCAATGACAGAATGACTGGGTGAATTACACTTTCCAAATGACATTGCTAAGCAGATACTGAGCTTGATCTTAAAGGACAGTAATCATCTGAATTCAGATGTTTAATTCAGGTTTAAACATGCATTCTTTTCCACAATTATGCTTTGGGGGCCTCGAGGATTATTCAACTATCCTCATTCGTGAAAGTTATTGGTGTTTCCTCTATATAGTTCTACAGCTGTGGCCAAAAGTTTTGAACCCCCCTATAGAATTAACTCATTTTGCTTCATAAAGTCGAATGAAACCTGCTGAATAATGTTATGTTAGCATATTGAATTATATATCACTTTGTAGTCTTCCAGATACTATAAAAATGTCAAAAATGTCAAAATCTAACATGAAATGCTACTGCACTACTATTATGGCTTCCGGTAGACTTTTAGCAATATCATTTTGTCGTTTCTTTGATTAAATGATGTTAAATAAAATATAAAATGTATGTTCATACAGTTTTTAAATATTTCTTATTATGTTTCAATCCTAAAATTCTAGGGGATGCAAAACTTTTGGCCATAGCATACATCCTGAATGAGAATACCTGTAAATAGCTTGTGGAATCTGATCAGAAAGTGAGTACACGTCAAAATCCAATATAAAAAAGTCTGCAATGGTCACCTGCTACAGCGTTAACACAGTCAGTCTTGGCAGTTTGATCTTTCTCAAGGAAAGTCATTTTCACAATGTCTGTATGATTAATGCCTTTCATTGCGGCTCTTTGTAGCTGAGGCAGTTATATCAGTGCAATTTGCGACTGCTCCACAAAGTTTAACTACCCTCCCACCTGCTGCCCACCACCATCTGCTGTGGGTGCCAAAGACAATAACCTGTCTAACAGCTTTTGTTAAAGGGGTAGATGTTTTCTTAGCATTCTCTGTTTGTTTTCATTACTCTTGCTATTGACTATTTCTGATATCTTGCCAGAAATGTATTTCCTTTGAGATTGTATTAATATGTCAAAGAGTAAGTAACAATATCCTATTGTATCGTATGGTATTTTCAATAATTCGAAGTGGTTCTGAGTTTTGTTGCTCCAGTTATTACATTTTTTTTCTAAATCTCCCTTAAACTTGATTTGAGCTTGTCTGGGGAATAACTGCCAAAGCTGAAGAGCCTTTCTCATTCCATCCAAACCATGTGACAATATGATCTTTAACCCTTCGTGGTCCATTTATTCAGCGCCTGTCAGGTGCGTCAGGTTTAATTTATTTTCACACAAGCTGTTTATTTTACACGTGCTGTTTAAAAGTTATTTTATTCACAGTAAAACGGGTTTAAAAGGCACTGCATATCAACATGACACTCAGTACAGCATCTCCAGCCCCGCCCCACCCCTTGTTCTCTGTATTTATCACATACTTCTTCATAGTCGTGCATACTGATAAATCATCTCCTGGTCACTCAATTTATCACCAAACTCCTCAATAATGCGATCCAAGTCATTATTGTATTATTATAACATCTCAAAAAGCTCTGCAAATGTCTTTGAGCGCTGGATGCGGAATCAGCTATCTTGTTTGTTTGTGTCCATGTTATGTCTGTATTTTCGGCTTCTCTCGGCCATTGAAGCTTTTCTCTGCTTTTCCAGAGAAAAACCGACTAGGAACCTGTGAATGACGCTTTTTTGATGATGTCGGAGCACAAAGGGTTAAACTCTGTAAGCCTATGACGGGGTACACCCACCCCTGGGTAATGTCCGCCCAGGAAAGGCAGGACACAGTATCGTGAATGAAATGCGCTGGTGCTCAGATTTATTAAACAAAACAATTATTTGAACAAAACAAAACACTAAACAAACAAAACGGCATGTTGGCCAAAATAAACAGACAAACAAAAACCAGTAAAATAACCCCAAAACAAGCATCGTGCTGGTCCTTCCAGCATGAGTAGAAATTGTTTTTATATATTTTAGATTTCCTCTCCACCTCTCTCCCGTTCTTTCGCCCTGAACACACCAACCCTGATATGTTCATATAGTTTTTTTTAATTATGTCTCAATCCTAAAATTCTAGGGGATGCAAACCTTTCAGCCACAGCTGTATATTTTGGTTGGATGTTTATTGGTAGCTCCGAATAGAAAAATAAACGGGTAGTATTAGGCAGCAAAACAAAAAAGCTCAATCAATATTTCTGTAGTTTAAAAGCATCAAGGAACATCTAAACCCCCTCTGGTAACCTGTAATCTTCATTCTGCAGCAAAGTGGAACTAATATGCTCGCTCCATTTAAAACGGCCCTGCACAAATGCGACATTGAGCAAGATCAACAACAAACACCCTTTCTGTGTTTTCAAGCTCAATTTTCCTCTTGTTTTGTCTTTTGTGTCGCGGACGCCGTTGAGTGGCGGTGTGTAATTATCAATGTGTACCGTTCATTTCTGCTTTATCTTCTCCGATACTGTATTTAATGCACAGCTTGCAGGACCCTGCTGGGAAGCGAAGACCGTAGGAGATATAAATTACAAGCTGTTGAGTTTCACTCCCAAATATAATTCTTCAGTGTCTGTTGACTAAATTATTCCTTAGTTTTGTCTGCAATGCATTCTGGTGTGTCAGAGAGAAAGAAAGAAAGAAAGAAAGAAAGAAAGAAAGAAAGAAAGAAAGAAAGAAAGAAGACTGTTTGACAGTCCAGTATGTAATATCATCATGTTTCTTTGATTACATGATGTTAAATCAAAGATCTAAATCATGTTCACATAGTTGTTTTATTTTTTATTTAAGTCTCAATACTAAAATTCTAGTTGATGTAAAACTTTTGGCCATAGCTGTACTTCTGTGAAGACACCTAGGAAATTAAAGCACTTTTTTCATATTTAAAGGCGCAAAAACCTGTTGGAAATTGCTTCCAATACTTAAAAGCCCTTAAAAGCTCCAGTGCCAATGCAGCAGTGGCCCAACAATGGCGTGTCAATGCTTCTGTACCAAGAGGAAATGTCAGGACAATAGCAGCTACCATTGGTAGAATGGTACCACAGTTGGATCATATTTTGTCATTTAGTACCAAGGTTTAACAATGTTATAAACATACTGCTGGCAAACATTATAATCCCATTGTACTCGACCAGTACCATATAATGTAGACGGTGTGTTATTTTTTATTGCAACAAGACCACTGTACAATGTTTGTTCAAAATTCATTGTGTTGTCATTTTGGGTAATGGTGTTGTATGCTTATGATTCTGTTAGCTAGTGTTTTTTTTGTTTTTTTTGAGAGTAATACACTGGATTAAAATGGGCAACATGAAATAGAAAACAGAAAATTATCAGACTTATATAGTATGTTTCAAGGTTATATAGAAAATCCAGGAGTCTTCTGAGTTCCACACCGATTCTGGGTCAATGGAAATTATTTTAAATTACAAGCTTGAGGTAATGCGAGGAAATATCCATTATTCCATTATTATTTGGCTTCTTTGAATGATATATTGTCGCATGCTAGGTGTTCAGTGAGTCCCTGAGCTGGAAACAATGCAATTCTTTGAGTCTTGAGAACGCTGTTGATAAAAGTCCATTACAAAAATAATGCCTGAAAAACAGAATTCCCGGAGATCAAACAAACACAAAGAAGAAAAGAAATATCAAAAGTAAAGAAGCTGCAGAATGGAAGGGAGGGTCTATGACACTGGTACTGTTGTTTCAATCTCATTTTAGTTTCTGCTTCAGAAGAGAAATCACTCTGTAATGACTGAGCTGAACAAGTTGAAAGCCATTCACTTTCTTGATAAACAAATAGCCTCCTCTTTGTACTCCTCTGCAGGGGTTCATTTGTAAACAGAAAGGTATCGGATCTTATAATTAAGGAACAGGGACAGCATTTTTTGTTTCCAGACCTAATGCACTGACCTTGCTTTACAGCAGCTTCCATACATGTTCTCATCTGTTGTTGGATCACTGTTTCGTGCCTCATTGCTGGTGTCGGTAGCCGCATGGCACCTTTGCCTAGCCGTGTTTGAACATCATCTTCTGGTTTGAACAATACCAGCGGCGGGCCGACTAATCTGATGAACAGGAGCGACAAGCGCTAGTTTTTTGGCTTAGCCCTAAATAAATGATTGCAACCTCTTTCATAAAAATATTTTTGATAAGCAAGCCATCACAGGGGACTTAATTCCCTGTGGCAGATCATTTTGTTGTGGATTAGGTATATGTATTGGTATCGCAGCATTCCGGAATTGTAACATATTTATTATATTTTATTGTGATGGCTCAGTTTTAGAAACTGTGCTGCAACGGAACTAGGATTTTTGTCCAAATATTGGGTTACATAATACAGCAGGTTCTAGAGAAACCAAGCTGCAGATGAGAGCACCCAACGTCTGCAAAGACGTCTAGGAAATGCAAGCACATTGTCTGTACTCAAAGGCACAAAAGCCTGTTGGAAATTGCTTCTAATACTTAGAAAACCCTTAAAAGTGACAGTATGAAAAAAATCCTGTAGCTTTTGATCCATAAGTCTTAGGATTATGAGAGTATTGCAATGTTTATTATTCAAATGGAGCGAGTTCAGTGTGATTCATGTATTACGACTCTTGTGCTGATCCTGTGGGGGTGGCATGGCACAGCACATTAATGTTTTGCATTAAGAGCTGAAGAGAATTCCCATAGGAGCATAGGCTGCTCCTTCACAGGCCGACACTACCATTAGGAAAACCAGATACAGAGCCAGGGAATTTCCAGCAGAAATTGTGAGCTGGAATTAAAGAAAGGAGTTAGCTGAAAGTGCTAAGAATATGGGGTGCACATGTTCTCCCAAAATAGTGCCAATAAGTTTTGATATCCACTATTAATGATACGTAGTGTGCGCATATCCCTTGCCACCACTGGAAATACAAAATCAGTTGACATAATAATGGATAATGCCAGTAAGGCCTGCTAATAACTACAAAGCTATTGACTGCGCCTAGTAGTACAGTTGAAGTACGGTGGTAGTTTCTGAGCAGTTATACCTTCTATTTGAGGCCTCAAGCCCTATTTCCTTCAGCATCAGAAACAGGAATTTTCAGTTCCTCTATATTTAAAGACTGGTAGCAGAGGGGATTAGTTCGGCTTGAACAGTAATTCTCTGTGCTTGCTGGCTTCAACGCAGGATTTACAGACCCTCCTCATGAATATTTAATCAGACAAGTTCCCTATTAACGTCTTTTAATGAGGCACAAGTCTGTATTGCGAATGCTTAATTAAGTAAGGCATTCCCCCTCACAATGTCATTTTAAGAATGAACATCCACAGTTCTGGTTTGTAATAATGAAAGTTTTCTATTAACATCAATTGCCTTTCAACACTCAATGGGTTAGAACCCTCTTCCCCCGTTTGTATGAGACCCTCCACCAAGTTCCATAAGTGAGTCCTTTGATTATCCTTGAAAGGTAGCGGATAACGTCCATCTCGCAATGCTGAATCCCTACCCCAATGGGCTGCCTCTCAATATGCTAATGTGAACATTCACTGTGCTGGTATTTTCCATGATTATTTTCCAGTAGCTGGACATAGACTTTAGTCATCTTCCTTGACCTGTACAATCCCCAGACCTCAATCCAATTAGATATCTAGGGGATGAACAATGCATCCATGGCCATGATCCTCCAACTACCTCATTAATATATATGTGGCCTTTACTCCTTAAATTATGGTCCATAATCCTGAAAGACACCTTCAGGCATCTTGTAGAGACTAAGCCATGTTGTCAAGTCAGGTCTTAAAAGATTCCAATGATTTTGCTTCAACAGCATGGCTAGGTAACCCATTCCACACACTTAACATATTGGTTATGGTTAAGACCATCAAATCACCTCTAATTCTTCTTTGCCATGGGCTAAAAAAAAAAATCCCTGTCTTCATAGCTCATTCCTTTAAGCCCTGGGATTAGTCTGGTTGGACTCTCTCCAAGGCCACAATGTCCTTGTGGTAATGTGGTGACCAGAATTGAGCACGGTTTTGCAGGTGTGGTCTTGCAAGTGCATTATACAACCACTATATACCCCAGAATTCAGTTGAATTTTTTTTTTCTTGTTTCCCTATACTGTCTCGCTGCTGATAATGATGAGTTGTGAGATATAGCAGCATCACCTCATACAAACACAAATACAATTTTATGAGGTGTAACACCGAGGCTTTAAGGTGGTTCACATCATTTTATACACCACCCTGTACAATATATATATAAATATATATATACATTACTTTAGATTATTTTCTACTGTCTTCTGTATTATTCACATCTGTTTGTCTAGGGATGAACAAGTTACATTTTTCATGCATATATAAATTTTGGCATTTCCCCAAAGACATTAATGAAACAAATTATAGATGCATGAGGACTCCCTCGTCTTGAAATATATGAGTTAATCAAAAGTCTTCTGTATACATTTGCCTGTGTTTTTCAAGGGATTCACATGTTCAGTCTTTCAAAAATCTGTTCATTTTGGCACTTTTTACCCCTAGACGATAATGGAAAAAAAATTCCTTGTAAAAACGTGCTTCGGAGATCTAAGCTTTTTTTTTCCTTTTAAAGTAAATCAGATATCACCGCAAAAAAAAAAAAAAAAATGTCCATGGATAAAATCAATCGTCTCATCTCACATTTTAGAAATAATATTTTTTACAATATAATATTTAGTAAGAAGTTGTAAAAAAACGCTTCAGGTTTCTAATATCCAGCCCAAAATCTATATTTTATGGCTGCACCAAAGTGTTTCTCTTAGATGGGCAGCAGTGGTTAGGGCTCTGGACTCTTGACAGGAGGGTCGTGGGTTCAATCCCAGGTGGGGGAAACTGCTGCTGTACCCTTGAATAAGGTACTTTACCTAGATTGCTCCAGTAAAAACCCAACTGTATAAATGGGGAATTGTATGTAAAATAATGTGATATCTTGTAACAATTGTAAGTCGCCCTGGATAAGGGTGTCTGCTAAGAAATTAATAATAATAATAATAATAATAATAATAATAATAATAATAATAATAATAATAATAATAAAAGATGACAATGGTAAAATGTTTAAATAGAGTCTTAAAAGAACACTGTAAGCTGTCATTATTACACTTGCACAATAGAGAGCTACAGTAGATATTTTGCTGGTGAGAGGGGTTTTTTATAGGTGTCTGCTCCACAACAGGGAATTGCAGCCGTCAATTGTCAAGGTGACACACACACACGCCATTCCATATCCTTGCAATTGGAAAACACTCACTGGCAATCAGAAGTAATGGGGCAGCTCCTACACAGTGATATTGACTGCCAATGTAATCACAGCCTATGCAACGGGCCAGAAACTTAAGAATTAGATCCGCTGGGGAAATCAAAGAGTATGGATGCACAATGCAACAAAGTTCAGCCTAGTGCAGTAAGCCAGGCTTCAAAAATCTTTGAAATACAGCGTGGATGTGTATTAGCCCACAGCTATGGAAAAATGCTTTGCATCACCCGATAGAATTAATGCATAAAGTCGAATGAAGCATGCTGAAATGTATTTGCTTACGATTGTAAGTCGCCCTGGACAAGGGCGCCTGCTAAGGAATAAATAATAATAATAATAATAATAATAATAATAATAATAATAATAATAATAATAATAATAATTGAATGATATACCACTTTGTAGTTTTCCATATACTCAACAAAAAACTGACAAAAAATTAAAAATGTGACATTTCAAAATCTACCATGAAACGCTGTACTAGTATTATGACTTCTGCTACACTTTTGCGATATCATTTTGTGGTTTCTTTGATTACTTGATGAATAAAACAATCAATTATTTTCATTTTTTTAAAATGATATCTCAATCCAAACTTCTAGGTGATGTAAAACCTTTCGGCATAGCTGTAGGCTCCCAACACTTCTAGCACAGCCCACAAAGTAACCAATCGAAATGTATGTCTGTAAAGAGGATACCACCTCCCCCAACATCCCCGGATTCTGATAACTTGTGCACATAATATCCAAGCAAAGTTAATTCCAATATCCGCAGATTCGGACTGCCTCTGCTCATAGGATATTCAGCTATCCTCGTTCATGGAATACCCACAGTACATGGTGTATCTTCTATTCGCTCTGTGGTCTACAGTTTAAATTTATGGTATTTCATTTGCAGCATGAGGCGAATCAGCCACAGCCTAACCACACTGTCAAGCCGTCATGTATAATGCCATGTTCGGTGCTAATGGTTTGATAAGGCTGATGGCAGCTTGCGCAGATCATCAAATGGTATGACGTCAAGCTATTAAAGCAGATCACACTCAGAGAGCAAGAAGGTCTTCTATTCGCGTGCATTATAAAGTACTGCAATGCAACACATCTAAAAAAAAATTATAAAAAAAGAACAAAACAACCCTGCTAAAGACAGCTTTGGTAGTCTTCTTGACCAAAGACCTACCCTGCTACTGCTTAAACACAATGCTACCTACCACAGTATGTTACAGCCACAAGAACTGTGTAAAGAGGGCTGGAGATCATGTATTTAACCTATGGTACTTTAACTACAGTTATGGTTTGAGACTAGCTGCTCTGTCCTAAACTTGTAATAGTGGGGAACGGATAATTGAGCATATACCCTAGTGGATGAATGAATTATACCCACAATGCACTTTTACTCGCTGTATGGTTCTAAAATGTGCAGTTTATAAAAGAGACACATGGTAAAATGTATCTGGTACCATAGACATCTTTGCTCCAGAGAGTGGAAGAGTGCATTTTCTGGAGAGTGAAACTGCCCCCACCCCCCCTTGGTTCCTGTCAATTCCCAACCAGCTGCTTGCCCTGTTGATTGACATGTTTTGCAGCCAATAACATTCATTGGCCCAGAATACAATGGTTAGGTAAAATGACCCAGGGAAGATAAACAGTAGCAAGACATCTCTATAGAAAGGTTTATTGTATTGAATTGTACCCTATTATAACCCTATTATATATATATATAGTTAAAGGATATTCAGAGTTACTGGCAGGAGTATTGAAGATAGGACTGCTTGTTCACTTGATATTGATCCAATGGTTCTTTGCAAATTTATGAGATGACCGGGTATTGAACTTGCCGATTTATGACATACCGTAACAGTAAAACAGACACGATAAACTAATGATGCCTCAGTGAGCTACTGTGTGAAGAAGAGGAGCAGCCCTGCTCTGATAAACAAGTGCAATTTAACTGCACCTAGTTGGAACTAATGGCTGTGTTTATACTGCAGTGAAGCTACAGTCTCACTGGTAAAGCCGTATCAAACAAGACATAAAAAACACTTTATATTGGCACAAGGAATATTCTGTTCATGTGATAATTGCACCTGACTAGTTTTTGATTTTTGTTTTTTTAATTGCAGTTGTGATATAGCACCAGAAAGACAGTATAACAAAACTCATGAATAACAGTGTAGATAGACCATGGGGTGCACAATTTTTTTTAATATGCTTTACCATATGATTGTTTGCCTATGATTTACCATGCTTTCACTCAGCTTTCTCACACTTTGCTGTGCTTTTACTAAGGGAAGCTTTTATGAGGGTAGTTTTAAGGGTTGAGATTGGGAAGGCAAAAAGTCTTTCCTCCTAACGTAAGTTTCAAAGCCATCAAACAGTTCAGAAAATATAAACAAGCTATTAAATTGACATTTGAAAATACTCTTTCATGAAAATGTTCAGGACTTTTAAAGATGGCAGAGGAATGCATCTGCCTCACTGCAGTAACCCTGGATCCAGTTTTTTTTTCAACTACTTTCTTTAGGATTGATGGTACTAAAAGCTCCCCTGATACGATGTATGTTATAAGGATAAGGCAAGTGTGGACCAGGCAAAACAGAAAATAAATGAATGAGATATTAATGCAGCCCTGAGGGCCTTGTGTTTGACATGTCATGCTGCTTTAATTCGTGAGTTAAAGCTTTGTGTATTGGGAACCATACTCAAAAGGGTGCTGCTATTGACATCTGTTAAATCTAAATACTTTGCAGGGCTTTTGCAACACTGCAGGCTGTGTGCGCCAATGACCTTGGCATCGACCTCTGACTCAACACGGCCTCATTAAACTAGTGAAACATCAGGAATTTCAACAGCGCTGGATATCACCCGACATCACCTGAGCCACTGCTCATCCCATCCGGACTGTAACTAGGAAAAACTTTATATATATATATATATATATAGTGAAGAATATAGGTCATGGCTTTCTTTTGCATAACACATATATCTGTTACAAGTCCACATATGCATATAACTGAGCATGCATATGCTTTGAAGACAGCAGGAAATTATTAGGCTGTATCATAAACGTTTGGGTTCACAAACCCTGATTATCACTGTTCTTCCATTTACAGCACTTAAACATTCAGTAGTGCTGAATTGAACGAAGACATTGAAAAAGACTTCTCGTCTCCTAGCGCTGTTTTAACTAGACATGGCTAACAAAGAAGGTATAGCTGTCAATAGCAATATCCATCTGCCTCAAATTCTGATGACTTATTGCTTGCCTCCTTTTTGACTGACAAAAGGTCAAGACTTAAACGAGCCCAAGTCAATCCAATTTAATTATATTTCATTTTTTGAAAACAGACACGCTTTTATGACTATGTGACAGAAAAAACAAAACAAAATGGTTTTAAGCACAGCTAAAAAAAAATGTAGACTGAAATTGGGTCACGGATAAGTATCGATTGTTATATGAAAATTCTAGTTCTTGCTGTGACTGCACATCTCCCAGTACAGTCGGAGGAAAGCCAAGGGTTTTTAGTTCAGTTGAGCTTGATTCCTTTTGACACTAGCTGCTGTGCCCCTGGCTGAAGCTAATTCAGGAGCTCCTGTCACTACCAAGACCCCAGTGTACCACCCACGCCAACACCCCTCCCTTGTAGTACATAGAGCTGGGGGGGGGCAGCAGGCTGGCGCACAGTCCCTGCCAAGGAAGTGATTGGCATGGTTTAATACATGTTGATACAAAAAGGTATTAGGGCACCTTTTCAGTAGGGGTAGCAGTATTACTGTAGTCCTCAACTTAAAGTGCATACTAGCATCAAACTAGCAATGTCAATAATTGTATTCAGCTTCTTGAATTCATTGTGAAGTTTGGACAGAAGTGCTGTTGCAATCTGTTACAGGTAAAGGAAAACAGATGGTGTCAGTGTCTACAGCTCTGACCAAACGTTTTGCATCACCCTATAAAATTAACTAATTTTGCTTCATAAAGTTGAATGGAACCTGCTGAATAATGTTACGTTAACATATTGAATTACAGGGGGGGGGGGGCTACCAAGTGGCACATCCGGTAAAGACACTCCGTGTGGAGTGCAGGATGCACCCTATAGCCTGGATGTCGCCGGTTCAAGTCCAGGCTATTCCACTGCCGACCGTGGACGGGAGCTCTCAGGGGGAGGTGCACAATTGGCCGAGCACCGCCCCGGGGGGAGGGCTTAGGTCGGCCAGGGTGTCCTTGGCTCACCGCGCACCAGCGACCCCTGTAGTCTGGCTGGGCGCCTGCGGGCTTGCCTGTAAGCTACCCAGAGCTGTGTTGTCCTCTGACACTGTAGCGCTGAGGTGGCTGCATGGTGAGTCTGCAGTGTGAAAAGAAGTGGTCAGCTGACGGCACACGCTTCGGAGGACAGTGTGTGTTTGTCTTCACCACTCCAGTGGTGGTAGCAGTGAGCTGAGCCAAAAAAGAATTGGCTATTCTAAACTGGGAGAAAATGATAACAAAAAAAACCAATTGGCGACTACTAAATTTTTGTTTTAAAAAAAAACAAACATTGAATCACATGTCGCTTTGTAGTTTTCCAAATGCTTCACGGAAAAAACGACAAAAATGAAAAAATGCGACATTTTTAAATCTAACATGAAATACTGTACTACTATTGTGGCTTCCGGCAGACTATTGAGATATTATTTTGTAGTTTCTTTGGTTATGATGTTAAATAAAATATCTAAATTACATTCATATAGATATAGTGGTATATACTGTAGATATATTTTATTTAAATTATTATATATATAAATTTTTAAAATTATCTCTCAAGCCTAAAATTCAAGGTGATGCAAAACTTTTGGCCATAGCTGTAGTCTAATTTTGTTAGCTGTTGGGCAAATGACAGCTATTCAATGGGTATTCTTTGTCTAAATAGATATTTCTGCCAAACAGAACCTCATTTACTTCATGTCGTCAAGATAAATAGAGGCTTTCGTTAGAGCTACCCGCCCCATTCCACAGAAAACGGAAGAGACACTTTTGAAATGTATTTACACATCCCAGGGAATATGACAGGTAATTTCAGCAGCTATTCCCGAGCCCAGAGAGACAGATCTAACAACCGCTCAGGGGAAAAGACACGGGCTGGTGTTCAGGAACTACCTAACAATGCTGGGAGCTATATTCAGACAGGGTCATTTGAGATTACAATCGGCTGAGGAATAAGCGAATAAGAACATCGGCCCTGACAGCTTTGACAATTTTATTTATCACGAGGTGGAGAAGTGCATTACTTTTGGATCCTATTTGACGGTAGAGTAGGCAAAATCTGAATTCATTCTGAAATGATAAGAATCAAAGTGTTGATTCAACAGGAGCTGAGGCAGAAGGTTTTTCACCGAAATGTGAAACCGTTTTTTTTTTTTTTAATGCACTGCAGACATCTGAAGGTAATGCATTATAGATGCATGAATAACAATGTTATAATAATGTTATAAGATATAATGAAACTACCATCCGTCGCTGCAACACAGTGAATAACTGCAAACTTAGAACAACTGAAAGAAGTTAATTGAGAAAAACTTTGTTATTAAGTCTTCACTAAGAAAGACTTTGTCGAAAAGTTTGTCATTTAATGTATTAAGACTTTAGTACTTCTGTATTTCTGAAATTAAACTATTTAGAAATACTGAAAGAAACTTAAAAAGTTTGGTTACACTAAAATAAAGTCTGCAAATTCATAATGAATTCATGCAAGAATTAGCAGATTTCATGCCTTATACATGTGATCAACATTATTTGTTACAAAGGAACGTGGAATGAATACGGATGGTAATTAAATCCACCTGAATTAACAGGACTGATTTCATAATGAATGACTTCAGAACTCAGAGGATATTCAGGCGTTATTCCTGTGGTATTCAGTCCCTCATTAGGAATTACCGGCCATTATTTTGAAGTGTTACTAGAAGTTCAATGACAAAAGTCTTTTTCAATACTGATTCACACGCTTGATGTGGACTCAACTTCAATTGATAGCTTATAATTGTCCCATTAAGAGGAATGTGTCGAACCACTTAACTAATACCAAAATAAATGCATATTAAATGTGCTTCTGATAACATTTCTAGCAAGACTCCTAACACGTCATTCCAGTCTTGGCAATCATTTTTGCACTAACTCATTTTGAACGGGCGAAATGAAGAAAAAAAAATTCTCTCCCAGTTATTCTCTTTTGGTAGTAAATGGACCCTATTTCTGAGTGCTTTTGTTTGGCATAGACCACAGACTTTAACATCTCATTTGTTGCTAAAAAAAAAATGAGTAAGAGCGACATTCAAATGCCTCCATTACATCATCATCACTGGGGCTCACCCTCCACTTCAGGGGATAATAAGGGTGCATTTTTAACCCACAGTTTCCTGTAGAGTGCTTGTATTGAAATTGTATAACCCAACTAAACAGAGGGTAACAGGGGGTGACCTTGCCTCAGGCTGCACCCTGAATGCTTGTGCCAAGAAAAAAAAATCCATATTCATTCATATTTGATTCGGCAAAGACCATATTATGATTTTTTAATGAGGCAAATTCCACCTCGTTAATATTTAATGAAGGGGTGTCTATATGATATCAATGAGAGAAAGACTAATTGTTTTGAATTTCACTGGCTGTCTGCATGAATCAAAGTGGTTTCCTCTGTAGGGGGAGGAGGGGGTGCTAACAGTGTTTTTCACCTGCCCTTGCACACTATCTTAGTTTTTAAGTGCCATTGTCCTCATTGGAGGCCAGGCTACTTTGTAATTATTTGGAGCATTTTTAACTGGCATCTACCCGTTATTTTAATTTTCTCTTTAACTATATTGTTATGCTAACTTACTCTAATTTTGTTAACTGCAAAAGTTAAGTCTAAATGTAATGTATCAAATTACATAAATACAGCTTGCGTTCAAAGAAAAATTGGCAACGCATTGTCTCCAATTGCTGTGTATTTGCTTAGTAGTTACATAGTGAATACATGTGTACATATGCATAATTACAATGTTATTATGTATAGTTACAATGTACTTAATGTGCAAATCTTTTTGCACGATATATGTAAGTGCATAATTGTATCAGCAAAGGGTTAGGGGGGTCAGGGTTATGTTTAGAGTTAGGGTTAGGATTATATCATGCAAAACGATGTACACATGAAGTACATTGTAATTATTATTATTATTATTATTTATTTCTTAGCAGACGCCCTTATCCAGGGCGACTTACAATTGTTACAAGATATCACATTATACATTATTTCACATTATACAGATATCACATTATTTTACATACAATTACCCATTTTTACAGTTGGGTTTTTACTGGAGCAATCTAGATAAAGTACCTTGCTCAAGGGTACAACAGCAGTGTCCCCCACTGGGGATTGAACCCACAACCCTCCGGTCAAAAGTCCAGAGCCCTAACCACTACTCCACACTGCTGCCCATTATGCATAATAACATTGTAATGATGTGTAAGTACACATGCATTTACTAAGTAGATATGTAAATACACAGTAATTAGAGACAATGTGAAGTGTTACCAAAAAATTTGTATTTGGTACTTAATGGGTTAAACTTTAAGATCAACAGAAACCATAAAGGCTTTTCAAAAATGTTGTTATGGGTAAATAATAATAATAATAATAATAAGTTTAAAGAACCAGTGATAATGGCTGGTTTTTCACTTCCACCAGTTAAGCTGTGTTGAAAATCTTTGTTTCAGTAAAATAGCCTAGTTTAAAGGACCAGGAATATGAAATATTATTTGTTTCAAATGTCATTTTTAATTGCCTTTAATTTTCTGAATCTTGTCAGCTTTAGGATTCTCAAGACAAGCTCGAAGCAACTCAAAGCCAGTCGAATTAGAGTAATTGTCATGCTTTGCCATGACAGTACAGATGAAAATAGAGCCTTATTGCACATAATTATTAAGAAAATGTATTCTAAAGCTTTTGTAAGCACTCATTAAAGCATTGCATTTCTCAAATATCTCTCAGTTCAAACATTTCATATGCATTAAAATGTAATAGATTAAACATGGACTTATGGTCTGATCCATTTGAGAATACAATATCGGTTAAAAAAAAAAAAAAAAGATATGGGATAGATTGCATTTCTTGACCATTTTATCATCACAAACATGCTCCAATAACAGTTGTTAAGCAGCTTTTATTTCTGTGGCAGATTTTTATATATATTCCTGGTTATTATATTTGTGGTAAGTTTTGATTTCATTTTGCGGTCAGAATTACATTTGTGGAAAGCATGGTCTAGGTTTAGAGAGGGCACCATCAATGAATGCGTCTGGGGTTTCTCAAAGGCAGGAACAATTCAATCCTGCGACATTCAGTCAGACTTCTCAATGGTACAGGACACAGCGTGGCTATAAGCATTAACACCATGTAATTTAGCTGGAGGTACGGTTACCAGTCCATTTAATTGACCTACTTCATTAACTTTAAGTGACAATGCTTATCTTGTATTACTTCCATATTTAATAATACTATTATATATATATATATATATATATATATATATATATATATATATATATACACAGTATATGTATATACAGTATATATATATATATGTATATATATATATATATATATATATATACACAGTATATGTATATACAGTATATATATATATGTATATATATATATATATATATATATATATATATATATATATATATATATATATATATATATATATATATATAACTGCAGAGAAAAAGAAAGCATATTGCAGCAGTGAGTCCAGTCATACTTCATGCAGAAGACAGAGCTAATATAATGTATAGAAGCATGGCTTATGAAAAAGTGGCTTAGTAAAATCATGACTAATATTCAATAAGCTTCAAATAAACACATATTGGTGCATAGCTTCAGGGCCTGTACTAAAATAAACTTTTGCTGTGCACAAAATCCTATCATTTTATTTGTCAGTGATGGATGCTAGTGACAATACAAGCAGAACCAATGACTCATATATGAAGCAACTTGATTCAAGTGGTGTTTGAGGTAAATCAGTCCTGACAGCCATTAAAAATGTATGTTTTCATAGTTCTCAAGGTTGAACCGATAATCCAACTTGGATAAAATGGACGCAGTTACAAATGTTGGGCCTATTATTTTATGCTCACCATCTTTCCTAAGGCACAGTACAGATATGTTCCCTTCAGTCACAATTACTAAATTACATTTTCTTCACAGTTTGTGTGAACTCCATGGAGTTTGAGAAGTTGCCCTGCCAAAACTTTGAAAAAAAGCATTATGCATTATAAAATAGATACATAGATAGGAAACTTTAACATGGAACAATCAATCACTCAGCGACTGAAGGGAATATACTGATATACAAGTACACAGATACACTGTCTACAGGTACATCTTTAATGCTCAATGGTGTGTCCTGCTTTCTGGAAAAAGTCTTCCCATAATGCAAGACTTGTATTTATGATGATAAAACTACTGCCTACAATGATGAGAGATAAGCTTGGAGTTCCTCGCCATCCTCCTTGAGGATAGACTGTGTCAAATTGGCTAGGATTGGGTTTAATCATTTAAATGTCTGCTATGATTTGCGTTCCGCTGTTGAATTTTTCTCTGCCCTCAGTCGACCATGGTATAACCAGGCTTTCTTAGGCAGTCATCAATCATAAAAACAGGTAATTATAATCTGATCTTTGCGACTCAGTGTTATTCTGTATCTGTCCACTCTGCTGGCCCTTCAGGAGCTGATTTATTATCCACAGTCTGTAATCCCAGGGGAGTAGTAATCCCAATAACAGCAACAGCCCATTCACTGAGAAGGGCTAAAGGTCAGAGCTAAAGACTGGAAGTCTAGAGACCCAGGATTTAGCCACTGATCCACTCTCAGCATGACACAGGGACGATCACACTTCAGTCGAGTGAAACGCAGCGGCTCAGGGAGATAAGGTGACACAGCTTGGGCTATGACATGTTACGCTTCCATCTCGCAGCACGAAACCAGTCTGTTAAACGCATCTTGTTTCAGCATCAAACTGCGAATGCCTGCAATCTACAATCCAATCAGCAACCAGACATCACACAAGGTCAAAGATTCCTACATGTATTTGTTTTACTCTCTTTGTATTTGTTTTATTAACACTGCCAGATACGTGTTAGATAGATCTTACAATGTACATAGATAGTCTAGACCTGCGTTCCAGTTGATTCAGAAAGGAGACAACCACCAATGGAATAAAATGAACGATTTATTGAATTGACGGACAAACATGCCCGTAAATGATGACTTTTGTTATTTGAATTTGGCTCATGGCCTTGCCCATTGGAGCTCGCTAGCCGGCCCTATGCTGGCAAAACTATGATGAATGAAATATATAAATTAGAAAAACGAATGCCAGTGGGCAAGACAAGTGACAATTGAGGCCACCTTTCCCCTAGACTCTGCAAGGTGGAGGCAGGGGAGGAGGGAGATCAAACAAATGAACGATAAGGGGGTGTAGATGAAAGAGGGTATATATACGGTTTAATAATTACGTATTTGATTGAGCAGATTCTCCTTTCAGAAATACAGCCAAGTTTCCAAAGGGACCAACAGAATTTGGGCAGCAGTGTGGAGTAGTGGTTAGGGCTCTGGACTCTTGACAGGAGCGTCGTGGTTTCAATCCCAGGTGGGGAACACTGCTGCTGTACCCTTGAGCAAGGTACTTTACCTAGATTGCTCCAGTAAAAACCCAACTGTATAAATGGTTAATTGTATGTAAAAATAATGTGATATCTTGTAACAATTGTAAGTCGCCCTGGATAAGGGCGTCAGCTAAGAAATGAATAATAATCATTCACGCTTATGTTTTTTTTTTTTTTTTTTTATGAAGCTGAAAACAGTCAGTCTTGTTGCTGTAAGATCTTTGCGTTTCGTTCATGGTTACAATCAGACAGCAGATGGAGGACACATTGCCGGGAGGCATTGATTCAGAGTTGAAGGTTATTATCAGATTTCTTTATCTGCTCATCCTGTAATTATATGAAACCCTGGCAGCAGACAAAATGGCCCTGTTGTGAATGAAGTGCCAAGGCAAAGGCACATTTTCAGAAGGGAATAAAAAAAATAACCGTATAAAAGGACTCAGAACACCCATTTACTGCTCCTAATGTAGCTGCTCCTGTTGTTTCTAACTTCATACTGTTATAATTGAGAGGTTTTCTGGAAAACCATATATACAGAAAGCTAGAAGAGGTTAAAGAATGTAAATATGTGAGTTATGAAGTATTCCAGGACACCTCTCGGTAAAGTTACTCCTATCAAAACATTTCCTTTTGCCACTTTCGCACCCAAAGTGTTGTGTTTGCTGTTCTTGTGTCTTGAAACAGCACAATTGTTTCTAAAGGTGCAGCGTCATCTTTCAATGCAGATCACACATCACAGAGTGCAGAGAGAGCCAGGGGGTGGGAAGCAGGCAAAGATAAGCATCGTGTGGGTGTATCTAAACAGATTTTTATAAAGGTTCATTGCTCCCCAAACTCATGCACACACGTTGATGATTCAGTCTGATATTAGCTTGGACTCAGCATGCTGAGGAGATAGAAGAGTGGACGTTGACATGTTTATTGATACGTTATCTTTCTTGTTTTTGTTTAGTCAGATTTGTTTTTGTCGGCTTTGCTCTCTCTCTCTCTGTTGGCTCTACCATTTTACAGTTTTCTGCTATGTTTAACATACTTTTGTCAAGGGAAAGTGTGTTTGAAAACAAACAGTGGAGGTACTTAGACTAGGCCTTTGATGCCATGGTAACAGCACTCAGTTATTTCTATTTAAATCTATTAATGTGTTTGTGATGTAATTTACTACACAGTTAATGAAGTAACTAACTACTGTTCCTTTCTATTTAAACCTTCAGGCATCAAGGCATTGAGTCTATTTATCAATTTATTTTCCTTTATTGTTCTGTATTGTACATTATCTAATTGTACTTCATCTAAAACTAATAACTAACTTTGAGCTAATATATATATATATATATATATATATATATATATATATATATATATATATATATATATATATTTCATCCGTAAGTCACCTTTATATTTTAAAAGGAGCTGACGAAGTACAGTAAATGTTAAATGTTAATGTTTTCAGTGTTGCTCCTAATATGTTACATGTAACACGCAAAACAGGACAGTTTAGAAACTAAGTGGAGATAGACTTAAGACAGAAATCAAAATCTAACATGAAATACTGTACTACTATTATGACTTCCGGTAGACTTTCGGGATATAACTTGGTAGTTTCTTTGATTACATGATGTGAAATTAAAGATCTAAATTACTGCCTGTATGTTTTTTTTCTTTTGTTATGTCTAAATCCTAAAATTCTAGGTGATACAAAACTTTTGGCCACAGCTGTGCACAGGAGTCTCTCTCTGGTGTCTGGTAGAGCTAGCTTGGAGCACCAATATCAGATTAGCCCATTTTACCACAATGAAGGCCTAAAGATGACATAGCATATAATTCACAGTCAGTCTTGCATGGATTTGGGAATATTTCTCCAGGAGTATAACTCACAATTTGTGTACAGGCACCCCCAATATAACCCCTTCACCAGGGATATATATACATCCACAGAGGGGGTAAAATCTGCTACCTTTCCTACTTTAGAAAACAAGTCAGGTAGAAGCAACCCAACAGTGTATATATACAAGTTCAAGAAGACTGATGCAAACCTCCACCAGTATGTTGCTTTGTAGAGCGAAGCCAGCATTGTAAAATCAGAGAGAAATGCGATCAAAAAATGTCTAACTGAATTGGACGCGGCAAGACCTGCCGAATGCGTTGCTGAACGCAGCCCTCTGCCTCGTACAGAACTGTGTTACAGAAAATCAGCTTTCTCAGTGCGTGGAAACTGCCATTCTCCTCGCTCATGCAAACTCCATATAGCGCCGGGCTCTGCGCAGCCACAGATAATGAACACAAACACTTTGAATCGCTTTCCTACAAGCTGGGCACAAGCTCAGGAATGCTCAATTCTCAGGGTCTAGGTGGCGCAGTGAGGGGATGTTTCTTAGACTGGGCTGCCTAGTCATGTGGTTGAGGCAGAATCACTTGGATGCTTTAAGACCTTGACAACGTTCTGAGATCAGTTACTAGGAACCAGAGGAGCATAGATGGGCCTCCTCTCGTTTGTACATTTTCTTTTGTTCTTATATTCTTATGCACTAGACTAGTTTTTTCACCTCTGGAGGCCTGGGTTCACAGGGGCTAGCTGGCGCTGGTATGAATTTTGTTTTATTTTTTGCATTATTATTTTGTTGTTTGTTTTTGTTGTTTCTACGGCAACATTCAATATAAGGTTCGAGCTGCTTGCCATAGATATATGTAACAGGCTTGATCAGACAAAGTGCCTTTTTAGAAGAGACAGCGCCATCTATTGGCCACTTTGGATCAAGTTTCCTTTTGTACTGCTGGCAATACGCAGCTGTGCACTAGAGGGTGCTGGTGCTTACTGATATAAAGACTCTTCGGTTAATCTAGCCTATATTACATATGTCTATGGTGCTGCATTTGGAAGAGCAGTTCCTGAACTCCTTATCGAAGCACCTTAACATATTAAAAGAAATTAAAAACACACAATAAAAAAAAAAGTTTGTAGTAACTTGAGCTTTTAGTCATGAGTCATGACTGATGATATTATTTCATTGATATTCATCCTTCAACATACTGCATTGGTAGACCAACACAGCAACCACAGTGAAATGTGTTGGAAAGGCTGTATTATTTTTTTTTTAAAAAAGCACACATATAAATCAATATGTGAAGCACGGGCAAGCATCCCTGGCATTAGAAATATAATTGTATTGATCTCATCAATAGTGCCTTGGAAAATCAAAGCCGTTTTGAGCAGACTGAAAGTCCTCTTCAATCTGATCTAATCTCACGTACAGATGGATCTGTTTAAAAACGTTTTACCGGGGGAAAAAATTCATTCAAGATGAATCATCTTTTGTTACAGGGAAAGAGTCCTTAGGGGATTACATATAGGACACAGGGGCATTGAATTACGCAATGCATGATGCTAGCAATTCGAAATGAAAGATTCATTTAAACAAGTTCAATTTGAAAAGTACATGAATACATAAAAAAAAAACACATTCAATCTATAGATACTAAATTATAGGGTGGAGATCAAGTCAGTGGGGGGTAGAATTGGTGGGAAAATGTTTAATTAAAAAGGGAACTGTAATCTGATAGGTAGTCACTTATTGCGTTCAATATTGTCACAGCTTCCACTATTCTCAATTGTAAATTAAAGTGTTTGTAGCATATAAACAATTTCATTCATCATTACCTGTTGTGCATCTACCTGTTTCAAATGTGCAGTTTTGAAAGAAGCATGTCTTATAGCAAACATATATATATATAGAGAGAGAGAGAGAGAGAATTTATTTTTAAACATGACAGCTGGTACTAAGTTAAATACACCTGTCTGTACATGCTTTCAGATAGTGCTGATAGTGCTGCACTTCCTTGGTTATTTCACTTTGAGGGTGTGTAACTGGCCCCAACACACACACACACACACACACACACACACACACACACACACACACCAATAGACTATAGCTTTGTAATGGACAGCCAAAGTATTTTGACAGTACGTTTAAAAATAACACCAAGAGATAACAGCAAACCAAGGGCTAAATGAAAGGTGAACAAGGAAATGAACACACTGCAATTAAGGCAGTCTGAAAAAATATCTCAGTCTAGTATTACATATATATATATATATATATATATATATATATATATATATATATATATATACAGTACTGTGCAAAAGTTTTAGTTAGGTGTGAAAAAATGCTGTAAAGAAAGAATGCTTTCAAAAATAGACATGTTAATAGTTTATACTTATCAATTAACAAAATGCAAAGTGAGTGAACAGAAGAAAAATCTACATCAAATCAATATTTGGTGTGACCACCCTTTGCCTTCAAAACAGCATCAATTCTTCTAGGTACACTTGCACACAGTTTTTGAAGGAACTCGGCAGGTAGGTTGGCCCAAACATCTTGGAGAACTAACCACAGTTCTTCTGTGGATTTAGGCAGCCTCAGTTGCTTCTCTCTCTTCATGTAATCCCAGACATACTCGATGATGTTGAGATCAGGGCTCTGTGGGGGCCATACCATCACTTCCAGGACTCCTTGTTCTTCTTTACGCTGAAGATAGTTCTTAATGACTTTCGCTGTATGTTTGGGGTCGTTGTCATGCTGCAGAATAATTTGGGGCCAATCAGATGCCTCCCTGATGGTATTGCATGATGGATAAGTATCTGCCTGTACTTCTCAGCATTGAGGAGACCATTAATTCTGACCAAATCCCCAACTCCATTTGCAGAAATGCAGCCCCAAACTTGCAAGGAACCTCCACCATGCTTCACTGTTGCCTGCAGACACTCATTCGTGTACCGCTCTCCAGCCCTTCGGCGAACAAACTGCCTTCTGCTACAGCCAAATATTTCCAATTTTGACTCATTAGTCCAGAGCACCTGCTGCCATTTTTCTGCACCCCAGTTCCTGTGTTTTCGTGCATAGTTGAGTCGCTTGGCCTTGTTTCCACGTCGGAGGCTTTTTGGCTGCAAGTCTTCCATGAAGGCCACTTCTGACCAGACTTCTCTGGACAGTAGATGGGTGTACCAGGGTCCCACTGTTTTCTGCCAATTCTGAGCTGATGGCACTGCTGGACATCTTCCCATTGCGAAGGGAAGTAAGCATGATGTGTCTTTCATCTGCTGCAGTAAGTTTCCTTGGCCGACCACAGCGTCTACGGTCCTCAACGTTGCCCGTTTCTTTGTGCTTCTTCAAAAGAGCTTGGACAGCACATCTGGAAACCCCTGTCTGCCTTGAAATTTCTGCCTGGGAGAGACCTTGCTGATGCAGTATAACTACCTTGTGTCTTGTTGCTGTCCTCAGTCTTGCCATGGTGTATGACTTTTGACAGTAAACTGTCTTCAGCAACCTCACCTTGTTAGCTGAGTTTGGCTGTTCCTCACCCAGTTTTATTCCTCCTACACAGCTGTTTCTGTTTCAGTTAATGATTGTGTTTCAACCTACATATTGAATTGATGATCATTAGCACCTGTTTGGTATAATTGTTTAATCATACACCTGACTATATGCCTACAAAATCCCTGACTTTGTGTAAGTGTACCTAGAAGAATTGATGCTGTTTTGAAGGCAAAGGGTGGTCACACCAAATATGGATTTGATTTAGATTTTTCTTCTGTTCACTCACTTTGCATTTAGTTAATTGATAAATATAATCTATTAACATGTCTATTTTTGAAAGCATTCTTACTTTACAGCATTTTTTCACACCAGCCTAAAACTTTTGCACAGTACTGTGTATATGTGGAGTAGTGGTTGGGCTCTGGACTCTTGACCGGAGGGTTCTGGGTTCAATCCCCAGTGGGGGACACTGCTGTTGTACCCTTGAGCAAGGTACTTTACCTAGATTGCTCCAGTAAAAACCCAACTGTATAAATGGGTAATTGTATGTAAAATAATGTGATATCTGTATAATGTGATATCTTGTAACAATTGTAAGTCGCCCTGGATAAGGGTGTCTGCTAAGAAATAAATAATAATAATAAAAATAATATATATATAGATAGACAGATAGATAGATAGATAGATAGATAGATAGATAGATAGATATTACATATATATATATATATATATATATATATATATATATATATATATATATATATATATATATATATATATAAAATACTAGTATACCCGTCACATACTGAACAATCATAGTTCATTATCATGAGCATTGCATCCAAAAGCAATTCCTCCGGATAAGTGAATGTTATAGCTGCGCATGAAAAAAAAGTTGCTATTACGCAATCACATTTTAATACAGTAGGTCTGTATTCTATTCCCCTGCTTTGTACAGGACGCTGAAGAATACTATTTTTCAAGCAGCCTACTATGTGGAAAACGTTGTCTGTGTGTTTTTACAGGACATATAGTATGGTTGCAGTCCTGTGGCGTATCACTAGTCACTACATAAATGTACTGTGATTTATTTTTCACTATAACGTCGTTTTAAACAGAATGTATTATTTATACAAGCCGTGTAATATTTTGTCTGCAGCCGCAAATCAGACTGCATTCAATTAGCACCGCTGGTAACGGAGTCGTAATTGTTTAATTAGATACATTATTTAATGTCGAATCGATGACGACCGCTGCTGATCGATCCAAGGCAACCACGCAGACCGCAGGAAAGCGTCATTACGTCACTGGCTACTTCTCCGAGTCCCAGCAAAAGAACGTGCAAATGTCTTTGCATGACTAGATGCATGTGTGTGTGAATAATACAGGCAGCACACACACACACACACACACACACACACACACACACACACACACGCACACACACAAGACGATGCATTACCACCGCAACTAGTACTGTACACCCGTGTTGTCATTGAGCAGACCAACGCAAATTAGAATGCAACTCAGATACAAACAGTACGCTGCTTTGAAGCGACATCACAACTGTCATCGTGTCAGTCAAAAGCAGGAGAAGCGAGTCATCTAGTATTTTGCCAATTCGGTCAGAATAATTAAACAGCTGCAACACAAAAACAACGACTTTATTGGTAATTGACAGAGATACACTGCAGGCGAGTTGAAAGATTGAAATATAGAATGACCGAAGAAACGCATCATCACACAGAAGCAGCGGCTCAATGCACACGGCAATTCAAGCAGTAACACCCCCCCCGCTCCCCTCCGTCCCATTACAATACAGTATTAGTATTCACCCCAAGCAACACTATGCTAGGTACAGCAGCTATAGTGTATTTATATATATATATATAGAATACAATTTTGAAAGGACTTACCTTTTGTAAAAACAGCCAGCACCATTCCTAAAAGAGCGTTTCGAAGCGTGGAGTTGTTCATTTTTCTGCTTTTTAATTTTTCATACATAATATATTTATACGTATATATTATTTATAACAGCCGCTGTCCGATGTTAATAATAATAATAATAATAATAATAATAATAATAATAATAATAATAATAATAATAATAATATTAAAACTTAGACAACGTATTGTCTGTAGAAGATTAAATGATAAACTATGTTTAGTTTTTTTTTCTCCCTCTAAATCAGAATAGTAAGGAAATAGTTATACACACCCCCGACCAAAAACAAAAAAAAAAACGTTATGTGACTGATATTTGGTATATTATATAATGTATTAGCAGAAAAGCATATGTCCCAAGATTAGGATCCCACGTACAAAAAGAAGGTTGTTTTTTTCTGCAGCAGTAAGCGTACAATACAGCACTGTGAAGACAGTATATTCTGCTGTAGCCAAAAGATATTTTTCAGTACTCAGCCCGTTTCCTGCACCGCACTAGCATCGTGTACCATAGCAAAGGAAAACGAAGCAATGTATTAGATTCTCTGATAGACAGCGCAAGGGAGGCGGGCTGGCCAATCCGTAGCCTGAAGGCGGTGGGCGGGATTCCGAGTGGTTTAAAAATGTTCCAAAGGGGATGGGCCAAGGAGCTAGATAAACCAATAGAGAGACCAGGTGGGTGTGTCGGAGGAGAGAATGATGCTGCTTAACTCGATTTGATTTATCGCTCAGAGAGTGTTGCTGCAGTGCTAGGAGATAGTCTGAAGGGATTCTGGAGAGAGAAACCCGGGGGAGAAGGGGGTTTTATAGAGGAAGGAGGGGGGTCTTAACTATAAGGGCAAAGATTTTCTCTGTCAATGCAGAAACCCAACTGCTGCATTCAAATCTAAATATATATTTTAAACCACCAAATACTTGTGTTTAATTTGCATATCACTGCGTTTTTAAAGAAACCCACTGCTGTAAGGCTGAATGGAATCGTTCATGAGATGGAAAAAAAAAAATGCTTTCTGCCTTCTGTCCTCAGCTTTGATTTGTGCCCACATTCTCATCCTTGTCCGAGTCATATGCGCGAACTTCATCTATACCATGTATGATTTTACAAACTTTAATATTTTTTTTTTCTCAGCTGAACAGTACGTTTTTTTTCTTTTTTTTTTGAGCTCCCCAATATGATTTTTTGATTTCGAAGTGGAGTATTCCATTTTAAATCAAATACAAGGGACAGTCTTTGGTAGCAAGCACAGTCCAAATGCAAATAAACTGTTTAAACGTGATACACGAGTCTCTGTACAGTCTGCTAAAACCCAATCAACTTATATAACGCCTTACTATTCCGTGATCAATTTAGTTTTTAACCTAACCAAAGGGCAAACTGGACAGACTGCTAGAGAATTGTATAATCTCCTAATCACACCCCAGGACACTTTTATATGTATGTAACATGCTGTGTACCCTTTTTTTTAATTGGGTCTCGATATTGTCCTTATTACAAAACGGGACCTGCGAAAAGGTTGCTAAGAAATAAGACAATAGATTTGAAATCCTTGAATTGCACTGACTTAACCTCGTCGCGTTGGCAGGTGTACATGGTGTAAGGTTGTGGTTCACTGTCTTAAAATTACAACACTAAAAGGCCTCCATACATCGAACACGATGCGACAAGCGAATGCGTCGTACGACACACCGCCCTACGACAAGAAAAAAATAAATAAATAAAAAACAGATCACTCTGCCTGCGATGCGATGAGCGACACTGAAGCCATGCGAAAAAAATAGCATGGGGGTTCAATTTTTGCCGTTTTGTCACGTGGCAGCTGGAGAACTGACCAATGAGGAACAGCTTTCCTTGCGCGCTTTTAGTAAACAATGGCAGAAGAATGGCTTGTGGAGACCTTAGTTCTGTTACTGCCATTATCAACGATTATCAATAAAGAATAATTAAGATCAATGACTCATAATTGAAACGCAACCAGATTGCATTTATTTGATTCCAAAGAAGCACAAAAGTACATGTCTTGCACTAGCAGATTTTAAGGTAAAAGCCGAGGTTACCTGTTTCTGCTGGGATGGGTCGTTGTACTTTAGACGGGGTGCAGAACTCTTGAAGCTCCGTGCTGAACGGCAAGCGTGGATGTTCTTGGGAGGGAAGTTGTTTAGAATTGCAGGAGATGCAGACGTTGATTGTTTTCCCAAACCTGTCTCTTCGAATTACTCTACCACAGACAACACACAATCAGGCTTCTCTGTTGAAAAGGTCAGTAGATGTACTAAGTCTAAGAGACTATACCGTCGCTTTCTTATCCCTACCGCGGCAAAACAAAACCAATTAACCTCGTACAAGAACCCAGAAAGCATGTTTAATCTTCCTTGAAGAATGCAAGGATTATGCTCTAGGCATGTTTCTTGAATAACATAAACTCAGACTCAAATGTGGTACAACTTTACATTAAGTCTCTCTAATGACTGTGTGTTTGCATATTAGTTATTTAAACATAAGTACAATGTTATGATCCATAGTTACAATGTATTTAATGAATATTAGCATGACATAACCCTAATCCTAACCCTAACCCTAGCATCTCAACTGCAATGGTGGCTGTGTGCTCCAGTGGTTAAAGAAAGAGGTTTGTAAGTAGGAGATCCCTGGTTCAAATCCCACCTCAGCCACTGACTCATTGTGTGACCCTGAGCAAGTCACTTGACCTCCTTGTGCTCTGTCTTTTGGGTGAGATGTAATTGTAAGTGACTCTGCAGCTGATGCATAGTTCACACACCCTAGTCTCTGTAAATCGCCTTGGATAAAGGCGTCTGCTAAATGAACAAATAATAATAATGGAAATGCTGAAGTCAATGGACCCAATTCACATAGCTGGGTTCATTATTGCTTTATTTTCAGCCTTGTCTTAAAAAGTATTAGAAATGTGTTTAAAAAAATAATTAGTGTTTAATTGGTGTTAATATGCTCAGATCTAACTCTGTTAATGAGTAATTGCTGCATGTTTCAACAGAGTTGTTCTTGTATCATTAACACCAATACTATTGGCTAGCAGTTAGCCTGAGAATAGCTGTTGGGTTTATCTGTCTTTATAACTCTCATGAGGCTAAATTTCCATCAGTTGTTTTTATGATATGTCAAGAAACTGCAACGCAAATGCATTCTATTGTTATGGACACTGTGTCATTTTAAACAAACTCTATTTACAAAACTCTAAAAATGAAATATTTTAAGATGGAGGTAAATGTTTTTTACTTACAGTACATAAGGACTTTACAAAACATTGGGTTTTAAAGCATCCACTTCTCAACACCAAGCTTACCGTACAGTACCTTCAAATAAATTAGGGTAGCTGTAATATTCTTTGGTTATTTTATTGATGGAACATGTAACCATTTGTGGCATAAACAACATTTAAACAATGCAGTTTGTTATCGGCGCATCAAATACTGTTATGTCATGATTTTTCATGACATATCCTCAGTTTATCATACTGTAACAGTACATTTTCAAAGCATACTAAAATTGGAGGGTTAAGTAAAGTTGTCATTCATGTTAATTTTAAGGCACCACAACACTGAATTACCACCTGACACTAAGGGTAAAGCAATCACTTAATAAAAGATCAAAACAGACACAAGACAAACTAACGCTCTGTAAATTGGGCCCAGTGTTGACATTAAAATATGTACAGTCAGCATCTATTTGTAGATTTGGCTTGACACCAATTTAATAGGAAGTATTCAAGGTGTAATAATGTGTTTGTAGTAAAAGCCACTGCTATTAAATTGTGCGTTGTGAGTTTTAGTAAGTTTCCAAATGATTAATTGTGGAGACATTTATTTAAGACACTGAAACTAAAATCACTATAATGTAGGCCTTGCTATATAAGCTGAGATTCCGTGAGGTTTTTTTCTCTCTCTGTGAGAATGGAGACATGTTTCATCTCTAGCATGTTTGTAATGTATTTTTTATTGAAGTAGGTATGACATATCTCAAAACATAGGGTGTAATACAGTATGAAATTAAGCAAGTGAGGTGAATTTGACTGCTCTGCCAAATCAGACAACTATACCTTCTGTGCTTGTAGCCTTTTGTCAGTTGCTCAGGATCCTGTTCTTGAGAGAAACTGACAAAGAGGATTAAAAACAAAACATGTTAGTCCCCATTGCATTTCTTGTGTGGCAGGTCTCATTTTCATCTATTCAAGGTCGTGATTTATATTTCCATAAAGGATTCTCACCACCTTGTAACCTTCCTGTGTTTGGGAATAACACCTGAAGCTAGTCTTTCAATATTTGCAGACCCAGTGGTCTCTATGTTTTATTAAATGGACTGGATGAAAAGGACCACTCTGTTTGCTCATCAGGATTCTAAGCAATGCTGTTTGACATCAGTGCAATGATTGGGTTTAACCAGCCTGTGACAAAAGGCTGTTTTATTGTCCAGAAATGTGAAATACCATGAAATGAAAAGAAACACAAATAAACTATTTAATTTTTTTTTTAAACAGAAGTCTGAACAAAGTATATACTAGCAATGATTGTTAGCATAGATATGATCCAAGAAAGTAGAAGTGGTAATACTTTACATGAAGTGTCTCTGATTGGTGTGTATTTACATAGTGGTTACATAGTAAATACATATGTACTTACAATGTTATTATGCATAGTTACAATGTACTTTTTTTGCACAACAGCCATAACCCTAGCCCTTATCTTCCTAATGCTGTCCCTAACCATAACCCTTTTATGATACAATTGTGTACTTACATATATCGTGCAAAAAGATTCACGCGTTAAGTACATTGTAACTATGCAGAATAACATTGTCATTACCGTTATGTGTAATGCATTTACTAAGTAACTACTATGTAAATACACAGTAAGAGACTGTGACTGTTGATGTAAACGTAGGAATCCATGAATATAGGGTCACCCTTCCCCTAAGACTGCAGAGTAAGAGTATGCTAGTTAATACAACCAACCAAATGTCAATGCTCTCCCCGTGACTAAATAATGCTGTCTCATAATGATCTGTCTCAATAATGCTGCCTCATAATTATCTTACCCTAGCTTTCTGATAAGGCTATTAGTATGGAAATGTATGTAGATATGCCTCCTGTTTATTCGCAGAGCAAAGCCCTGAAGTTCGGCTGCTAATTCGCGTATCCTAGTCTCCAGCACTGCCCCGTCCTTTCATTGTAATCTCCGCAGCGGTGGAGCTCCGCAGCGTCTATGCCCAGGCGTTCTGTAAAGCTCTCTTCCTCTGTGAATATGTCTTCTGAGAGATAAAGCTTCTTCACTGGATCAAACATGCCTCCCTGCACACGCATTCATTTATTTCTCTTACTTCATGCCAGCATCGCGATCAAAAGCAAAGCTTCAAAAGACACATGTCAGCGGTATTTCAACTGTCTGGGTAATGACAGGTCTTAGGTGTCTTTCGGCAGAATTTTCGCAAATAGTGTCGCCGGGTAAATTGAGCCACCGTGCAAATTACCGTGATGATTTGGTTTCAAGCGCCAAGTTTTCATACATAGTTTTATTTCGTAGTCCAACATTACTGCTCGAGATTGTTGTTTTGTCTTATGCAATTTTCCTTTGGACCAGTGGTTCTCTATGTGACATCATGAGTGTCATTTACACGGGAGGCGCGGGGGACATGCCCCCCCCCCCCCCCCCCCAATGGCAGGGAAATATCCTCCTCACATTGCAGCAGTACTAAAACTTGTATTTCTCTGTCAATTATTTCTGTAATCACTAGTCAGTATGCCAGTCTCCACTAGGATCTGAAACTACCAGAACGCCACTAAAATATTGATTTTATTTGCATACTAAACTTCAAGTAAAACATATAATAGTTAATTTCTCTGGCTTATCAGAATGCTTTACTTTATTTACGTGACTGTGCGTGTGTCAGTGGCTTTGTTTGCGTTTGTGTCCACAGTCGTAGTCGATGCGCTGTTGCTGTCGTCTTGTTCAGCATTTTTAGCCTTATTAAAGAACCGGAGTTGCGCTTGGGGGCTTTTGTCCGGTTATTTCCTTTGCTGTTGGCATGTTCTTACAAATGCAGAAAGCGTATTTGCTTCTGTCTCTTTGCCTATGTAAGTTTGCCCTCCTAGTCTTTGCAGACAAGGTCTCCCTGCTTGTTAGCTGGTGAGCCTGGAAAGATGAGTGAAGCAGGCTTCCGACTACATACACCTTTATCCCTCATTACAGCAAAACCCACAGAGTTTTTCTTCTTCATACATTAAACGCACTCCTAGATGCCAGGCAAACCGGTTTGGACACATCCAGTAAACGAAAAAAAGAAAAGAAAAAAATATCATTAAAAAACATGATTAAAAAAAATAATAATAATTACCTGCTTTGATCTCGGTTTCAAGGCTGCAGGGGAGAATTTCTCTTTCCAAAGGTGGCTTTTTATAAATCTTTTATCAATCGATTCTAAATGATTAAAGATTTGGAAGAGAAGGAGATTTCAATTTGGAAAGCTGTGTGTGTGTGTGTGTATGTGTGTGTGTGTGCGTGTGTGGGTGTGCGTGTGTGCGTGCGTGTTGAGGGGATTGAAGAGTGATATTTGATGGTACTGATTCAGTCTTTGAAAACAAATATATTTGAAGCTTATTTTAGATTATTTTGCACAGTGTTACACTGTAATATGTGACATTAGGCCTGTATGACAACATTTATTGGTAACACTTTACAATAAGTGTCTCTAATTGCTGTGTATTTACATGGTAGTTACGTAGTAAATGCATGTATACTTACACATAAATACAATGTTATAGTGCATAATTACAATGTACTTAACATGTAAATCTTTTTGCATGATATATGTAAGTACACAATTGTATCAGAAAAGAGTTAGGGTTAGAGTTAGGGTTAGGGTTAGTTTTAGAGTTAGGTCTCGGGATTGAGGAGTAGTGGTTAGGGCTCTGGACTCTTGACCGGAGGGTTGTGTGTTCAATCCCAGGTGGGTGACACTGCTGCTGTACCCTTGAGCAAGGTACTTTACCTAGATTGCTCCAGTAAAAATAATGTGCAAAAAATAATGTAATTGTATGTAAAAATAATGTGATATCTTGTAACAATTGTAAGTCACCCTGGCTATGGGTGTCTGCTAAGAAATAAATAATAATAATAGGGTTATATCATGCAAAAAATGTACAAATTAAGTACATTGTAACTATTCATAATAACATGCTATATAGAAGTTAGAAATCCTTAAATGTATCCTTAAAAAATTAGAAATCTACAGTTCATCTAAAAGTAACAGCAATGAAAGCAGGCCTTGTAAACTATGTCTCAAAGCTTGCTATTAAAACAAAATAAATCAGGGTTACTTTTCTGGCTCAGATCTGAACATGTGGTTTTCTGCAAGCTTCTTCCAGACTGTACTGTGTGGTTTTTGCGGTAATGAGGGATATAAAGATGTTTGTAGCCTGAAGTCAGCTTTCTAAGATCGCAAGATAGCTTGCATGTAGCAGGTAAGTAAACTGCACTATCCTTCAATTACTAATATTCCAAGAGATTCAAATTTTTCCTATCTATGTGGGGAAGAACAGTGTTTCTCAACGACTGGTCCGTGGATAGGCACCAGTTTGTGGGAGCACTGGGATTTTTTCTAATTTTAAAATTCGCAAGACCAATGGACCAGCTTATTGCGACATTTACATTCATGCATTGTGACAGGAAAAAAATATATATATTTTCGTTCCCTGACCGCGTGGCATACTGTTAATTGAAAAAAATAAACAGTATAAATTGAAGGGTATTATTAGTACATACTCTACAAATAAAGAGTAACATAATATATATAGTAACGTTATATATATATAAAAAACATACATGTAATTTAGATCTTTTATTAAACATTGTGTAATCAAAGAAACTACAACATGATATCGCAAAAGTCTAATAGCAACACAGTATTTCAGGTTCAATGTCAAATTTTTCAATTGTAGTCAGTTTTTCGTTAAGTATCTGGAAAACTACAAAGCGGTATGTAATTCAATATGTTAACGTAACATCATTCAGCAGGTTGCATTCGACTTCATGAAGCAAAATGAATTTCATTCTGTAGGTGATGCTGCAAAACTTTTGGCCGAAGCTGTACAGTGCTTTACACGATCAGCAGCCCTTTTAAGTTAGTGATTAAATGAACATCAAGCAAATTAGCCAAATCGAATGGCATGTGAATAATCAGTGCTTTGCTCCAAGCTGAACCCATGAAGAGGACTGGCCGGGTTACGGGCTTCAAGCGCTGGCCTGACCTTGGAGAATGTGCTGCAGACTAAGACAAATAGGCTGATCAATACTAAGAGGAGGAGAGTGACACTGCCTCTTAGTCCATTATCCTAAGGTCACAGCCACTTTTACTGCTATAGCATATCTGCCACTCACTGTCTTTTAGTGGAAACCTTTAGGATTTTATGGTTTTGCTGTATATTGAGTAATCAGGAAACCCCCCTCCTCCCATTGCCAAACATAGCTCTCTGCTGAAGGCTATATGGGGTACCAAACATTGAGGGGGTTCTTATAAACATATACCATAGTACATTTGCACATTCCCACTCTTTTCCCATGGTTATACTCTGCTTTTAACATAGTTTAATATGTTTGTGCCATGTTAATATGATTTGACTATGCTTTATTACACTGCTATACTTTTACTAAAGGGAGCCTCGTTGGCCATTTTACCCTACTCATACAAGTTGCTTACAAAACATCTTGTCATCCCTGCATAGATACTGTAATTGCCCGCGTTGCTGTGAAATATAGTTTCAGCAATGGTGCCAGCCATGATAAATGCAGTTTATAATATTTTTATTTTGTAATGCCAGGGCTTCTACATCACCTGCCCACTTACATGTCCTGATTTACAGCACTGATCTATTCAGTCATGACTTTGCATCTATTTATCACTTCTTTGCATACATTCTTTGAGAAAAAATTTTGTAACATACCTCACAGAATTCATACCAGTTTATAACAAGGTGAATCTTAATACAAGATATGCAGCTGTGCATTCCAGTATTCAAACCCTGCCGTGGCAATACCTATAATAACTGCAGGGATTTCAAATAAATAGCATAATTGCTAAAACCCTGCTGGTTCTTTCATGAAGAACATCTCCTATCTCTCAAAGAAAGCCCATCGCCTGCTTGCTTCTCGTTTGTTTTGCTTCTTTTGTTGCCTCTCTGAATCAATCACTTAATTTCGCCTGGAATTGATTCAGCAATCTTTTATCATTGCACCGCTGTCTTCTCCTCTCCATTGATCGGCCTCCCCGCTCGTTCTCCGGGACAAATCAATCCAATGCGGCCTAATTAACCTGCCGACCCTCATCTCGGTTACCTGGGGAATCAAACGAAGGGTTCACAACAATGAAATACAGCACAGGCTCACTGCTCACTCACCAACGCAAACAATACACACATCCGCCTCCCCGGTATTGACTCATTGTTATTTACAACATGTGTTGCTGTATGGATGAAGGTATTTACCACTGAAATTTTGCAAAATCCCATTTGGGACCCATTACAATCGCAGTGTATTACGCAGAAGCAACCCTGGCTGGCAGAATCCTTAGCAGACCACAGCTGAGAGATGCTACAAGTGGTCTTTTCACTTCTCTGTTGTGTTATAGTAAAGTAATACTTTCTGTTTTCATGAGAAAAAAAAATTATATTAAAAAAAAAAATTACCATGCATTAGACGACTGAAGTTGAGGGCGCTGTTATAACCAAATTGTCGTATACTGGCTGGTAATGCCTGATGTGGAGAGTGTTATATACTTCAATGTTACAGCAGAATTAACTATCGTTTTTTATTGATTTTAGCTGAATTTATCCTTTTTTTTTTAAGTATCCTTCCACATAAGCACTCTAAAATGAACGTTCTATAAATATAGTCCTCCATAACAACGATCTTCTCAATAAAATGAGTGTACGAAACCGCATTTTTAAAACTGTATACTTTTATTTGAATAAACAGATAACGTTTGCAAACCCCGGTGTAAAATAAAAGACACAGAGTCGAAACAGGACCTTTTTAAAAGCACTTTTTTAATTAATTTTTTTTACTAAACCCCAGTGCAGACACACACAGAGGCTCTGCGTCATCCCGCGATTAGCGGCATGTGTTAATTACAGCGAAATGCATTTGGAAACTCGTGCAGGGAGCTAGGAGGAGTGGAGAACACCACCCTGGGTGAAGACTCGAGGCTGCAGTCGCGTCTGACTGTGTAGCGTGTGACACACAGACGGGCTGAGGCAGCACGATTGTGGGTCCGGGTAAAGGGGCCCCCGTTTTTTTTTTTTTTTAACGGGACCCCTAGGACATTAGCTTGAATGTGGGGTTCGGTTACTGGCCGACTGGGCTCACAAGAGTCTGACACGCTTCATAAAGACACAAGAACTGCTGTCATGCAATGCACATGTAACACTACTGCTGGGCAATTAATAATGATAATAATAATAATAATAATAATAATAATAATAATAATAATAATAATAGTGCACAATTAAAAATATTTTCCAGGATGTTTTGATTTAGCCATTCCTCAGCTGACATCTTATTAAAAAGGTTGAAATTTACTTTAAACAGCATTTTGTTAATAGTTGATGATCTTGTTTGATTTATTTTTGTGATGCGGTTACAAAGATTCTAAGGGCATATATCAGGGATTATATTCCTCTAGCTCAGCTGTATTTAGAATGCGTAGATCTAATAGGATTGGAAAGCTGCTGCTTTTGAGTCCAACAAATATGGGACATTTCGCAAGGAATTCTCTCCAAAGTGATTTAGCACAGAAATTGGACGCTCCCTGTCATAGCAAGGTAGTGACTGACAGTCTGCAATGTTTTAAACACAGTAAGGGTCATGTAGTGTAGCTTAAAGCATGCTTCTGTTAATCGGCTAATGAATAAATATGCTTTTATTAAACCGATGTGCTCTTTGTGCCCCAAGCCTGCATGTCAATAGGGAGCAAACTGAACACAATGGCTGACATTAGTACGCAAGGCGTCAAAGTGGCAATCAATTACATGTCAGTGAAGCTTTCCACATCTCTGCATTTCCTTTTTTATTGAATTCAATTTCCAGTCTCTTATATATAAGAGAACAGAATGATTATAAACATAGCATGGTCTGTGTTTCTGTTGGCTTTAGCAGTGATGTGCTGTTCTGGTTTGTAGTCATGTGTGTTGGGCATTTCATCTGCACTAGCAGTAAAGAGATATTCTGGGTTACACTTGTGGGACATCTTGCTTTTTAAGAAAAATTTTCCATCCTTTTTTTTTTTTTAAAAGAGTGGACAATCGTTTCAGAGATACCAAAATATTTAGTGAATACAATTTGATTGGGACTAAAAATCCAAATCGGGATTTAACCAAGAGTCGTTTGTCATCGTTAGAAAACAGATTCATTTTCAGGGAACATAGCTCTTGTGAGATTTGCTCATTCAAATAACGGTCAAGTTCCTAAAGTGAAGAGAGAAGGAAAAAGAAGAGAGAGAGGGGAGGAATGGGGAGAAATAACAAGAGAGAGATGAAGTGGGTGAGTGAGTGAGAAAACTAGGAATAAGAACTAAACAAAAGAAGGAAGGTAGTACGAAAGTGAAACCTTGTCATGCCAATAAAGATCTTTTGAACTTTAGAGGAGAGAGAGAGAGAGAGAGAGAGAGAGAGAGAGAGAGAGAGAGAGAGAGAGAGAGAGGGACAGGGGAGATGGAGCGCTTCATTAAGCACTCTGTGTAATAAGAAGAGACATGCCCAATAGGCATGCCTGTGTCCGGGATGAGAAAGCATTACTGTGTTTGGCAGAGGCCAGCAATCCACTTTCTCACAGTGACAACACTGCCACCCCCCCCCCCCCCCCCCCCCCCCCCCCCCACAGCCTGCAGAGCAATGGCCCTTCAGCACCTCCCTGCAATACTGCAGTCCAGAGCATCCCTTCACACACTGTCTACTCAGAGAGCAGAGGAGACAACTGGGGCTCAGCTGGATGGGGTCACACTGAAACTGCCATGTTCACAATCATTTTATCTATATGAATGCTTCTGCCACCCTGTTAAAGGACTCTGATTTGCAAAGATTGTTTTTACTTCAAATTGTTAGAAGCACATTTTTTTCTGTTAATTAGAGCTACAATTCTTTCACATATCTGTATATTTAATATATGACCTATGAGAAGAACAGGGGGCATAAATATAATAATCTTTATTTTTATATAGCACATTTCATACTGGACCACCATCACAAAGAGCTTTACAGAGGCAGGCTGTGAACTGTGCGTTATATGCAGAGTCACTTACAATAGGACATTGATTTAACACTTACAATAGGACATTGACTTCAGCAGGATGGAGCAGAAAAAGGTTAAGTGACTTGCTCAGGGTCACACAGTGAGTCAGTCAGTGGCAGAGGTGGGATTTGAACCGTTGACCTTCTGGTTACAAGCCCTGGACTGTAACCACTGGACCACACTGCCTCTTACAATTGAAGCTGAGTAAAAGTTTAGAACAGAAGGTAGGAAGCACTTTTTTAGAGTTATAAATGCATGGAACAGCCAGCAGGTGACGTAGTAGCATCTAAAACACTGGGAACCTTTAAAAAAAAAAAAGACTAGATTCTGTGCTTTTAAATTAGTTCCCCCACCAGTTGGGGAGAATGGTATGTTAACAAGGGACAAGCCTTGATGGGCTGAATGGCCTTTTTTCATTCCCAAACTTTGTCTTACCTATCCAGCTATTCTTTAAACTGGAACCAGTACAGGCTGGGACTTGGTACCACCCACTATCTATCGATCTATCTATCTATCTATCTATCTATATAACTATATATATAGTTATTAACAACCCTGATAAAGACAACTTTCGGTTATTAACAACATTTTCCCAGGAACTAATCCCGTCCCGTGGACTTTAATGTTAATGGAATTCTGATATTAGCAACTGCACGCCGCTTATTGACAACTTTATTACTAGTTGCTAGTGCTACAGAGCGCACTTCATGCAGCTTTTATAACACACTGACTTTACAACTGCGTATTTCTGGCAGACTGAGTCATGGCTGAGTTATGACAACAGGTGAGCTCACTGAAGCACATCTTCTTGAGGCAGTCGGAGCTGCCAAGCACCCACAGGTTGAAGAGCCACAGGGTACTGCATCAGACGAGGAACCTGAAAAGCCTTCACTCCAAGAACAGTTACGTGCTGTGGACATTTTCCACACGATATGCCAGAATCGTGGCTTTGCAACTGCCTACAAAGCTGCACGCAACATTGCGATGGATTTACAGCGGGAGGTGGTACATCGTAAAAAGCAGACAATGTTGGACAATTTCTTATTTTAAAATGGTGTTCTTTAGAATTGATTGTAAGTGCAACACATATTTTTGCATGTTTGCTTTACTCATTGTAAGGACACTTGTATTACATTGCTGTGTAGTACTGTTTGTATAGCCTGCTCCCTTTTTTTGTTTTACACACATGTAAAGTAAACAGTTCTATGTTTGGGTATTTCGTGTTTCTCAATGTTTTAACACTGTAACATTTAAAACACATTTGGGTACCGTATTTATATAACTACAGTATATATAGTTGTTCCATATAAATACACTTGAAAATGGGTGCTTTTCGCTTATTGGCAACTTTCAGTTAATGACAACTTTTTGCTGGGAACCGAGAGGTATATATATAGCTGGTCCACTTTATTAGGCCGTTTCCTGATCGGATTTTGTTCTCCTGGTATATACTGGGTCCCTTCATAAATCTGGAGGATCAAAAGAATGCAGTAGTTTACTTAACCATTGGTTGCAAGTCAAGTCCACCTACAATGCACTTGTTCCTTGATGAGAATGGCTACTTTCAAGGCTATAGTGCACCAGCCTACCATGACACTATTGTGCATGAATGGTTCTCAATGCATAACAGAGATCAGAGCTACCACCTTAATCCATTTGAGAATGTTTGCTACAAAATTGAAAAACACATTCCTCATAACGAGCCTCTGCCTACCTATCTGCATCAATTGTGTGAAATATTCATGAAATAGAATAACATACCTCTGAACTCCCCAGCACCATGGGGGAGTCTATACCATGTGGTGTCAAGGCTCAGGGCAAGCACTAGCCCAACACGATATGAGGTACAGGTCCTAATTAAATTGCCAGGCAGTGTATATTGATCTATTAAAGATATACATTTAAAGTTTTCAAATCACAAAGCAATTTGTTGTTAAAATAGGTCAATTTCCTGAGATTGTGATTATACGTTTAATGTAAAAGCTGGAGAGAGAGAGAGAGAGAGAGAGAGAGAGAGAGAGAGAGAGAAATTGAAAAGTCCTTTTGTGTGTGTGTGTGTGTGTGTGTGTGTGTGTGTGTGTGAAGGTCGCTGTTGCCACTGAAACAACACATCACAATTAAAATTTAATACCTGCCATCTACTATTCTGTTTCCTCCCATTCCCTGAGCTCTGTGCGGGCTGCAAGCACAGTGCAGGAGCAGAGAACAAACAACAAGATTGAGAAGCCATGTCTGCACCAAGACAAAGCTAAATGATGGAGCCCTGACTCAATAAACTGCTCAGGAGAGAGGCTTTAATGTGCAGCTCTCAACACAGCACATTCAGCCACTGGCTTATTTTCAACTTCCCTATAGGGGAATTTAGCAAAATTCCCTGGTACTTTGAAGAAAGAATACATACTGCTTAACAGAGTCCAAAAAAAAATCTTTAAAGGGACAAAGGAGGCATTAAAACCCAAAGAAGAAATTGATACAACAAATGTGCCTCTTGAACTGTGTGGAATTCCACATTCATACCACAGATTGCAAAACACATAACCTTCAGAACCCTTATTCCAGACATACAGTTTAACCCTTAAATTCCCAACAGCACATAAGTATGTAACTTGTAATGAACTGCCTCTTAGCTCACTGAGTTGAGTAACACTAAGCAGTCTGTCTGCTCTGGGAATGCACCCAGCTCTTTAAGCAGAAGAGACAGAAAAATGTCACGTAACCTACAGGGCTGGGGTTCGATCCTCAGTCAACACCTGTAAATGATGACTATTTGCTGTATTGATTTGAAGCTTGGAAGCATTACAATCGCCCATCTAGTTTCCAGTACTTCCAAATGGCTTCCTGGTAAGCATCTTGGCAGTTTACCCATTTGCATGATTGCTTCAAAATGGCTGAATGTTGTTTTGCAGTTTCAAAATATAACATATCTCTGTGAGGGAAGATTGTACGGATTTCCAAATACACCACCACCACCCCAACAACTGATAATACCTCATAACCAATTAAAGAACAAACTACATATTTTCAGTGTAATTGAAACTACTTGGGCTTAATCTAATGGCACCCTGTACATTGACGTGCGACCTAAAATGGTTGCCATATTAGTACGGTCATATCCGCTTAATATCCCTTTAATATCACAACCCGTTTATTATCATAGCATTGAAATTTCCCGACCGTAATATCATGGGAGTCAATGGAAACAAGCCACTGATAATATCACTTTGTTTAATGTCACACTGCGCTTAATATTAAGGGAATGTATGAGTCACGCAATTGATTTCCACCCCATTTAAGAGCACTTCAAAATGCCTGCATCAGCTTTGCTGTGTTGTGACACATTCTGGGTACAGCAGACTCAACAGCTTTGTGGTCACATGTTCACCCAGCTTGACTCGTGAAATGCCACTTTGCAAAGCTTTAATTGCAAAGGGAAGTAGAACGATACCCATGTAAAAAGACCAACTTCCTCTCGTCAGTATGTCAATGCTTCAAACCTGCTGCTCATCCCTGAATGTTTGCAGTATCTTAGTGAGGCCAACAACCATGGCATCAACCCAGAGTAATTAAAATGCTTTGTTTTCTGCGATCCGTGTGCACCCGGACCCTGGAGAGAGGGAAATTGCTGTCTGTAGGCCAGGCTGATCCTGTAATCTGAGTGTGTGTGAAACTAGAGATTAAAACAGGGAGGGGAGGGAAGGGAAGTGACACCGCAATGATGGAGCAACACTGAACCCAGCTGCTGAAAAGAAAAACATGCAATTGACAGGCTGTTTATCCAAGGGACTAAACAGTAATGGTGGAGAAAAATGATTAGTCACACACAGAGACAGCAATACAAGCACAAGGGTCTCTAAGATGGGAGTTTCTTTTTATTGAACATGGAAACGGTTTCACCTTTAATGGAACGATATTATCTTTTAATATGCGATAAGTGTTAATATAGACACCCGAGGATCTTTCAGCCAATCGGAGTGCACATTTTACCTGCATTATTTCACGACACATCACACAGAAGCCCAATCCATACTGTAGCATTAATCCAGTATGTAGCCCACTTGCCAAAATTGATTACACTTAATTATGTAGCCCAGACTACGTCACTTGGGGGTATTTACAAAAACAGAAAACTACTGAACACTTTATTACAAGTTCTTTTGCATTTAGCATGAGTATGCACATACCCAGCACACAATGGAGTTCCATTTCAATGAGTTTTATTTAATTAGCTGTAGTCCGCCAATACCATAGAGGCTGCAGTGATTTCCATTAGGAGTTAGTTCATAAGCTTTGGTTATCTACGCCAGCACTTTTATAGAGACATAATGAGAAGGGCTAAAATAAACAGGAAAATTGAGAATTGCAACATTTCTACCGAAATGTTCTCGAGGAAGGGGGATACTGTAACATGGCAAAATTGCGTGAGCAGCACTCATGCAAACAGTCTAACAGAAATAGAGACAGGCAAAGAAAAGAGGCCTGATAGTGGGTACAGGTCATGGAGGTGCCACAGTAGCAAAGACATGTTGGGAAGCTGCTCCAAGATTCACTCCTCATCTACGCTCTTTTTAATATAGAAGCCTGTCTCGTTTAGCCTGGGGCCACGCAAACGCCAACAAAGAGTCCTGAATAATAATAGTGAATCCTGAATCTTAAAGCCTCCAGTACAAAAAATAGATTCCAGGGACGTTCTTTTACCAAAAACCTAGCCTTGATCAATTCATCCTGGGGCTAATTGAAATCCATCACCGCACCTTTCTAATGAATTCTAATGTAATCTGGATCTTTTAGCTATGGGATTTGGAACTAAAATCGGTGATTAACTCTGTCAGTCTTAAACTGCAGTTACAGAGCTGGTGGTGCTGGCAGTCTGTTCTCTCGGTGGGGGGGGGGGGTCTGTTGGGGGGCTCCTTCAAGTGTTGAGATACGTAGCTTTGAATTAGTTTTTTATATACTTCAGAGTTAGTATTTCAGTTTGGATCCAGCTTGGTTTCATTCATAAATGACACAGTGACTGAGCGAATTACAGTGTTGCCAAGTAAATGCTAATGCTAAGAAGGGCGACCAGAATTATCCTGGGTTTAAAAGGCATGTCGTATGCAGACAGGCTCAAAGAATTGAATCTGTTCAGTCTTGAACAAAGAAGACTACACTGATTCAAGCATTCAAAATTCTAAAAGGTATTGACAATGTCGACCCAGGGGACTTTTTCGACCTGAAAAAAGAAACAAGGACCAGGGGTCACAAATGGAGATTAGATAAAGGGGCATTCAGAACAGAAAATAGGAGGCAATTTTTTACACAGAGAATTGTGAAGGTCTGGAACCAACTCCCCAGTAATGTTGTTGAAGCTGACACCCTGGGATCCTTCAAGAAGCTGCTTGATGAGATTCTGGGATCAATAAGCTACTAACAACCAAACGAGCAAGATCAGCCGAATGGCCTCCTCTCGTTTGTAAATGTTCTTAATCTTGATCTAAGGGAATTAGTAACTCATCCTCGTTCCTGGAATAATTACTACACTGAACGTTCATGGAGTTTCCTTGTTATATACTCAATGTAATTGTAACAAAATGATTCCAAAAAACCACACCCATTTTGCACTGCCATCAGCTACACAGGTCTCAAAGGCGTAGTTTAAAATAAGACATCTGGGTTGCAGAATGCCCTGCCGTCCATGAAGCCTGTTCCTGCTTTACTTCCTTGGTCGTTTTACCCCAGCATTGTCTTCTGGGTGAAAGCATGTTACTGGCTGAAAGCATGGCAGTCAATAGGGGAAGAAGCTCATTGGCTATTACATGTTTGCTACAATGCACATTTGAAACCTATACAATGAATGGATGTGCATGGCAGAGACAATTAATTTAAATACTTTGTTAGCTACAAGAAGGCTAGTTTAACAATAGTCTTATTCTATGCTTTAGTCTTCCTTGGTTCTGTGCTGGTGGAACAGAAAAAAAGAAAAGGGTGCTCTTATACTTTCTTAAGAGCCTCTCTCTGCTCTGTGCTGGTGGAGCAGAGAAAGGGAGGCTCTTGTACTCTTTTAACTCCCTCCCTCTGCTGTGATGTACGCATTGTGAGAGCTTGAAAAAGGATACGCAAGAAATGTAAAGCATTTTATTTCCAACTGCGTCCTCTGGTTCTGGTATTTGCTGCACTGAAAGAAAGAGGACAGGAGATTGCTTTTGCGTTTGCTGAAAATCCATAACAGGTGACGTTTTGCAGTTTCAGTCCAGGGCTCTTAACCCAGCATTAGGCCCCGCAGACAGAACCCCTTCATTAGAGAGACAGGTTATTAACAGCTGCTAGAAATGAGTTTTGTTTTCATTCCTGGGGTGCTTATTAGAACGTGATGAAGGGTGTTGATGTTTTCTCATTGATATACCCATACAGAACAATCAAGCGTTCTCAGTTGCCATGGAAATAAAATGCTTTTTTTTTATGCAAGACACAAGGTAGTAACACTTACAGTTATACAGAAGGCAGGTGACAGCTTGAAAGGGGAACTTTGCTTTGTATACTATAATATAGTAATATGCACATTTATTAGAGCCCCTCAAGATGTCTTTTACACACCTACTTGCATGAAAACCTCAGGGTGTGAGAGAATTTCAATTTTCGGTCAGCAATTAGTGCTATAGAAAGAATAGGCACTCATGTGTGAAAATGTTAGACCACTTTGTGATTTAATTAGGCATCTTAAACAGCTTGTAAAAAGTCTCATGCATTTTAGCATTTGTGGCTATGTGTTCATTTTCTCTTACTATTTTAAATGAATTGCATGGGTGGTCTATTAAAGTCATCAATTAAATTAGGCAATCACTAATTTGCCTATTTTGACAATTTTTCCAAGATTTTCAGTCGCAGTGGTTTGATTTCATACGCACAACCAATCAAAACTACAGAAGCAGCGGGGTGTTCTAAGACATCTGATGTGCATAAAAATGGAGGAAATTCAAACTTAGGGGAAATGTCAGAATGATGTGTGAGGCTACTGTATATTCAAATATATTTGTCACTCTTCCTGCTCTGACAGCTCAAGGGAAATCTGAAGACATGACAAAGAGCTGGGATTATATATTGTTGCCACAGAACCAAAGGACAGAACAGGAGATCATGTTTGCTGAGTCAGCGAAGCTGTATCCAAAGACTTCACAAAATACGCTGAAATGAAAAATATATTTACAAGATGTTCCCTTGTGAGACGTAACTGTTGTTAAAGTCAGGCTAAATGACTCAAAATGGGTTATTGAAAAATGTTTTCCTAAAGTCTGATAAAGCTTGAAACTGCTTTTGATGGTTTCTTTACCAACAGAAAAGTGTAATATTTGGAGATATTTATTTTATTATTTATTTCTTAGCAGATGCCTTTATCCAGGGCGACTTACAATTGTTACAAGATATTACATTATACACTATACAGATATCACATTATTTTTTGCATACAGTTACCCATTTATACAGTTGGGTTTTTACTGGAGCAATCTAGGTAAAGTACCTTGCTCAAGGGTACAGCTGCAGTGTCCCCCCACCTGGGATTGAACCCACGACCCTCCGGTCAAGAGTCCAGAGCCCTATCCACTACTCCACGCTGCTGCCCCATACAGTTCCCTGTTAATGGTTCAGCTAACACTTTACATTGAGTGTCTCTGAATATTTTGTATTTACATAGTAGTTACATAGTAAATATATGTGTGCTTACACATAATTACAATGTTATTATGTCAGCCAACTTGTTATGCTTTCCGGTTTTAGCCACACCTGGGTCTTCGCAACATGATCACTATTCTGCAGTGATTCGTATAGGGCTTTGGTTTTTTTGACTTCCAAGGAAACAATATTTTGTTCCTATTGGCAGCAATCACTTTGATAATCCACCCCCAGCCAAACGTTTTTTGTGTTTATTAACCTGTCCCGAAACTTGGAACCTTTTATAATGCTTCCATTAAGGCTCAATAACACAAATCAGTTAAGACATCTCCCGATGGAATGCTATACTGGGGACTTGTTTGTGACATACAAAATTAATTAGCCATTCATCCTAGTATACAGTCAGTAGCGGTGAATGCAAAGTTGCTAGCAATAAAACCAGGCTTCAATTACCTCCTGCTTGACTTTGATTAGTCCTTAGACTGCCATTGATTTTGTGACAGATGCCAGGTCCTCTCGCGGGTCATTTTTTCCATTCACGTCAAATTCTTTTGACCTTTTCCAGGTTTGTGAATAAAGACAGTATGACAGGTTCAGCCCATGTGTGAAGCAGAGAATCTCTAATGAGCCAGGTGAGATTGGAAAGCGTGGCTTGTTTTTCATAAGACTTGCAAAGGGGAAACTTCAGGCACAAGTGAAAAATAACAGAAGGCTGGTGGCTGATATTATTCTATTGGGCGGCAATTTTAAATGTGTCCAGTTTAGTTTTGTAAAAAATAAATAAATAAATAAAACATTTAGCCACAGGGTCCCCATGTGACACGTGTTAAAAGCCGGGCTGAGTGGTGTGCATGGTGGGTCATATAACCAGGGGAGCGCAGGTTTACTTGTTAGATTCTATGCTGTGAGGGTGGCAGGATGAAGGGTGGGATTGGAAGGGTGGTATATGTTGTGTTAGTGGGAGGATGAGGTATGGGGTATATGGATGGGGTATATGTTGTGTAAGTGGGAGGATGGGGTATGGGGTATATGGATGGGGTATATGTTGTGTTAGTGGGAGGATGAGGTATTGGGTATATGGATGGGGTATGTTGTGTAAGCGCTTTCCCTTAGCTTTTGTTGGTTTGTTTAATGTAATATAAATAAATAAAGTATTTAATGTAAAAAAGTATCTTTGCTTAGACATATTTGCTGTAATGATGCACATTTGCTTTAAGCCATGTAAAGAGATAGAAGCTCTAATAGTCATATCACTTTGAAGCTTTGATCTTAAGGAAAACGTTCTATCTCGTGGATTTGGTTACTCTTCTTTGTAAAACATCATCGCAATGATTTAACATGAAACCTGTGACCTCACTATAGCTCTCAGAATCATGTTTCAAGGCACATCTGGTATACTGGGGGTTCCTCTTTGCCATACCCCTAAGTGGAAGTGATTTTGCATGAAAGGTTAATCTAATACTTACTCTGAGACAATATGCACAGCTTAAATTCAAAATGTGAACGATCGGCAAAGGTAATAGATTTTCCATCCAACTCTAATTTTCCTATTTGATATCTCTTATCGCATTACATGGCGAAACCTGTTGTACAATTAACAGGTTCTGTGATGTTTCAAATAAAGAACCAAATAGCTGACTCATTGTGGCATTGGCAGTACTCCACCCTGTTCCATTTGCGATACCATTTCCTGTAAAACACCATGATGGGGGTTCATTGAACTGTGATTCAGAGGAAATGGAGCATCCCATATGAACTCAGCATTGCTTAGCTCCAGAGAACTCAAGAACAGAATCCAAAGTGCTGTGGCTGCAGGCTAACCCTGGCTTTGAACTCAGTGAACACACACACACACACACACACACACACACACACACACACACACACAGACACAGACACACTGACTCACTCAAACAGCCAGCAGTGAACACATATACACTACTGTCAAAAGTCCTGTTCTATTCCCACCGAGACTCATTAGAAACCAGCTGCTTAGAGGGATTTGTTAGCTTTCACAGACATGCATTTCATCATTACTCACCAGACCTCGCTGGCAAATAAAGTGAAGCAGCATGGTGAGAGGGAGCCAGGTGCAGCAGTGGGTTCATGTTAATGCATGAGCCGCTCACCTCTGGATGCCTGGGTTCTTAGGGCTTTAGATGCCACAGTGGGTTCATTTTCAATGCACAAGCCTTTCACTTGGAATTCAAGCAGGGAGGTCTAGGTGGCGCAGTGGGTAATTGTTAATGCACAGGACTAGCCCTGCACAGGAAGACCCGGGTTTCAATCTGAGGGTCTAGGTGATGCAATGGGTTAATGTTAATGTGCTAGCCTTTCATCTGGACTTGAACCCAGCTTCTTAGATCCCAAGTGAGATAAGTTGTGCCAAGTCATAAAACAAAGCCCCGCCACATCATTCTGCACAGTTGGCACTGGGCAATTTTGCATTCCCAAAAAAGATAGTCCAAAGATTGGATGAGCTTCAAGACAGAACAGCTCCCTCAACCTTTAAGAGAATGGGAGGTCTTTGCAGTCCAGGGCAGTTTAAGGGACATTTTTAATCCATTTCGCCTCACTCAGACTCCTTGACTGTTCAAGAAATATACTGCTGGTATCTCTGAAAATACAAGGCAGGTACGATATCTATCTATCTATCTATCTATCTATCTATCTATCTATCTATCTATCTATCTATCTAGTTGTCTATCTGGCTCTCATCAGAAGAAATATCTTTAAGAGTCATTTCATGAATTCACAAGTAGTTCTATTCCTAAAAGATTTGGTGCAGTAATATTTACAAAGTACAGAGGGTCAGTCCAATCAATATTTAGGGCACTTCAGGACACAGTAAAAAGTGTTTTATGGGTAGGAGAGGAAGAACTTAACTGGTCAATAAAGAACCAACGATATAAATAAAACAACAAACAGAAATCTACATCCCTACTGTGTACGCCAGTGAAGAGTGAGGTCAGTGAAACACTAGGAGTCTAGCAGAAATGTTTTGGGCTTCAATGATCTCCAGTCTCTAATTCCTGCCTGAATGACCTATACACTGTAAATATACAGTAATCTGTCACATATCCACCCTAACCGTTTATCCACCATGATCAGCAATATTAGTTTATTATTGAACAGAGAAGATTAGTTCAGAGATTGTAGATCCTACCAAAGTTTTCATACACTGTGTTGTATGTGCTCCGTGCACTGCCATTGCTGGTAGTGTCACGTGAGCTGTTCAGTGTGTTGATATGTAAATAAATCCTGTTCGCCTGCGGTGGGGCGTATCAACTTCAACCTCTGTCTCGATCTCCTGCCCGTCACTCAGCAGCGAATGCACGCACCCACACAGAAGACGGCTACCCTGTCACAAGCATTAATACCCTGTATCTTTCTAAACAAGGGATTTAAGGGAGCTCCCTAATAAAAGCTGAATTTCAAAACAATAATTATTTTTTTTGAACGGTAAAACATTCATCTTCGAATCGGGTGGTGTGTGATTTTTAACCAGACCTTGCCTTTCCATTCAGTTGAATGATGTGCCAATTCATTACAGTGTCGCCCTGTGGGAAGAATCCTGACCCCTGTGGTCAAAACGTGTAATTAAATGTTCATGTTCTTTGCGTTACTATAGCTATAGCGTGTATACTAGATTAGACAGGACGCGTTTTTGATTAAGCAGAAGAATTTGATGAATCCTCGCGACGGATGAGTTAGTAATACTTCAGTCAGGAAAATTCATGCAATAGAGAACAATATTTATTAAAAAGCTTACATAACAAATACAACGTTATACTTATTTAGATTACATCTTTGGCCTTGCCCTCGCCCTTCGAGGTACCCCTGCCCATAATTTAGTTTGCTGATAGTGGAGAGGCTGGCTGTAGGGAAGCCATGGGCAGAGGGGGCAGGATAGCTGCCCTCCCCCGTTAGATAAAGCCAAAAAAACAGGTGGCTGGGGAGGAGCAGGGAATGAATGGATTGAGGTAAGATATAAAGCCCTTTCTAGCTGTTCATTGGACGTGTTGTTTATCGAGCGACAAATTAAATACTAGCCATTTGACTGACGATGTCCTGGAAATGGTGGTGCCTAATATGGTTGATGTTTATTTTAATCTAGCTTTAAAGGTGAGCTCCCTGCCTGGGTGAGCTCCCTGCCTGAACCACCGCTTTGCTAAACTGACATCAGCATAAGACAGGTACTTAACTCTCATTTACCTTTTTCTCAGTTCACCATGAGGGGGAATTTGTCCCAACCCATTCAACAGCTGCCTTCCTATCATTAACCAACCCATCAGCTTCCCCTATTCACTGACAAGCTTTCAACCATGTGATATTAACCTGCTGAAGTGAACTTACCCGGGAAGTGCAACTGTAACAGACTTCAAGGCACGGAAACTGCAAACTTTCTTTAATCTAATGTAGAACTAGCCGTTTTAAAATCAAAATGCTTTTTACCAGTACCAAGGACACGTTTCATTCAGAACTACCCATGTGAGACTTATGGGGGGTCCTGACACTGCAAAACAAGTATGGAATTGCTTTTTTTTTTAGCTGCAACCCCTTTATATCAGTCTTGAAATAAATACTTCTCCTAAAGAAGACGAGCATTTCTTTTTCTCTCAGAAGTTTAAATGGACTTGAAACCGAGTGAAAGATTGCATTGCATTGACTTTCCACTTCCCCTGTTGTGTTTCCAAAGCCAGTGTGTGTGTGCTGATATAACTCCAGAAGTTTTTTTTTCTTGCAAGGTTTATATCCCAGACTCGAATGGAATGGGTCGGCTAATGAAAACTCTAACACAGTAATAAAGTGCAATGTGCCGTCATTGCAGTAAAATCAGATAAATCACAGTGGCTGGGCTTCATCCCCTCTGCCTCCCTCACAGCACCGCAGGAAGGGAGTCAGTAAATGCAGGAGCTATGGGGCATATCGGGTCATTTTTGAGTGCTTGCTGGCAGTGGGAATATGGAGGGGATGGGAATCTAGAAACACTATTAAGATTCATTGAATAAATTGAAATTAATTAAATGCATTATACCTCCTAAATAAATTTAAAAAAACATATTTGTTTAATCTGATTATTGTATCATGATAAGTATTCTTAATCATCATGTATTACTATTTCAACACTTATGGTTAGTGACCAGCATATTTGACCTGTTGGGCAGTCTCTGAACATTTCTGTATTAAGCATGTCAGTAACATACATCTCTCGCCACGGCTGTCAATTCAAAATTAGAGCTGTCAATGATCAGTATGATGAAAAAGTTGATGACCGTCATGTATCAACAGTATTACAGAATAGTTCTCCAGACATATGATCAAACATTTTGCAGCACCCTATAGAATTGAAGAGAAAGTAGCGGGTTCCGACAAATATAAAAACACATTTTTCTTTTCATTGTTAACATCCTGACAACTTTTTACACATATAACTTTAAACTATGTTTCAAAGCTTTTTTTCTCAATGTCCGCTCTAGTGCACTGGGGTTTGAGATCTGTCCTCTAAAATCACTGCAGGAAGAGCAATTTAAAAAAAAAAACATAAGTGCTCTGGTTTTTCTGCTCTGTACCACATCATGGATCATTATTGCTGCGTTTACCTGTTTGACAATGTGGGCAATAATCCTTACACTCTCAGTGCACTAGAGCGGACATTTTGAAAAGAGCTTTGAAACAGACTTTAAAGTTATAAATGTAAAAAAAAGTTTTTTTTCAATTATGTCTCAATCCTAAAACTCTAGGTGATGCAAAACTTTTGGCCATAACTGTAGGTAGATAGTAAATATATATCCGACACAGTGTGCCTACAAAGAATAATATATCATTAGGCATGATGTAATTCCTATTTTAAATTATAGAGAGATATTCATTTAGCTTCTAATGTATGCAGATAAATGCATTTTTAATAGAGAGTGTAATAACTAGACATCTTATTAGAATTGTTTTAAAATACAACAAATAAACATTTTCGGTTTTTTTAATACTGTTTAGGAACCAATTAGTTAGTTTTTAATTAGTCATTCATGTGTAAATGAGAAGGCATTTCGTGCTCTTGAGTAAAAATCAATCCAGGATCGCCGCCAAAATATAAACTGGGCCCCCATGCTTTGGGGCAGATCGTCAGTTACACTAAGCTGTTTAGAATACATAGTAAATACATGTTATTATGCATAGTTACAATGTACTTAACGTGTAAATGTTTTTGCATGGTATATGTAAGTACACATCTATTTACTAAGTAACTACTATGTAAATATACAGTAATTACAGACACTTAATGTAAAGGGTTACTGACTATAGTTGCATCTGTAGCATATCAAAACACAAATCTGTACATCCCAAATTAAAGTACATGAACCAAAAAAAAAAGCAAAAAACCAGAAAGATTTTCATTACAATAAGAGCAGGGAAGGGTGGGGGGGCGCAGTGAAAATGCTGGCAATGCTCTCTCGCTGTCAGCCCCCGCCTCTGTTTGTGCTCTGTGATGGAGTGTGTGTGAAATGCAGCGAGATATAATACCTTGTGAGGGGCGTTTTGATTAAGAAAGCACTTTCTAATTAAATCCCTTCCACCCCCGCCACACACTCCCCAGAGTACAACTGTTTGAAATGAAAACAAATGGCTCTGATTTCAACAGGCTGAGGTCCAGTCCGACAGATTGCTCTAGGTAGTTGCGTTGCAGCCGCATATTGCATTTGAATCCGAACAGACCTTAAGGTGACCTCAAACTAGGAGCTACAAGACTTGAAATCATGGCGGCCTGGTTTGCTGCAGCCCTTAATGAAATCATAAGCAATTTATGATGGATGAGCCACATCTAGATATGTTCAGTCAGCTGTGACAAGGATATGATCTGCTACTGTGCAAAAGCCCCCTGTGTGTTTGCTCCCATTGACTCTCATTATAATCCCCCTGAGATTTAAAAAAAAAATATACGTTATAAATTAAAAGCAGCTAGACGAGCCATAACTCTTATGCTAGCGTGATATGGGTTTTCTAAATGACGGTTTGTAATCAAATGACCCAATGTACATTTTTAAAGGCGACTTGCGCCTAAATTTGCCCACACCCTTCTTCCCGCTAAACTGTATGGCAAATGGAGGTGGTGTCAAGTGAGTGCGTGAGTGTATTAATAGGGGCGTGAAATTTAATTAGAGATCTCGTTATCCACACTTTCACTCACAAACCAGCCAGAGAGAAGAGAAGAGAAATAGTTTACTTTCCTACCAACAAAAACAAACGATCCTCACCACAAGCCAGCGGTAATACTAATTCATTGCTGCCTGCCACTAAGTGTTTATTCGTGAAAAGGACAGAAGCATTTCATTTTAAACTAATACTCAATAGGCTTTCTTGGTCATGTGGCATTTGCCACATACTGTATAGGATAGTTGATTCCAGACTTAGGCATGAGTGAGTGGTCCAAAAGGAACATCCTAGGTTTTAATGGGAATTCACCAACTTTGATAATGAGCTGGGCTTTTCAGAATTTTAGGTACAACATTTATATAATGACTTCATCGATGACAAAAACGAATTAGAGAAACCCTGTACCTCCGGTATGTAATACCACAATTATTTTATATATGTTACTGATCCGAGGCTATCTTAGTTTTTGAACGACCCTGACGTTTTGATACATGGCAAATGTATTAACATTTTTTTTTTAGTAAAATAAGTTAGGATTCTCATTGATGGGGAAGAAAGTTTCACTGAAGAAGGAGCAAGTGCTAAGCCACCCCAGTCATACAAATCAAAGTTTAAATCCATCGCTATTTTTATTTTCCGAGTCGACGAAAAGCAAATTGCATTAAAACAATGGTGAGCTAATCAGTGTTTTATGATGTGGTTCCCGTTCTATTTTATTAGATAAATATTTAGCTAATAAAACAAGTGATATATTTTTTGTGTGTATATATATAGTCAGTATTTATAGTCAGTATTTATTATTGCTTGTGAAATAGGAGGAAGGATGATGTCACTTGCTAAACACAGACACAGGGCAGGCAGGCAGGCAGACGCCATGAGAGCTCCCCTCCTCCCACCCCCTTTCCTCTAGAGACATTTTGGACAACGATTAATCTAATCTGAAATTATTAAAATGTCATTTTAAATGAATAAAAAAGACAACAACAACATTGGTTTAATTTAAAAGTATATCATTTGCAACTTGAATTAAGAACCCATCAGTGAATGGAGATGGAGTGTACGCACAATCATATGGTGATCAAGCTTCAGTTTTTTTAACATCGCCCAAACAGCTTAATCCAGGTCGCAGGTCTGCGGGTTTTAATGTCAATTTGCGGGTCACTTTGGGGGGGTCTGGTAGAGGTTTAGAGTTAGGGATTAAGGTTATATCATGCAAAAAAGATTTACCCATTAAGTACATTGTAACAGTGCATAATAACGTTGTAATTACGTGTAAGTACACATGCATTTACTAAGCAACTACTATGTAAGTACATAGTAATAAGAGACCCTTAATATAAAGTCTTACCGTGTTTGCTTTGTGATGTGGATTCCACCAGTATCTGAAAGGGTCTAAAATGTATTCTAATCAAAACCTGGAAAAAAGAGGGGGGAGGAATGAAATGAGCATTTGTCAACTGATTTGTAAGCTAGGTGAAGAAGGAATACATTTGAGCTCCTCTACATTAAACACCTGCTCGCTAATGTGTTAACGTTTGTTTAGGCCAATGGGACTTTTGCCTGATCATTATGGATGGTGCTTATATTGTCAAAGCAAGCTTTATTTGTTTAATAATGATGGATTTCAGTTATTAAACCTGTTGTCTGCTGCTTCTGCTGTGCCACTGGGAAAATGGGAATTTAGCATTCTTCTATTAACATGTTTGAATGCTTGCACGCATATATTTTTAGTTTTTAGCTGACCATCGTTTAAAAGTGGCCGTTTACATTGCTGCAAGTAGTTTTATGGCCATAATTGTTTTCCTTTAGGAATTTGAAACCTTCAGTAAAACTGAAAAAAAACGGTTTGTTTTTACGGATTTAATAAAAAAGGTTTGATAATACTGTTCTTACCATAGTCTAAACATTTTTTGTAAAATCTATTTTAGTGTCCTGATTTCTACTGTGCTTTACAGAGCAAATGACATTTTAACAGAATTTCAATAGAGTTTTTAAAATTGAGTTTTATTGATTTTTTTTTTTTTTCTCGTATGACCTGGTTAAATGTTATGAACTGTTTTGAAAAGCTCAGCAACTTCGAAGTTAACAGAACATATTTTTTTGACATTGCTAAAAAAAAATCAAAAACAATCATATTCAGTCAATAATTGGCACAGGAGATTTAGACACTAAATTACGTTGTATAAACATTGGTTTACTATTAAACTAATTAAATTGACGCAACAATTAATACTCAGATAAACCTGAAGTAAAAATGACAGAGCGTTCAAAAAGTCACACCGCTGGTTGTCATGGAAATTAACTTCGATAAGGAGCTGAGCTTTTCAAAATAGTGCCAGATCAATAAAACATATGATTTCAGCAACAGCAGTCACAACTCTGAAAGACTGCAAATATCACAAAATAAGGTAAGAGAAAAAAAATTACCATATAATTTCAAGCTATGCTTTTATTTCTGTCTGCAATTTTTTTAAAAATTTAAAGCAGTCATTCTAACAAAGAGAAAAAGACACATATATGGATAATCTCCCTTCTTACCTTTTCACTGCTCTTGAGTGAATTCTACACTGTTGATTCGGGGGGGATCCCAATTTAGGGTTCTACAGACAAGCTAAAGCCAGGTAAAGATAAAAACTAAATATTGAAGAAATAATAATATTTCTGAGGGGGTAAAATTCTCAGTAATTCTGCATTGGTAATACTAAGATCATATTTGGTGAAGCACTGCACTGGTGAGATGGGTTATTTATTAAAATATTTTGCATAGATTTCAAAGATGGGACAATGATGCTTCATCCAATAATTTTCAGAGTGACGTACACAGAAATCCTTGAAATTCTAGACAGGTCTTTAACACTAACACAGATTTTTGCTTTGTGAATTCTCCTACACAGTAATTGAATCTCTTTTGAAGCGATACAATGCTTTTTTTTTTACTTTTCTTATTATTTTATTGTAATTGAAATTGCCCACATAAATCTCCTGTTCAATTTAAATGTCTGAATCCAGCCATTATATAACACATCTGCCCTGCGGTGAAAACGCAAACCAGCAGTGTTTAATTTAGGTCCTGTCTGTCTAAATGTGTTTAATTAGCACTTATTAAGAGGCAGGCTATAATTTAAATGCTAGACAAGAGATGTATGGATGCTATTTGAATAGGCTTTATAAAATTACAGAAATCAGTTCTGTGATTTTATCAAAGAGGCAACTTCAAAACTTTAAGAAACTCAAAATTAGATGCTGTTCATTTTAAATTCATTTTAATGATTAACTTCTGTATGGTGTGTTATACCAGAGGGTGCAGAAAGTATCCTCAGGGCATGTAAGAAGGTTTAAGATTGGGACATGATAAAAAAAAATAATCAAATAAAAAATATATGAAAATCATTTTTGATCTTTTACTTATCAAAGAAACTACAAAATGATGTTGCAAAAATCTACCGGAAGCTATAATAATGGTACTATATTTTATGTTAGATTTACAAAATGGCACATTTGTAATTTTTTTTTGTTAAGTATCTGGAAAACTACAAAGCAGTATGTCATTCAATATGTAAACGTAACATTATTCAGCAGGTTATGAAGCAAAATTAATTCCAGAGCGATATGCTAAACTTTTGGCCATCACTGTACACATCTAAGTCTTTGGAACAGACAAAACTAAAGTGATGCTTCTTTCAAGGTGGGGCATGTTGTTCAGGTAACTCAGCACTAAAAAGATTAAACACTCATTTTTTTATTATTATTAATACCTGGATTAAAGTAGATTACTGTTTTTTTTTACTACAATCTGCAGTGGAATTATTAAATTATTGATTAAGTTTAGTTCCCAAGCCTTATCGTCTGGGAGCAGACATTTAAAAGTTCATTAACAGGTAGCCCTGAGGATTTAATTAAGTGGTGTACAAAGACAGTATTGATTACCTGGCCCCAACTCTTTTAAAAAGGGGCTACAGTATAGATTGGGTGGCAGTATGACATTGCAATCGACCCCTGTAAACACGTCCCTCCAGTTAATTTTGTGAAAGGACAAGAGAGAAGTCGCTGGGGTGCGGTGAAAGAAGTTCCATGTTGTGTACTTCAAAGACTTAAGACACTGGGATCAACGTTTTGACTTAAAGGAGCTTTTTTTTCAAAGATAAGACCGATACATTAAAGCACAAATTGAAAGAACTTGGCGTGTGAATAAGGTTGTGTTTTTTTCACGGTTGTCGCGGATTTCACGATTTTTCTCGAATTTCGTAATGCATAGTTCCTTCGTGAAACTTCCCTTTTTTTGAAAGAATAGGGTATATTTTTTTATCCTTTGAAATAAATACAGCAGACGTTTGCCTTATTGACAAGCTGCCTGTTACACTGCATTTAGGAACCTGGCAGCCGGTTTAGTTTGCTTCCGGTAAATGATTGAACACACTGCATAGAGCTGCACAATTTCTTAAATGTCTTCAACGAAAAAGACACCAGCTGCATCAACGATTGGAAATATTAAACCCACCCTGGTTTCAAGAACTACAACAAGAAGAAATATCATCTTGAGCTGTGGTGATTCTTACATGTACTGGAAGCAGAGTGTTTGAGATAAGGCATAGTGAGAGCTTTGCAGAGGTCACAGGGGTGTGTTTAGAGTCCGCGTTTTCAAAAGACAACAGGATGCGATGAGGGCTGGAATAGAAAATGAAGAAGAATACATAAATTAACTTGTGATATTTCAGAGCTGCATCAAGTTGTCCTTTAATCTGTGTCTGTCTGCCTGTCTTTTTACATTATCCTCACCCTATTCCCTCTATCTAAATAATGCACAGCAGTACAGTTTCAATGTATGTTGATTGTGCATTATTTAGGCTGTGTTGCTGAATGAACTGCGCATTTTTAAAACCTTAATATCTCTGTTAATTTAACATGTTTTCATTTCAGGTTTCCAAAATGCTCGATTCCTGTTGGAGGACTGTGTCACTGCTGAACAGAATATTTGTACTGAAAAGTAATGGTCTGAAACATTTTCATTTAAATTTTTAAAACACAACCACAAACACTGGACTCACCATTCTCAGCTCAAACACAGCGCCTCTTAATACCGCATTGTCAACACGCGACTCGACGCGTTCGTTGCGTGTGACGCCAGCTGCGTGGTTCAGGCTCTGCATTGAAAACACAACCAGGCTCCTCCTAAGCTGGGCCAGGCTGGCTCAGAGCGGTCCAGCGCGGCTCAGCTGTGCAGTGGAAAAGAAATAACTCTACCGTGAATCTGTGTTCTACACCTTATCTATCGATCAGTGTAAATCTCTCTTACTATCTCTCTCTCTCTCTAACCCTGTTGTGAATGATTGCTCTCATTTAGCCAGCTTCACCCTAATCATGTTTTGGTTAACACGTTTAGCAGGGGCCCATTAGTGCTGATTGGTGCTGATGATTAAATTCGTTTAAGCAGGCAGCCTCCTCTGCTGCCACTTGAATCAGTATGCAGTGCGGAATCCTGAACCCAATCAGCTCACCCGCTTTCACACTCGCTTATGACAAACATCAGTAACTTTTCATTGGGTTTATTTCCTTTTTTTAAAAGTTCAGAGCAAAACCTGTTATAATAATCTGAAAAGGGTGGGCTCTTTACTGCACCGTTTTTATCAGGCTGATTAGCTTTTAAGAAGCAATACATCTCACCAGTTCAGCTGCATCACAAATGTTAGACATTTATTAGCAATGTAGAACTTACAATTAGCTTTCAGAAAAACATTTGAAATCAATGTTTTATAAGGACAGCAGTGTGGAGTAGTGGTTAGGGCTCTGGACTCTTGAGCGGAGGGTCATTGTTTCAATCCCAGGTGGGGGACACTGCTGCTGTACCCTTGAGCAAGGTACTTTACCTAGATTGCTCCATTAAAAAACACAACTGTAAAAATGAGTTGTATGTAAAAAATAATGTGATATTTTGTAACAATTGTAAGTCGCCCTGGATAAAGGCGTCTGCTAAGAAATAAATAATAATAATATAACAAGATAGTTATATTACAAACACAACCATAGAGAAATAAGTAAAAACGATTCAAACAATGACACCAGTTCGCTGCGTTCAATTATAAGTCAATAGCAAATCCGAGTTACAACTAAAAACACGAGCAGAAGCGAAATGAAAATTGGATAAGCTGTTCTCCAGATAAATAAAACATACAGTAAACAGAAAAAAGGGCAAAACATTGGGGAAGCTAATTTAACAAGAACAAAAACAAAGCAGGATCCTGCTCAAGTTGCATAGTAAAGTCACTGTGTCCTGAGGCATGCAGAGTAGTTAATGAGATCCCAGTCGCACTCAGTTGCCTGTTTTTGCTGCATTGGCGCCTCTGTGGGCCAGGGAGGTAACGTGACTAGGTTTGGTGGGCGTCAGTGTTCCACTCTCGCCTACAGGGGTTCAGTAGCTGTTTAGGTTTGCCAGGTAAAAAGATCCGATTGGCTAGACAGCCTGGACAGAGGTCGCTCATTGGTTAAGAAAGCCAGTGACATCTTTTCAGACCACCCAAGTGTCCCGCATTCCACGGGACAGAACCGCAAATTGACATTAAAACCAGCAGACCCGCGTCAGTCATTCTGCAACCCGCAAAATCAAACTGATATGGGCGATGTAAAAAAAAAAAAACTGAACTAGGATTGCATGTGCATTCCAAGTAAAATGGGTTCTGAAGTCAAGTAAATTAACCAATGTTGTTTTTTTTATTTTTATTTTTTATTTTATTGATTCCAAATGTCATCTTAATCATTTAGGTCAGATTAATCATTGCACAAAACTTTCTCAAGTAAGGGGGATACCCCAAACACCTTATAGTCCCCCCCCCCCAAATAGTCTGGACCTGCATTCCATTTAAACTCGGGACCTGTGCCTTTTCACTTGCCGAACCCAAGCAATGGATGTTGTTGACCTTGTCAGTGAATTCCAAGGCCCAGTCAGCCAAGTCTCCACCAGTAGGGGTCACTGTAGTGCAGAGATGCATACAAGAGTCTTTCATGTGGGCCTTAGACACTGAGACATGCACGCCTGCAAGAAAGCAGATAAACAAAACAGTGCACTTCTCATATGCTTAAGACAGTTGTTTGATAAAATCTAGCTGGACACAATATGAAGCCTGATTCCATTGGCTTGGGCCAGTATTGCAGGTATTGATTCCTGATAATACTGGATTAGTCTGCTGGGATCCTGCTATCACTCATATTAAGTAGGGATCAGTCCGCTTCTTCTAAATCTCCTTAGTGTAATATAATTGTAGTTTTGCAGTGGCAAGGTGAAGTCCTGGAATGTTAACCCTTCACTGACACGTGTACACCATCTGCTGCATTATATTGTAACCTGACATAATTGCGAATGGCATTTTACCAGGTTTTTTTTGTTTTGAGAAGCCTGGATCTTTAACAAAGTTGATGGAATTTTTCTTGCACTGATCGATTCCGGTTTCCATGGCTACCATTTTGACACTTTACTGAACCTTCTTTGCTTTTGCACAGTGTTTACTGCGGTTTTATTCCAATGATACTTAGATGTGTCATTTGAATTAGTATATACTGTAAGTTGTCTATCTAAACTAATGTTCAGTCCGCATTGTATTTCTAAGATTCGATTAGATCTAAGCTCTTTCCCATCCATGCAATATTGATACGATCATTTATTCATTTATTTTCAATATTTGAGCAACGGCACCCCAACAACTACTGAGAACGATTAAAAATATCATAATAAGGTAAGGGAAGGTTAAAAAATAATCTGTTACATGACGCTCCTTGCTTTTTTTATACTTTAAAGTGTTAGATATGTTGACTTCAATTTCCAATTGACACCCTGTGGTTTCAGAAACTCAATCAATCATTCATTTAGCAATTATAAAAATGACCAAGTGTGGCGAATAAACACTGGCAAACCTGCCATCTACATAAAAAACAGTACATTGCTACATCTGCAAAGAAATTAAACAAAGCGGTGGTTCTGACAGGGACCTCACTTTAACCTTGGATCAAACCATGTGAGCAACAAATTGTCTATCAAACAGCTAGCATCTTATTTGTCCCTCGATAAACAATGCTTACAATAATCTGCAAGGAAAGGATTTACATCTTACCTCAATCCACTATGCCCCCCCCCCCCCCGTGTGCCAGATTTCGCCTCCTCCTCCCCAGCCTAAACCTGTTTTTGGCTTCGTCTAACTGGGGAGGGCACCTATCCTGACTCCCTGCCTATGGCTTTCCTGCAGCCAGCCTCTCCACTTATCTGAAAGCTCATTTACAAGCAGGGGCACCAAAGAATGTAGCGTAAAATATGTATAATGTAGTAGTGTTGTCTAGTCACCTTGTTTCTCACACCACCTCCCCTTTCTCCACATTGCTGTGTGTGCTGATGGCTGCCTGATTTTGGCAATAGTGCTGAAGACTCCCATGAGCAAGACCAATGGGCCAGTTTATTGCGACACTTACATTCATGCATTGTGACAGAGGGAAAAAAAAAACATGTTTTTATTTCTATTTTTGTTCCCTGACCGAGTCGCATACTGTCAGTTGAAAAAAACAAGACAGCATAAATTGAAGGGTTGTTTTAGTACATACTGTACAAATAAACAGTAACATACAGCTGTGGTCAAAAGCTTTAGGATTGAGAGAGTGTTTAAAAAAAAAACTATATGAGCATAATTTAGATTTTTTATTTAACATCATCCCTTATAAAAAGTTTACCATAGCAAAAGCATAGCAAAGCGTAATGAAGCACAGTGAATGCATGGTAAAGCATAGCAAAGCAATGTAAAGAACAGTGAGATATGGTAAAGCGTATTAATTAACATGGTGAACCAGGGTAAATTATGATAATGCATGGTATTACCATGGAAAAAGCAAGTAAAAGTGTAAAAATACCTTGCAAAAATACCAGGGTAAACTTGCATGAGGGATGTCATCGAAGAGACTGCAAAATGATATTGCAAAAGTAATAGACATAATAGCAGTACAGTATTTCGTGTTAGCTTTCAAAATGTCACTTTTATAAATAAGTACATGCGAAAACTGAAAAGTGGTGTGTAATTCAATATGTTAACAAAGTGGGTTTCATTCGACTTTAGGAAGCAAATTGAGTTTCATTCTACAGGCAGATGCAAAACGTTTTGCCGTCGCAGCACTGCAGCAGAAAGGCAAGGGATAGTGACACTGAATGCAGAAGTAAAGTTACAGACTGGAAGATGTTACACAATTGCACCCAGTTCTAATATAGACTATGGGTGTTAAGACATTGTATGTAGCAGCGGTCCTGCTGCTCAGCTTCTGAATTGGCATTCTGTAATGCGTATGGTAGTCAATCTCACCCTCCTACACTGTGTTCACTGACTCAAGACTAATGGCCCCGCCAACACTCTGTGTGAATCAGCAGTGCCTGCAGGAGGGATGCAGTCTCTAATATATTTTAAGTAGATCTGTTTGCAGGAATGCCCACCTGTCTTGCCCCGTTGTTCACCTTCCCAGTGCTTGAAGTTAACATGGTTGGAAGATGGTCGGGGATGCTACGGCTGCAATCTTTTTCTTTTTTTTTCTTTTTTATTCTGCCCAATTTGTTTAGACTCCGATTCTCTCCATTGTGAACAGCTCAGGAGAACTGAAGGTCAGTGGGCGTCCTCCGATCCCACAGGAGAGCCAGTGCCAACTGGAAGCTCGCTCGGGAATCTTCAGCGAAGACAGACGACATCGCACAGCCAGGACTCTGACTGCACGACTCCCCCTGCACACCACCTGGCTGTGCTTTTACCGGCTGAGCAACTAAAAGACCATAACTGCTGCTATCTTTTCGTGTGTGTGTGTTGGAAAGAAATGTTATAGCACTATTAATCACTGTTAGAGATTTGCCAGAATTCCATTTCAACCTATATTGTTGATAGATGTCATCCCGTTCAATTTTAAGATTGAGACATAATTACATATTTATATCTATATGAACATAATTTAGATCTTTTATTGAACATCATGTAATCAAAGAACCTACAAAATGATATCACAAAAGTCGAACGGATGCCAGAATAGTAGTGCAGTACTATTTCATGTTACATTTCGAAATGTCACATTTTTCAGTTGTCAGTTTTTCCGTGAAGTATGAAAAACTACAATTCAATTTGTGAACATAACATTATTCAGCAGGTTTCGTTCGACTTTATGAAGCAAAACGAGTTCACTCTATAGGGTGATGCAAACGTTTGGCCATAGCTGTAGATTGCCCAAACTGATATAATAATAAAAGCCAACTAAACATACAGTGTATTAACTTAATGTGATTTGGCTGTAGGTAAGTTCGCATGAGTGATACTACCTTAAGCTATTCTGATTGGATAAGGCTCTACTGCGCACCATTCTGATTGGCTAAACAGACTTTGAGATCTGAACATACTGGCCAGTGTGCAGTAAGCAAGCAGACAAAAAGCCAAAAACGCCGTTCTCTAAATGAGTTTTCTGCTTTTTAATATATATATATATATATATATATATATATATATATATATATATATAAAGTATAAAATGTCTGAAGAAGGTCTTACATCAAATGGAATAGATACACTGTGAGAGACTGTGCCTAGTGGGCAGGCTTGGCTGCTTGTCAGCGCTCTCTCTAGGGGAGACATGTTTCTGAAAGAAACAAGACCGAGAAAAGTGTTTCTGTAGAATCCCGTCCAAGCCTCTTACTGTCAAGGAAACAGAAAGGATCTCTCTGGCACTGAAAAATAGGTCTTTTACAAACAGAAAAAGCTTGCCCTCAATGGCACTAACCAATACTATAGCAAGCCTTCTCGTTCCCTGGCAGTACAGAGGATGCTTGTCTCCTTATCCCTCTTCCAAATGAATAGCTTTGAATAAGAAAAGGTTTTTTCATTACCGTGGTGCAATTCCACTCTGGCAACCAGTAACATTTCTAAGCAGTGGCTCATGCTATGGGAAAGTTAATTGGTCTGAAAATGAGTGTCAGGTTAGGTAACAACCCAGCTACCTGCACTCCACAAAGAGGGCAGCTTTGAATTGGAGGGCAGCCACCTATCCCAGCGTCATAGAGGTTTCTAATTCTTTCCCAGTTAACTGGAAGACATATGGCTAATCGGGATGGTTGTTTTTTTAGGGAATAGGTGCTTTCATATCTTCCATCGATCGCGATGTCATAAAATAAATTCCATTCAAAACAGATATGGGCTAAAGAGCATCCCGGACACTAAGCAGAAGTGTCTAAAAATAAAGAGTTTAGTATTAATAATTAATGTGGCCTTCTTTATTATTAAGTACTGCTGCTTTATTGCCACTGGAGAATAAAAAAAAGTTAGAGTCTGGTTGTGTGTTCTTCATGCTTTATGGGTTCATCATCTCTTTCATTTTGTAGTTTTCCCCCCGGAGAGCAGGCGAGTAATCCCCAGCCAATATAATAAACCCTGGAGAGGTGCGAAAGTATTAGAGCTAACTGGATACATGATTAATAAGCCCTGAGCAGCTAATGCTGCTGTTCAGGTCTGAGACACAGCTTTCAATGCGCGACCATGCACTGCTTCTGAAGGCAGGGGGAGGACAATTGAAAAACACACTCTGACAGCACCCGCTGAGCATTCGTTTTTCATTTATCTACAGGCTTATTTATTCATTGGATTGTTTTTTAAAGGTTTAGTTACTGCGGCTTATTGAGGACAAAAAATAAATAATAATTGTTACGTCAAGATCACAAGATAGATGATCTATAGATTTCGACATGACAAAGAAAATTCCCAGCTATTTTCCTCCCAATTTTCACTTTTAAAAGCTATGCATCCCCATCCACCACCACCCAGCCCACCCCCACATCCACCACCCCAACCCCAACCCCCACCCCCACTCCCAATCCCACCACCTCATCCACCCCCACCCAACTACCCCCACCCCACCCCAGTCTATTTGATCTAAGTAGTACATTGAACAATTTCCAAACCTGATTTTTTCACAGGATCTCAATTCACTGTATTTTTATTCTATGTAGTAATGCTAATAAGTGTGCCAATAAATCACCCTTAGGGAATGATTCCAGAGGGAGTAATATGCACTAAAAGGTAATGGAGCGGAGATATGAAAATCCACCGCTGTATTATAAAGCTGAGGGACACACAAAGACCCTTTTTTTCAGGAACACTGGCTTGAAATCTGATACCAGGAGACCGGGAGACGTAGTTGGAGGTTGCTGTATCAAACCCCAAGTCTTCCTTGGTGTGTCTGAAACCTAGTCTCCAGAAACCATTCCAAGACACAAAGTGTCCTCATGTTCCCTGAGCTTAACATAGACCCAAATGGCAAGAATCAAACCTTTCAGAACATTCTCCTAAACAAAGTCTTATGCTTCCTTGGTTTTTTTACATTTTTATTTTGCTTCTGCAATGGGCAGTCTCTGTTTTTGCTACAATTTGAGTATTGCATTACTGTGCTGTATCCTTGTATTTTTGCACCAGATTGAGGGTGTAGATAGCAGGCGTGCACATTTATTAAAACCACTGAAAACTCATTTTCAGGGTTATGGACATTTCAGACTTACGAAAAACCTCCATTCCCAAGGGCTTCGTAACTCTGAGGTTCTGCTGTAGATTTAACTATTCAGGGACATCAAGATATTTATAAGCAAAATTATTACTTGTTTATTTGGCAGACGCCTTTATCCAAGGCGACTTACAGAGACTAGGGTGTGTGAACTATGCATCAGCTGCAGAGTCACTTACAACAACGTCTCACCCGAAAGACGGAGCACAAGGAGGTTAAGGGACTTGCTCAGGGTCACACAGTGGCTGAGCCGGGATTTGAACTGATAACCTCTTGGTTTCAAGCCCTTTTCTTTAACCACCTGACTCTAATTCTTATTTTTAATCCCTCATATAAAAGTAAGCATTGTAAAGCCCAGAAAGGTATAGTAAACTACATTTAAAAAAAACATGGCAAACCATGGTATGGTAAATATTTAGTATAACCAAAGAAAAAGCATAAGAAAATTGCAAAATGACCTTGCAAATTTACTGTGCTAAACTTTTCTAAGGGGCCTTCTGAATGCTCGTTGGAGAGTTGAGTATATTTTACAGTTCAATTTTAAACAGGATGATCTACTGGTATTATGTAAGACTGACTTTGATAGAGTACTGTATTGGCAAAATGAGACCACATCACATGATACCCAAGGTAGATTTTCCCCCTTTGGCAAAACTAAAGTAACCGTGTTGTAAATGACCTTTCAATTGCTTCATAAAGAGACGAAATCAAGCTTTACATAGCAGAATTCAAAATCATTTTCTCCTGCATTTAATATTACGCTTTGGGAATTACAAATACATTTTGTTTCCCTGAAGACTTAATAAAAGCCTTTTACTGGCAACATATATCATACTTTAAAGCTCCAGTATCCAGGAATAATGTTCATTTTCACACGAAAATCTAATTTCCTGGTGTCTGTAATGCAAGTTCGAGGGCAAAATGAGCTCTGAAGTAATGTTCAGTAATGACCTTTACAATAGTCTGAAAGGAGAACAATATGTGTGTGTATGTGTGTATATATATATATATATATATATATATATATATATATATATATATATATATATATATATATATGCTTGAAAGGAGGTAAATCTGCAGTGTATAATGAAAAAATTATTATTTTTTTTTTATTTTTTTTGAGTGTACACAAAAAGTTGAAATGATTAATGTTTCTTTATCCAAAAAAAAAACACTTTTAGGGTTAGGGTTATAGCATGCAAAAAGGCTCATTAAATACATTCTAACGGTGCATAATAACATTGGAATGATGTGTAAATGCACATGTATTTACTCAGTAATACAATGTGATATGCAAGACATAGGTGTTCATGTCAGTACTGTACTGTTTATAGATTTCTGTATATCTAAAAACACAGTAATTAGAGACACTTAATGGAAAAGTGTTATTATATTAGGTCTTTCACTTGCAGTAAGACTTGATTGCAACAGTAACTGCAACATTAACACAATGGTAGTGAATGAAGATTGAAGCCCAGGTTCAGAGCCCAACCTGCTGTCTGTCTTTATGTTACTTCATCAGCGGCCACACAGTTGGTTACAACGCATTGCTATGCACCCCAGCATTTCAGCACGCAGCTTTCAGTCGTCTTATCAGGCTAGGCTTTGCTTTTAGTCCGATGCAGAACAGCACACCTTTTTTAAAAGGCTTTAGTTAGATTACTGATTAGCCATTCCGTGAAAACAGCCTTGTTCATCGGCTCACTCTTAATCTAAGCTGTTAAGGTTCTCCCCTCTCCTGCCAGCACGCCTCACAGATAAAGCAGCCACAGCCATTGTCGTGGAAGGCAAGTTTGTATTTAGACACAGTTGCTTTTTTTTTTTTTTTTTTATTATTCCTAGCTAGCATCCTCGCTGAATAAAACATGAGATCGTTGTGCTTTTTTTTTTTTATTGAAGCAACAGTGTTATAATTATTTTAAGTTTTCTTATTGACAGCATTTCTAGCCACAGGCTCGGAATCCTGGGGTTGGCAAGGTTCTAGTTCTGGTTCTGCATGGTTCTGTAAGGTTCTAGTTCTAGATGTCCTACAGCATAGTTCTGGTTTAGACTTCGCTGGACCCGGTCCACTGTGTCAACAATTTTATTCAGGTCCTGGTAAGCCTATTCGATGCACATTAAACCATGGGCCAGTAGGTAATGTACAATTACATTGCAATGAAATGAATCAATGATCATTTTTATTGTAATAATTACAAAACTTTCTATTGATGTAACACTGCAATACAGACACTAGAGTCTCAAAAGCTATTTACCTTTCCAAATTGTAATTAGGGTTTTTTTTCTTCTTCTAAATTGAAAAAAAAACGAATTAAAATGAATAAGAAAAGACAATACTTCAGTCCACCAGCACAGGGCAGAGGGAGACTGTTAGACAAGTATAAATGCCTCTACCGCACTAGCACAGGGACCTTTGACATTCAAATTAGACTTGCTGATATCACAGTCTGTCAGAATCTTTTATTTTTTATGTCCAGTTCAATTATGGATTAAGTGTCAGCAGCAGTCCCCGCTACATAAATAATACAAAGTGATATGCAAGACATATGTGTTCATGTCAGCGCTGTACTGCTTATAGATTTCTGAATATGGACATTATATTCAAACAAGCACTTTAAAAGCAATGCATTTCCTTAGCATACAGCTGCATAATTAGATACAGTACTGTATTATGCAATATTGACTGGAGGAGATATATTGTGGCAACTATTGGTTCAAGGGTTAAGAAAACGTGACCATGGTTTTTAATATGAATGCTCACTAGACATTATTAATCCAATGGGGCAGTTACTCCAAAAACAATATGCGTTTTAAAGCAACTGTTTTACAAGTTCACGTTGACCTGCAAGGAATTTGGGAATGAACATAGAACAGGAATGCTATGCAATATCAATTAGGCAGAGCTGTGGATCAGGCAGAGAACCCATTTTTAACCTTAGCTAAAATCTCATGAACAGCAAGCATATTTTAGGTGCTTCCAATACCAGAACAAATCTTCAATCGAATAGCTAGGTTCTTGTTTGTCCCTCGATAAACAATACTTCCAATGATCAGCAAGGAAAGGATTATATCTTACTTTGATCCATTACGTCACCGCTGTGCGCGAGAGTTCACCTCCTCCCCAGCTAATTTATGGGGTACCTCGAAAGGCGAGGCTAAAGGCCAAACAATGTAGTGTAAAAATGCGTATAATGTAGTAGAGTTGTCTAGTTTATGCGTTAATAAATAATTTATCACAGTCAGTCAGTGGCTGAGCTAATTATGAGAATCAAACCCATTTTAATCTATTGGCTCTTCACCTCCCCTCAGCTCTAACCACTAGACTAGCCAGTCCTGTGATCGTTTCATGGAATATATTTTTTTTTTGTATTGTATTATTAACTTTCATGGTAATTTACCAGCATCCATCAGAACTACTGCTGTTTTAACAGGACAATTAATCACTGTTGCCACAGCACAGCCGGCAAAATACCAAGAAATAAAGTCATTTTGGAGAAAGCCAGGGTCTTGTATTAAAGAGACAATAAATATACATGACACACATGAAATATGCACGAACAAAAAAAAAAAAAACCCGCATTGCTCCGATGCTCGCCGTCACAAGATTAATGCCTCAAGCGCTGAGGGAGCAGCTTTCAAAGCAGGCACTGTCCGTCTATATGACTGTATCCTTGCCTATCAATCTGCAGTCGATTCTCGTTAAGGAAATCTAGAACCTCAGATACTTTTAGTTCTGAAAACCAATCAAAAGCTAGAGGCCAGATCTAAAGCTGAGAAAACTAGCGAGAAAAAAAAATGCACTGCCTATCTATTAAAACTTTCTAGAGACGTGTGTTAAAAGGAAAGGTTTCCTAGAATGTTTTTATTTTTGAATCTACCTCCTAAGGGATCCCTGAGTAACGGCACAGCCGTGTGTGGTGTGCACCTTGAGTCATACAGTCAGGGGAGCGCGGGTCCGTGTCTTGGCTGTGCCAAGTTAACAGTCTTTGTTAGGGATTCCAGAGGGAGCACTGGCACTCCTGCGGGCTAGTGAGGCAAAATCAGAAGACGTGTTTCCTCCTCACTGTGCTGCTGCATACTTCCTGGCCAGGTGCCCGGACCTACAGGGCTGACCATCATCTTATAGGGGCTGGTAGCTGGCCAGGATCCGCTGTGGTGCTCCTGGGTGTAAAGTGGCTTGGGGATTGAAGGATGCCCACAGTCCTTCAGCTCCCCTGAGCTGTTCTGGGGAAATGCTTCAGGTTGGGAGCATAACTGCACATTCTAAGAAAAACAGGGGTCAGATAAATGGGCGCAAGAATCTACCTCCTAGCAAAAGTTCGAATCGAATACAAATTGTATCTTTTCTGTTAACCCTCTCCAAAATGTTTCTGCAAAGGCGAAATTATGAATTTATTCACCAGCCCGTGCTGGAGCCGAGCTTCAAAGACACCTTCGATCTATAGCTCAGATTTCATCAAATACATGTTTTGTGGTATGTTTCAGATGTATTAATTATAGTATATGTTTTGCAGGACTGCTTGGCTCCTTGCACCCTCTGCTGGCCTCCTTGTGTATTACGTGGTTTCTCTGCTGGATGTGAGAGGACAAACAGACTTGTGTGTATTTCCTAGCTCATACTGATAATGAAAATGATTCATTTCATGAAAATCCTTTTATATAACAAGCTTGCTTGAAGAACGGTGTAGTTATGCTTCCTGGTCTTGAGAATCATGTAGGGCAGCAGTGTGGAGTAGCGGTTAGGGGTCTGGACTCTTGACAGATGGGTTGTGGGTTCAATCCCAGGTGGGGGATACTGCTGCTGTACCCTTGAGCAAGGTACTTTACCTAGATTGCTCCAGTAAAAACCCAACTGTATAAATGGGGAATTGTATATAAACATAATGTGATATCTTGTAACAATTGTAAGTCGCCCTGGATAAGGGCGTCTGCTAAGAAATTTAAAAAAAAAAAAATGTTGCCTCGTATCTTTTCATGAAATTGATCTTGTAAATAATACTGGGTGTAAATTATTGCAGATTAACGTCATTTTGCTTAACCCATTAAGCTTAACCGGAATTCTGAAAAAAAATCTGAACACAAGTTGTATTTATGTAATTTGATACATTCCATTTAGACTTAGCTTTTGGGGTTAACAAAATGAGAGTATGTTTTCATCAAACATCCAATATGAAATACTACTATTATGGCTTCCGGTAGACTTTTGCGATATCATTTTGTAGTTTCTTTGATTACACAATGTTAAATAAAATATCTAAATTATATTTAAATCATGTCTCAATCCTAAAATGATAGGTAATGCAAAATCTGTGGCCATAGCTGTTGATAAAAAGATATCTAGATGAACAAATTAATGTGTAATAGGTGGTTCAGAACCTATAAATAAACAAAACGCTTCCAGTGATTTCCTTTTAAGTAACTTCTTTTATTTCATATAGTTTTAGAAAACAGACACCTTAAAACACATTATACCGTTATATACAAACAGACAAAAAGCAGTTTTGATAGCAAACGATTTACACAGTGTTTAAAAAACAAAAGACAAGTTAAAACGCAGATTTCAAATAGGCGGCCGTTTTGATTGAGGAATACCAATTTACAAGAGACGCTTTAAGACCTGAGACGAATGAGTTGACTTGGAGGACAAGCAGGAATAGTGGAGAACAGGGCAGGTATTTATCAATGTTGACATGTACATTATCTAAATTGTCTATGGCTGTGGTCTTGGGGAGGGGGGTGAGGGGGGGGGGGGCATTCTTCAGAGATTCCATCCCAATGCAGTTCAATGTGATTTCCATTTGCAAACACCACTCTCAGTTATATGGCCCACTTACACACCCAGCTCCAATTGCGAACTCATTTAGTTTAAAAATGGGAGCGTTGAAAGTCTGGTCTCAGTGCGATTGGAATTACCGTGCATATAATAAATAGCGATTTCAAAGACGACGTGTCCCAGGCCTCTGGTTTCTAAGTCCGACAGCAGTAGCCACAGCCCTTGTTCTTACAGCAGTTGCAGCAGTACAGGCAGATCGGGAAGTGGCTTTGTCTTTTCTCCCGCAGCAGCAGGGAACTCTGGAAAACAAGAGCATCAGAGAAAGCTTAGTAGAAACGTATGACCTTGTCGTCGCAGTTACAGGCTACGAACACTAGGTGGCTCGGTGAGCTAAAGCCCATAAAGTCACTCAGGAACTTGCCACTACTGTAAATGTATACAGAAAAGGTCTTTTCTGATGTTTTGGGCTTGAATTTTCTCCAATGCCCTGTGTTTAGTTAGAAATGCTCCTTTAAGAAGTTTATACCATTGGCATATGGAAATGGCTGCAGGTATCCTGTATTAAGCAGTATAGGAGGCTGTGTGGTCCAGTGGTTAAAGTAAAGGGCATGTAACCAGGACGTCCCAGGTTCAAATCCCACCTCAGCCACTGATTCATTGTGTGACCCTGAGCAAGTCAGTTAACCTCCTTGTGCTCTGTCTTTTGGGTGAGACGTAATTGTAAGTGACTCTGCAGCTGATGCATAGTTCACACACCCTAGTCTCTGTAAGTCGCCTTGGATAAAGGCGTCTGCTAAATAAACAAATAATAATAATAACCACAGTGTGTTGCTTGCACTCTGAGCATGGTACAATATGAAACAGGAGATAAAAACATTTTTATTTCGCAGAAACATCTCACAAAGTATATGCACTGCAACTAAACATGCTATACAAGTGTCTTTCTTTCCCCCACTGTGTCTCTTTTAAAGGTGTGGGGGGCATGGCCCCCCCAGCCCCTCCCCATGCCCCGGTTCCAGTGCCCCTGCACTCGGCAGACAAGTGAATGTTACTGTCATGTGCAGCAGCCCAGCTCAGTCAGCAATGTGGTAATCGCTGAGGGTCAGTACACTTGGCAGTGGTGACCGGTTATCAGACAGTGAGGTGACTATTGAACAGCTCTAGTACACAAAAAGCAGCCACCCTGACGGCAGGACACTGATATTAATATTGACCACCTAGCAAAGACAAACAGGAGCCTGAGCACTGCCAAATTCAACAGCGCATGAGATACGCACAGACAGTGACAGAAAGCCGGCTTGTGGATTACTCAGTGTGACTAAGGTATTTTAAAGGGATTTAACAATCTTCACAATCTTGTAACTCAAATTTAAAGGGCTTGAAATCTTAAACCCCAAATTTAAAGGGCATGAAATCTTAAACCCCAAATTTAAAGGACTTAGAATCCTGAACCCCAAATTTTAAGGGCTTAGAATCTTGAACCTCAAATTAAAAAAAGGGCTTGACTGTCTTGTAGCCCAAAGTGATTTTAACAGGCGTCACTCATCAGCTCTAGAGAAAGACGTTTCTAGATAGTTAGACTGAAGGGCCTGCAGTGCTTAATTCAATCTGCTGGATCAAGCTGAACAGGGAGGTGAAAAAGAAGACAGAAAAAAAGAGAAAAAGTGTCAGTTCATTCGCATTGTTTAGCTGTCAATAAATCTGACACAACTTTCTATGACATTTTTTTTAAACCAATAGTCACAGTAATGCCTTATTATAATTACTGATACCCTGTCAGTGTGTCTTTAAGAATTTGGTATGACCTCTTGTGGATTTTAGCATGTTAGGGGGATACCCCCATTTTTCTACTGCTTGAAATTTTTCTACTGCCTACCAGAAAAGGGAAGGATTGAATAGAACTTGAAAAAGGATTAATAGTGAGTGCATGTGGAGCAGGTGCAGTAGCAATGACAGGGGTGTTCTCAGGCTGTACCAAGATATTGCTCAGAGACTGTATCAGCAATGTCAAAATAGAAGGGCTGGTAAGACAGCAGCGGTGAACACAGGGAACAGACAGGGAGGCTGAGCAAGTATATTAATGACTGAATGGATGTCTCCTTTACCACGTTGTGTGTTTATACACACACACACACACACACACAATTTGAAAAAGGAAAACTGCTATGAAGCAAATGGTGCAAAATCAAAAACAAAAGGGTAATGTAGGTACATAAAAATGTGAATAATTATATCAGAGAGAGAGAGAGAGAGAGAGAGAGAGAGAGAGACTCACCAGGGGACCATGCGCCTCTGTACTGACAGCTGTCTGTTGATCATTCACACTGGAAAGATGTTGTTGTCTATCCTGGTCTTCTGTCTAAAGAAAATAGCAGAATAGCAAAAAATAAATAAAGTAAGCCAGACATTCAATAATGGTATAATCTTATATTATGTTCAATATAGTTCCCCGTAAGTACGTTTATAACCCTATAGGAATATTTACACCTGTTCATTTTTAAAAATACATCTGAAGCAGCCATGTTCAGACACATCACTTGAGTGTTAGTGCTTAACTGTGTGTGCGTATTACACTTATGTGCGTATTACACCGCAAGTAATTTGAGGAACTGAATAATGTATTAATTATTAATGGAAGTGTGCTTATAATTTGAAAGACTGGCGCTCTTTCAAAAGCATATACAAAATGCATTCTGTGCAGTATTCATTAATACCCATGTGTTAATTGGGCTAAAATGAAAAGGTAATTATTATTATTTTCATATACTATTAACAGTGTTGAGCTGTGAGTATTGAGACAGTCATTTCTGCAATGTTTTAGTATTCAGCGTTGCATAAGTGCAGAAATGCAAGCTCGGTGTTATTTATTAATTGTTTGGGGTGTATTTAAATATAATTTGTCACATATTAAAATGGACAAGACAGTTTCTTACCTCTGATAATGGGACGCTGCTGCTTGCTCGTGTCCAGACAGACAGCAGGACGATTAAAACGATAGCTGAGATTAGCTTCATGTTGTGTTCGTTCTTAGGTTCCCTGAGTTGTGAAAGCTCTTTGCTAAGTACAGATCAGGCGGCCCCGCTTGCAATGAAGTTGAAATTGCTGGCACACAATTTTCAGATACAGCCCCACTAGCGCTTTAGTTCAATAAGTGTCCAGCCTGTTCTCTCCGATGGTTCAATAGTGCTAACTAACCAAGCCTTTTGTTTTGAGTCGCTCTGTAATTGCTTTCGCTGTGTCCGGGCTCACCAGAGCACAGGTATTTATACACACGTTATCAGGGTTGCCTCACAGCACACGCACCTCCCATGCGGCGCTTCCAGTAAATTGTCATCCAAACTTTCCAACTAGCTTACCATTAATCACATGGGTTTGCGCGTTTATATGAATAGAAATGTACATCTTATTTGAAAGCAAAGCTAACTTGATTGAGATTTTATACAGGCATTTTATATAGATCACCATGATAATAGGCATTATATTCTCTGTGTGTGTGTGTGTGTTTATATATAAGTAAACTTGCTGAATGTTTTCACAATTGCATCCTGTATTGGTGAATATAAACGGTGTTATTGTTGTATAACCCTAAAAAGTCAATACAAAAAAAATTAAATTAAAAAAAACGATTGTTAAAGAAAAGTGGTCCTTGTCGTTTTATAACAGACGCGTCTACATGAATGGGTTCAATGTAAAACTAGCCAGTAATAAAACGGGGATTTCATAATGAGACTATCCAGTATAGAAATCTCTTCATGGATACAGTTTTAGAATGTTTTTTTTTTTAGTTTAGGAGAAAGACAAAAGTAACCCTGAGTCTAAAACGCTCAATAATGCTCTTTACCAAGTTTATTATTTGTATTTACTCATGTACTCATGTAAATGGTCTATTTTTAATCTAATCGTCACATTGTGCTGGTTATTGCTGTAAATTCCATAAACACAGAAATGTTCTTTACCGTTTATCGATAGTCAGACTTCAATGTCAAATTGAACTGTTTGTACGCTAATTATTTGAATAATGAAAGTTATTTGCTGCGTGAATGGCTGGCCGGTTGATTAAAGTTGTCAGGACTTATGTTCTGCACGGTGATCAGAGGAATGCTAATTAATCCCAAAAGGATTTATTTTGGGGAATTTCCCAGGAAATTCCAGTTTGTACCATAGCGCTCCTCTAAACCTGAAGTTTAGGATTTTAATCGCACAGGCTACAGTCCAATTTCTATATTAAACTGGTGTTTTAATACAATTGCAATGCCTCCTGAATATATATATATATATATATATATATATATATATATATATATATATATATATATATATATATATATAGATAGATAGATAGATAGATAGATAGATAGATAGATAGATAGATAGATAGATAGATAGATATAGATAGATAGATAGATAGATAGATAGATATAGATAGATAGAGAGATAGAGAGATAGAGATAGATAGATAGATAGAGAGATAGATGTGACTATTCCAATAATGTATAAAACGCTAGAAGCAAGACTAACATTACTGTTCCACTTATTCATGTTGTAAAAAAAACTAAAGAAAACATAAAAAGATATTAAAAATACAGTAAAGTATTTATTTGATCTCTGTGGGGCTTGCATGCTTTTATTGAGTGTGGAGTAGTGGTTAGGGCTCTGGACTCTTGACCAGAGGGTTGTGGGTTCAATCCCCAGTGGGGGACACTGCTGTTGTACCCTTGAGCAAGGTACTTTACCTAGATTGCTCCAGTAAAAACCCAACTGTATAAATGGGTAATTGTATGTAAAATTAATGTGAAATAATGTATAATGTGATATCTTGTAACAATTGTAAGTCGCCCTGGATAAGGGCGTCTGCTAAGAAATAAATAATAATAATAATAATAATATTGCTCCAACATTTTCTGGTAAAATGTTGTTAAATACATATTTTGTGTCTTTCCATTTCTTTGTTTGTTTCCATGCATTTATATAGCCATGTGACATGCCCAGAATTATATACAGTGAGAAAGCCAGACAGACAGTTCTACGCCTCCTCTCCAGTATATATATATATATATATATATATATATATATATATATATATATATATATATATATATATATACACCTTCACCTTTGTGATTATAAACACAACTGATTAACTGTGGCAATACATATATCGGTAGTTTACTGTATCCAGTGCAGCACACATAAATACAGTCCACTAGTCTTAAATGTTAGTGGCATAAAAAAAGCTGTAAAAAAAGCAAAAATAAAAGCAAAAATGCCAATTCCCGGTTGAACCCCCCCCCCCCCCCCCCCCACCCCCGTGGGCGGCATTGACTGTATATTAGAGTCATTCCGAGTCGCCTTGGCGGCAGCGTCACTTTGACTCCTTGTATTTGGTCTAACTTTGTTAGTTTTGGGTAGTTCAATAACTCGAGTGTAAACAAATGTATTCGCTATTGACAGGGTATTGTACTCGGACCCTGCTTGGGCGCCTCCCACCGAGTCCCCTGAGATATCAATTAGTGAATGGTTGTCCCCGTACGCCAGTAAACAACTTCATAAGAACTGAACGCCTTGTTCTAAACGCATTATCTTGCACCTTAATAGCACTCTTCCAAATCAAAGCAGTAAAAACACTGACAGTAATACTAAAAACACAATCCTCATTCAAGCTCTAGTGTCCCCAAATGAGGTTCACTTCTACTATAAAATAATACGTGATGTCTGTTTATTAGGAAATGGTTGGAGGTTTGGGATAGTGGAAGCTAAAGAATTATTGAGCAGGGTTGCTGTTAACAGGCACACATACATATATATATTTTTCAAAAGCACAATCCCCACAGTGCACAATCCTGCCATTTTCTCAGAAGGCAGCTTCGTTGTAGATTTAATCTGATAGCTGGCGTTGTAAATTGATGTTCTCCAGATTTTTAGAAGCAAAGACATTTTTGCCTAAAATCTTACAATCCTATTAACCATTTGGTCTGATAAGTACTGATCTCAAGAGTAACAGAATTTGCGTGACTGGTTGGCATTTTGGAATGCAGCGATTTACATTTTAAACTATATATATATGGTTTAAAATGTAAATATATATACTATACGCTTAAAAAGTGACAGAATTGACCTATTTAAACTCCTCGTATATTTTGTGGTTGTATGAAAAGACAATTACCTTGGTTACTTTGATAAAATGAAGACACACTTCCAAGGAAAACCAATGTCTGGGTGTTCAAAGTAAGAATTAAATAAAGCTACAAAGTAATTCATTGTCTAGGTTTTAATAAAAGCATATGTATAAATCATATATGGCCATCCAAATTCTCTTTTTTTGTCAAAAGTTATGCATCTGAATAATTTATATCCACATCAATGTTCACTGACATCATCAAACTCAATGGTGTAGATTATAACAATGTCATTTCATTAACAGCTACAGAGACACAATACAAGGGAAACTTCACATTTCGATATTTCATTTCTCACCAGTTTAATATTTAATATGCTAGTAATAAGTTATCATTTATATTTGCTATGCTTACTAAATTGCCAGTATATATTAAAAAAAAAACTCCTCAAAAGTGTATCTGCTGCGGTGCTCCTCTCTCTCTCACACAATTTTTTGCTGGAATTGTTAGTAAACATGGAAATACCAAAGCAGCTCATTGTAGATCACCAAGTGGTTCTTGAATGAAGAATTAGCATAAGTCCCAAGTTTCCTCAACTGGAATGCCGTATCAGGAGTGGGGTTCGGGGTATCTCCATTCGGCAATTCATGAATTACTTGAGCAATTACTGGGTTCAGTTACGCCTTTGTTTGTCATTTGATCGTTATTCTTGTGCGTTCAGCCACTTTTTGGTGACCCCATTTGTTTAATAAAAAAAAACTGTTCTAGAGTATGTTTTTGTATTTGAACCTGTGATTATGTAGAATAAACAGCAGGAGCGTGTTCATGTGGGTAGTTGTATTTAGTTATAGTCGTTTATATTCTTTCCACCTCTGGTTAGTAGTACTGAAACTTGAACTCAGGGTTGGAGTTTGGAGTTGCTCCCTCACAGCCGCATTGTTTGCTGACAGTGCCACGGCGCCTGTGCTATCTGTGTGTGTGAGTCTCCGCAAACACATCGCTGGCTCCTGCCAGACCGGAGCACAGAGACTCCTGGGCGCCACAGGTCTGAGGGCAATGACCCCCCCCCCCATCCCTGGAGGACCCCTGCCAGGGCTAGCAATGGGAACAAGGGTGCTGGCTCCAGAGGTAGAGCGTGCCCAACTATTAAACACAAGGTTATATTTAGGTTTTTGGATTTTCAGTGTTTTACTCTGACTTTTATACTCTCCGTTTAGTTGTTTCACAGAAAATAAATAAATAAATAAATAAATAAATAAATAAACCAATTTTACTATTACTCGTTTCTCAGTTGTGATTGAAATACACAATGGCTTAATAGGTACCAATGTAATTCTGAAAGGAGAGTAATAATCAAATGGGGCTCACTCTGTTACATTTAGTCACGCTGATGACCCAAAAAACACTTGTGAGGAAGGACGTAGAACAAGGGTCTCCAACCCCGGTCCTGGAGAGCTACTGGGTCTGATGGTTTTCGTTTCAAACGAATTCTCAGTAACTTAATTGCACCAGTTATTGGCTTAATTAGTCAAGATGAACAGGTGCTCCAGATCTATAGCCACTGATGCTGTAAAGACACCTATAAACCCTGCTGGATAGGGGTCCTCCCAGGACCAGGGTTGGAGACCCCTGACCTAGAAGCATGTTTTAATGGTCTTCAGTTAAAAAATAAATAAATAAATAAAAAACAGCACTTAAGTCCTGACATTGGTTACCAGTGAGTTACTGGATTAATTTTAAAGTTGCTTTAATAATTTGAAGGTCCTGCTTGGATTAGGTGCCATCCTGTCTCCAAGAACTATTACACTTGTATATTCCTGTTCATTCTTTGAGATCAGCAAATGCAGAACTCTTGCTGTTGTGCTCCTCGTTTGTGGAACCCTATTCTGGTTGACATTAGGCAGGTTGAAACGTTTGATTCTTTTAAGTCTAAATTGAAAACATTTTTTTAAAATGTGCTTGTATATTATTGGTTGCAGTCGAGAGTGTATTGTAGGCATGAGCTCTCTTTTGTTTTTATCTGTCTACAGCGTTCTGGGATGTCATGGCGTTGCGTAGGGCGCTGTATAAAAATACATTTGTATTGCATATTGTTATGAACCATGCTCAAAATGATACCTTTTGTACGCCTGTCTAACTTAACGAATCATCTGGTATGTCCAATGGTACACCTCTCTACATGCCTGCATTGTTTGAGCCAATGTGAGTCGTGCAGGAGACAGAATGTTGTCAAAAACAGGGAAAAGGGATCAGAGATGATTAACTACAGACAGCAGGGTAGAGACGAGAGGCGCCGGACTGTGTGTGACACAGGCGGCACAGTGACTGGCCAAGAGAGCAGTAAAAGGGGGGAGGAGAGGGAGAAAGGAGATATACAGTGTATATATTAAAGCTTTGGATTTTAAAATACACATTTTCAGCCCCCTCCCCCCCACACACACTACAGAGTTAGTTAAATTAATACTTTCCGTCTGTTCGCTCATGGATATTTGGTGTGTTTAATAAAGTCCCTACCATGTTTTATCTTTGGGGCTGTCTCGGAGCAAGCATGCGCAAGGTGGAATTTCTGTTTTGGGGACAGTATATAAATAACCACTAGGGGTCTGCAACAGCTACCCCCCCACCCCTGCCCCCACCCCCACCCAAAACATTTTCCATTTCAAATCAAGTTCCCTGTTTCAGGTTGAACTTACTAAAGCAAATCAAACATTAAGCGAGGACAGTTGACAAGGAAATTAGCAGTTATTTATTTTGCAATGTTATAAAAGACAAAACACGCGATTGGCTCCTAGCTACTTGGAGACAACCAACCACTGGCTGACGCCCCACGACTGGGGCTCTGCTATTGGTTGTTATTGCAGTTCCGGCTACTTTTTATTAAAAAAAAAAAAAAAAAGGTGTTGCCGTTGGCTATTTTGTGTTCAGCAAGACTGTTAGCCATTGGTTAATCTCATGCTAGTACTACTGAAGAGAAAAAACAAAAAACCTTGCCATTTTTTCCTGTTTGCATCCCCCCTCCCACCAACTACCCCCAAAAAAGTACAAAATAATAATTATTATTATTATTCAACAACTGCCAGCCATTTTCTTGGTCATCCTACACAGTAAGAACAGTTCCAGCCATTGGCTTACGTTGGGGGGGAAAAAGGGAGGTGGCTATTGGATGCCATTCTTTCTCAAACACACAATCAGGAAGAGTCCGATCCTTGTATTTCTTGTTGCCTTCTTTCTTTCAGAGTTGCTCCAGCAGGTATATTTACACATTGAAGTCCTTAAAATCAGCCTCCAAGGATCAAGTAGAAAAGACTAAATGTCTGGGTACAGAGCGGTTTGCTTTCTTAAATGGATGGTACTGTTGCCAAACTAACCTTTTTAAGGGCAGCTCCCGTATTTTTTTTTTACACATTAGAACACAAAAAATATGCACCCCCTTTTAAGTGCTACACCAATTCGTGCACATTTATAATTAAATATAAAACCTTCATATACCCCATTGATGCAACTTCCACACTGTCATCCTCCAACTACCAGTACCCAAGGCTTTTTCAACACTCTTTTTGTTAAGTCTACAAAGGACTGTCCACCAACTCAAAATACAGTCGCAATAGGGGAAGCCTTTAATTTTAATTAGCTGAGACCGAACCTGTCAGGACTTGAACATACTGTTTCAAGCACCAGCTTGTAACCTGACTTAAATTATACAGGGATGTGTCATAATGTCTTTTAAATGGGTGTTGAAAAAATAAAAAACACCTTCTAAGAATACATTTACAAAAAAGTTACTTTGAGTAAATTTACTCAATTTTAAAACAGATAAACTGTCCTTCCTTCTGTAATTAAAACTTAATTTAAGCTTCTGTTAAATCACGCTCAAAAAGGTCATGTGCTTGTTTATTTTCTCAGCTATATTATGATAGGTAGACTCATCTTAAGTTACCTGTCCTTTAATCCTCAATATTCAGTTCATAATCGCCAAATTAACTGGCTTAAAACGAAAGCCTCCACTTGACAAACTCCAGCTTTGTCAACTCTTATTGAGTTTTAATGACTGCCCTCCCGTGACAAAAGCAGGCTTCCTATGTATTCAATTCCTAAATAAAAACCTGCAGCACTTTCAGTAATCTAGCTGGCATATTTTATTTTGGTCTCCCTGAGTTCCATGTTTCACTTCCACCCCTAGAGAGATGTGAGACAGTGGCAGAGACCATTGCAAGCCCTCTGTGCATCAGCATTGCTTGCAGCTAGCATTTGAATACAATTATATTTAGTATTGCCTTATACAGAGGGAAATGGAGAAGGGACTTAGCATGTAAAAACACACCCTACCTGCACTTTATAAACATTCCCCAAACTGGACAGATCTACAGACGAAACTGCAGCTGTGTTCTCTAGTTTTGTTGGTTTGTAGCGCCTCCTGTTGCAGCAGAATAGGTACTTCAACTGAAACTTGACTCCTTCCCACCCCTCTCTTATCTAAATAACTTAAAAAACCAAGGTGAAAATAATTATATTAATAATTATAATAATAAATCTAAGAGAAATAACAACGACGACGAGAACAAACGTGGTAAACCCCAGTAAAACGTACAGATCATGAAAAAAAACACACACAAAAAATAAATTGTCTTGTACAACAGTACCACCCATTAACTTGAAAAGGTCTCTGTTGATTGTTGATATTTTTAAATGAAATAAAAAAGGGGAAGTGAAATTTGGCCTATTTTTGGCTCCCAGGGTGTGCTGTTTTGAAATGAGTCGATTCCGTTTCCTCTGTTGTATTTCTCTCTCTCTCTTCCTCTCTGCATCACATGGCTGTTACTGTCCCGAGGTCTCCCCCATGCTGATACCATGCTGCTGCAACTGAGCTCGGAGCAGAGCATTCTCGTTCTTCATCTCTTCAATCTGAAACGCAAAATTCAAACCCCTTACTAACTCGCATACGCCGTAGCTGTACTGCATGTAAACAAATCAAGAGCTAGCAGAATCATTAAAGAAAAAACACTGCAGACTGAGATGGTAATAAAACAGCTTGTTTTACACGTGTTTTATGATTGACAATGTGTTTTTTTTTTAGTTCATATTTATTGTGTTTCACGTTGGTTTGCTGTGGTGTTGCGAGCCTCTTGCCAGGTCGTCATTGCAAAAGAGAATTTGTTCTCGATGGCCCATCTGGATAAATTGATTGTGTTGCATCATTACCCTCCTTTGTGACGCCCCTGCTCTAAATCCACTCTATTATTATTTATTTCTTAGCAGACGCCCTTATCCAGGGCGACTTACAATTGTTACAAGATATCCCATTATTTTTACATACAATTACCCATTTATACAGTTGGGTTTTTACTGGAGCAATCTAGGTAAAGTACCTTGCTCAAGGGTACAGCAGCAGTGTCCCCCACCTGGGATTGAACCCACGACCCTGCGGTCAAGAGTCCAGAGCCCTGACCGCTACTCCACACTGCTGCGCTCTAGCCAGGGTATAACCCCTGCCCTGTGGTTCTAACCTGCTGTTTGATGAGCTCGTTGTCCATCTGGACTCTCTCCACTTCCTTGAAGCTCTCCTGTAGCCGCTGGTTGGTTTGACGCAGCTCTCTGATATAATCGCACGCCTTCGACAGGATCCCCCCTTTACTCTGAGAGGATGAGGAAGAGAAGAGAATTTTTAGCCTGGCCCTGCACATCAAAATACATGTGAAGGAGTGTATATATAACTAAGAACTAGTTGAGGGGCATTAGGGCTCTGGAGAAGGAATTATTTGGTGCAAACAAGTCTCACGAGGAGGAAACTGACAAGGACCAGATCCAGTTTTAAAGCCTGTTTCGTGCATCTCATTGCAAAAATAAGAAAGTCAGCATAATGTTTATTTGGGGGGCTCAGATGTCCCGTGTAACTCAAAGGGTTAAAAGGGGGATTATGAGAATGCTTTAGTTGGCACTCCTGTAAACTGGGGGGGGCAGTGATAATATTAACAGCTGTGATTAGGGTTAAGAAATGTTAAAGCCTACTTGTAAGGTCCCTTATAAAAGCTTATCATAGTTAAATCATAGACAAGTAAGAAAATTAACATTTGTGGGACACACACACGGGTCTCTTGTACCTTAAGGGGTTACTGAAACTGCCTACCATCTAATACGTATATATACACACACACACAACATTTGAATACAAGCAGTTAGCAACAGAAGGCTTACAGCTCCTGTCTTGCTGTTGTCGGTGTTGCAGTCTGGAATAATCTTAGACAACGTCACGATCCAGTTGTTGATTTTGTCTCTCCGTCGTCTCTCAACTGGAAAGTTAAGAATTTTTTTTTAAAAAAAGGAAAAAGAAATAATAAAAATAAATTAAGCAGCCACGTGTGTTCTGCATACAAACTACTGCTTCCATATTTATATATAATCTAGTCATTTAGCAGACACTTTATTGCAAAGCGTCTTAGAGACTTGGGGGTGAACTATGGATCACAACAACTGCCGCTACAGAGTTTCTTACAATAGGATCTCGGTTTTAAGTCTAATGCGAAGGACGGAGCACAAGTGACTTGCTCAGGGTCACACACAGCGAGTCAGTGGCTGAGCCGGGATTTGAACCTGGAACCTCCTGGTAATAAGCCTTTTTCTTTAACCACTGGACCACCAAGCCTCTTTAAACAACTTCCAAAAAGTCTCCTGCATTTTACCATTTGTGTTCCTTTTCTCTTACTATGTTAAATGACTTGCATGCGTGGCCTATTAAAGTCGTCAATTAAATTAGACCACAGTTTTTCAAAATATTCAGTTACGATGGTTTGATTTCATCTGCACAACAAACCAAAAGCAACACAAGGAATGGGGTGTTCTAATACATTTACACACTACTGCAAGAGTTTTTTATTTTGCTATTGTTAAAAAAGTAAAGAAAATTATGCCAGCCTACATTAAGAGTCCCTGTGAAAATGTGTCTTTAAATGTATTATGCACTTTTAGCTGCTTAATTGATGGATGCCTAGCTTGCAATGACTGGTACTCGCTTTAAGTAAAATGCAACACCACTTACTTTATTATTAGTCACTTAGCAGATGCTTTTATCCAAAGCGACTTACAGAGACTAGGGGGTGAACTGTGCATCAACAACTGCTGCTGCAGAGTCACTTCCAATAGGACCTCGGTTTTAACACCTCACCAGAAGGACGTCAGTAGCAATATGGAGTCATGCATATTCACAAACCCCGCCCTGTATAACGTCCGTCCCCCCCCCCCTCCCCTCCCCAATCGCTTACCTTCGTTGTGCTGGGCTCTTCTCCTTTCATCTCTGGGTGTTCTCGGGCCGTCCATCTTCCTGCAAGCAGACAGCAGTGGAGAGAGAGTTAGGGAACCCAGAGCAGACGGAACAGCCACAGCCAAGTCAGATCAGAAAGTAAGGATCACACAAAAACAAACTGAAAGGTGTGCTAGAATTTGGTGGGGTACACTACTACAGGTTCCCAATAGCTGTAGCACAATGTATACTCCAGGGCAGTAGTTAGACTATTCTATGGCAGTAGAAAGAGTAGGAGAAGCAACAGTTTACCAAGAAGATAAAAAGATGTCAATTGCGCCCACTCTTGAATTTTTGCATCACCTAGAATTCTAGGATTGAGACATTTATTTATATATATATATATATATATATATATATATATATATATATATATATATATGAATGAACATAATTTAGAATATTTATTTAATATCATGTAATCAAAGAAACTACAAAAGGATATCGCAAAAGCCTACAGGAAGCCATAACATTACAGTATTTCATGTTAGAAATTGAAAAATGTGACATTTTAAAATTTCTCAGGTTTTTAGTTAAGCATATGGGAAAACTACAAAGCAGTATGCAATTCAGTATATTAACGTAACACTATTCAGCAGGTTTCATTTGACCTTATGAAACAAAAAGCTGTACATTGCACATGACCCTATAAACATTGAAAATTAACCATATATTCTAACGCTGATAATGCATTTATTCAGGATTGAAATGAAAAACTCCCAGGATATGTGTTTGAATTGCACAGAGGGCACACAAGTATTCCTTAGTTAAAATTCACCCATTTTTACAAAAAGTCTACATCCGTGTTTGTATCTTTAAGGCAAACTGCTGTTCTAAATCAATAACCTGTTACAGCGCAGGAAATTCTGTAACATATTCCAAAAAAAAAAAAAAAAAAAAAAAATTTGATTAAAAAAAAATGGAAATGCAAATATTTGTAGCAAGTTTAGGCTTTCAAAAAAAATAACCAAATAACTATTTTTGGCACACTGCCTTATTCACATTGAGTTATAATCAGATTACACCCCTTGATACTTTCATCCCTGTTGCAACTCCTATTAAAATAAAAAAGTCACGTGATTGGGTCACGGATGTGTCAAGGAAACAGGTAATTTGGCAGGCAGCAAAACCATGGGGTAGATGGTTGGCAATTATATCACAGGGGATGCAATCAGCATCTATTACATGGCCTTCAAGGTGACAGATCCATGCAGCGTTGTTTATACAGTCAATTGGGGACAGAACCTGGACTGGTTCAAACAGCGACGCAATGAATCCGACATTACTTCAGGCTTGGGTTTCCTGTATTTATTTTTCTCCCATGGTGTACTGTTGCCAACTGCTACAGCCATATATTTCTCCTGGGTATCAGTGAACTATTACTTTTGATAATTCTCAGTATAAAGTGAGCATTGCACGTGTATTTCACTATGCTGCATTTTGGGGAGCCCCTTGAAAACAAGATGCTGCATCTCAAAAAACAAATCCGTTTATATATTTAAAAAAAGTAATAAATTAATAAAAACACACACTCGCGAGGATCAAAAAAATAAATACATAGGGCCTTCCCTAATTGAGATATGTTTTATAGATGAAAAGTTTTTGAAAACATTTTCTGTCTTCGTTTTCACTTAGACTCTTGGCATTTCGTTTTCAACAGCAGGAGAAAAAAAGAAAAAAAAAACTCTGGAAAACAAAGGTCAAGAGCACAACAAGAAGATACAAGACTGTGACATCACTAGGACTAACACCGTGGCCTGAATTAATAATAATAATAATAATAATAATAATAATAATATTAGTCATTTAACAGACTAATTTATCCAAAGCGACTTACAGAGACTTGGGGGTATGCAATAGGACCTTGTTTGTTTTACGTCTCATCCGCAGGATGGAGCACAAGGAGGTTAAGCGACTTGCTCGGGGTCGCACACGGTGAGTCAGTGGCTGAGCTGGGATTGAACCAGGAACCTCCTGGTAACAAGCCCCTTGCTTTAACCATTGGACCAAAACAACCTTAAATCAGTTTATGGCACTGCCATAGCTATATTTTACAATGGTTACAATGCAGCCGTGATTGACTCAATCCTGGAATGGAAGTGCCAAAAATATTTTAATTAAGAATTTTCTTTCACTAACAAAGTGGAGACCCAAACCTTGGAGAAACACTGGAAGTCTACATTGTAAGCTGCGTTAGGCACTAGAAAGGCTCACTACACAAGAGGGACACTTCTCCAATTCTCTCTCGCTCTATACACACACACACACACACACACACAGTTTTTTTTTTTTATGGATTTGAAAATTTTTCTCACCAGGAATTGTCGTGATGCAGCATCTCATTTTCAACAGTTTCTCTGGGGACGGTAGGTAAACACAACTTTACACTTTCCACAGCAATCATTAAAACAGTAAACATCAATCAAGAAGCAGAGAAATCAGAACTCTAAACACGGGAGGGGGTGTGTGTGCGTGCGTTTGAGTGTCCCCAGAATATATCCCTTTAAAAAAAACAAGAGCAACATAGAAATTCTATTTTAAAATTCAACATTCATATTAACATTAGCGCCACCTTTAGTGGTTTTTCTGAAGATTGCCTTTGTTATTGTTACATTTAGGATGGCAAGATCAACAAATCGTCCTGAAAAGCAGTTTCAAATGTCACAGCAATTATTTTGTTTTACAATTCTTTACATCCGATAGTGCTTGTTAATCCAAAGAAGAAATATGGACTGCTTGTATGTCTAAACAAGAACTAGAAAATAGAGCGTCATTAAAGTTACTATTTAATACAAAACTACCCTCTAACAAGTACTGGGACAAATTAACAAATACAGAACTGGGGGGGTCTTCATCTTCTCCTAATAATGGGTTTCTGTCAAGACTGCTACAACAGTCACCATGACATCATCCTATTTTGGGGGGGGGGGGGGGGGTTAAAATATAGAACAAATAACCTGTTCTGAATTGGTAGTAAAATATTAATTTGGGATGCCACTGCACTTGTGGGACTGATTGCTCATTACAGTCTTTTGCATGATTATTAAGATGGAACACCATGATATTTCAGAGTGGGGTGAGATAACATAGGCAATCATTCTACATTTATTCATTAGTCTCAATACTTGTTGGAAGACAGTATATTTACATACCAGTGCCAAATTTACATTTCTATCAGGGTGTTTCAATGGAATAGGTGACAAAAATGACTATCATAAAAAGATTGTGTTGCCTTATCCCTGTATACCCAAACCGTGTCTGTGGACAAGGACCATTACTTTTGTCTTTAACCCTTTGCGGTCCATTTATTAATCGCGCGTCAGGCACGCCAGGTCTAATTAATTTTCACACGCGCAGTTAATTTTATACGCGCTGTTTAAAAGTATTTTTTTTCACAGTCAAACGGGTTTAAATGGCCCTGCATATCAACAAAGCACTCACTAGGCATCTCCAGCCCCGCCCCACCCTTTCGTTTGCTATAGCGTTTACCTATGTAAGAAATAAATAATAATAATAATAATAATAATAGTCGTACATACCGATCGATCATCTCCGGATCACTCGTTTTATCACCAAACTCCTCAATAATGCGATCCAAGTCATTATTTTATTACTATAACATCTGAAAAAAGCTCTGCAAATGTCCATGATAGTCTCTGTGCGCTGACGCACTCAGCCAGCTTGTTTACTATGACTGCCCCGTTATCTGATACCTGATACCATGTATGACTATTCATGAGATACGCCTTTTTTTTTTTTTTTTTTTTTTCGACTTGTCTCGGCTCCTGTCGCTCCCACTCGGCAATTGAATGGTTTTCTCGGCTTTTTCCGGAGAAAAAACGACTAAACACCCGTTTATTGCGTTGCTATAATGATGTCGGACCCAGTCCGACAAAGGACCTGTGAGGAATAATTGCAATGTCGGACCCAGTCCGACAATGGACCGCAAAGGGTTAATCATTTTCTGTGAGATGAATAACTATCAAACATCGCCACTTAAGGCAAGCATTAGAATCATTTCTGTATGAATTTTAGATACAGAACAGTATAACGATAAAATATACACCAAAAGTTATTTAGATTTGAACCCTAAATGACAATATCCACAGTTCTGCCAGGCTAAAGTTTGGTTCAACTGTATAAATAATTAACAACGCCATACATGCATTATATAAAAATAAATAGATAGGAAACTTAACGTGGTAAAATTGTGCACACAGTGACTGAAGGGGCTAACAAACAACGGATAGTGAAACTGGGCGCTAGGTTGAAACCTCTAAACTGATTTTACTTGGAACCCGAGACGTGTGTGGGGCCCCCCCAATGTCTCTATGGTCAATGAATGAAGACAGACACTCGCAGAACCAGTCATTTTTGAGCCCATGTCAATTGAAACAGCCCGGTTCAACACGCACACCCACACACGGAGGGGAGGGGGGCTCACTTACGGAGAGTACGGGTGCGTCCGGGGGGCGATGGATCTCTGTGCCCCAGACTGGAGCACGTCTGGAGGGGTCATCATGACATAGAACTGACCTGGGGTGGGGGAAGAAACAGTGAGATGGTTACGTTAATGGTGTACAAAATGGGACTCGAACATAAATTATTTTCAATGTATTTATTTGGCAGACGCCTTTATCCAAGGCGACTTACAGCTGTTACATGTTTAAATACAGTGTAGTTTACAGTAAGTGCAAATCATACTACTAAAATACAATATGAACTAGGATATGATATCTATACTGGCATATTAGTAGTGCAATTGTGCATTAGCAGAGGATCCAGCTAGGCACAAGAGAGATAATTCAGATTCTTTTTTTTATATAATAGTGCACTTCTTCACTAAAGTCAAATTTCATTTAAAACCTGTACTGAACAGAACAGGCCGGGCAGTCATGGAAGAGCGGAGCTACCTCCTGCCTGGGCGAGGGCGGGGTCGGCTGTTTGCATGGTCACTGCTGTCGTGGTGCCGTCTCCCACCGTGGACGCGGGGAAGTAGGCAAACCTCGTCTCCCCGCTGACTGTGTCTGTCACGGGACTGCTGCCATTACTGAAAGGGTTCTGGATCACCGCCTGGAGAACAGACAGGCCGTCAGAGTTACAGCTGCTGGCCAAAAGCAAGGGCCGTGGGCCATGCAAAACATGAACAAGAAATACAGCTGCTGGCCAAAGGCTTTGCATCACCCTGTAGAATGAACTCATTTTGCTTCAAGTCGAATGCAAACCTGCTGAACGATGTTAACCTATTGAATTACATACAGCTTTGTAGTTCTCCCCCATATTCTTAACAAAAATTGTGACACTTTCGAAATCTAAGATGACCTATCTTTACTACAGGTTTATTATTATTATTATTTATTTATTAGCAGACACCCTTATCCAGGGCGACTTACAATTGTTACAAGATATCGTGGAGGCTGTGTGGTCCAGTGGTTAAAGAAAAGGGCTTGTAACCAGGAGGTCCCCGGTTCAAATCCCACCTCAGCCACTGACTCATTGTGTGACCCTGAGCAAGTCACTTAACCTCCTTGTGCTCCGTCTTTCGGGTGAGACGTAATTGTAAGTGACTCTGCAGCTGATGCATAGTTCACACACCCTAGTCTCTGTAAGTCGCCTTGGATAAAGGCGTCTGCTAAATAAACAAATAATAATATTTACATACAATTCTATTATTTTTTACACATTATTTTTACATACAATTACCCATTTACACAGTTGGGTTTTTACTGGAGCAATCTAGGTAAAGTATCTTGCTCAAGGGTACAGCAGCAGTGTCCCCCACCTGGGATTGAACCCATGACCCTCCAGTCAAGAGTCCAGAGCCCTAACCACTACTCCACAGTTTCCTGTAGATTTTTGGCTAAATCCTTTTATAGTTTGTTCGATTACATGACGTGAAATAAAATATCTAAATGTTCATATAGTGTTTTATTTATTTTTTATTAGGTCTCAAATATTTTAGGGGATGCAAAACCTGTGGCCAAAGCTGTAGAGTTGCAACTTGTCCATAAGGAAAAACAGAACATCCTTTTAATGTGCTTACAGCAAACTAAAATCAGTTCAGGGTTAGAGAAGTGCTGAAAGAACGGCAGTGCCTACCTGTGCAACCGCCTGCTGTCCTCCAGTAAACGCTGCTGTGGAAACAACACTGACCGCCCCTGTGGCATCGGTCTGTCCGTCCAGCTGCCCATCGGTCACCTGGACCACTCTGTATGTCACCTGCAGGAAGACAGACAAAGACACTACTGTCAAATTCATTTACTGTTTAAGGAGTCAGTTTCCTAAAAAAAATCATTTCAGTTTTTATTATAGATATGCAGACCTCGTTGACAGTCCACTTGGTTTACCTAGGTAGCTTTAGCAGGCAGAATTCCAAGTAGTTGAAAAAGTATGTCAAAGTAACAGATCACTGCAATAATTTACTGTATATAAAATTTTATATAGAAAATTGGTGGATCTAATAAGGTATTAAATCAAGGCTCTTTTGCCTGTCTGGTTCCCTTGACAGTTCAGATTTCCTGGGCTGGCTCCCTTTCCCACAGCTACTAAAAACAGCAGCCGCAACCGCTCATGTGACGCCCTCCTGACCAGCATGTGACTACAGCAACAGCCAATCACTGAGCCGGCCCTTGTCACATGGTGTAGCACCAGCTGTGTTTACAAATAAACATGAGGATCAGCTGTTTAACCCACCCCCTCCTTTAAACAAAAATAAAACATGCTGTGACTATGCAAAACAAGCAACATCACTGCCAGCCTATTTAAAGGCATACTAACAGGTAACATTAAAAAAATGAACACCTGCCATATGTAGCACACACTTCTGTGCCAATAGATATTAATTTGTTATGCAAACAGCATCCCTTTCCCAGATTTCAGAGCCTGGTTGATCAACCTAATGTAACCAGGAATGATACAGCTGTAAGGCTAATATTTTGATATAAAACTTTCAAGAAAAATTGTAACAGTAGAGTACTAAGGTAATGCAAATCCAATTCAAGGGACCCGAATTCAAGGGGCAAATATAATGCCGGACTCCGCTCTCCAGGCTCACCTGTCCTCCATTGTTTTCTGTGCGGAACTGGTACTGGATGTTGTGGTCAGCGAACGCTGTGGCCTGCTGGACACTGGCAATGGCCACAGCCGTTTGCTCGTCCGGACCTGTCCCGTCTCCCAGGGGGAAGAAAAAAATAAATCGTCAAATGATGTTGCACTTTTTTTTTTCTGTTGATGTAAAATGCATTAACTGTGATGACATATTATTTATTTCTTAGCAGATGCCCTTATCCAGGGTGACTTACAATTACAAGATATCACATTATTTTTTACATACAATTACCCATTTATACAGTTGGGTTTTTTACTGGAGCAATCTAGGTAAAGTACCTTGCTCAAGGGTACAGTAGCAGTGTCCCCCCCACCTAGGATTGAACCCATGACCCTCCGGTCAAGAGTCCAGAGCCCTAACCACTACTCCACACTGCTGCCCTGTTTTAGCAATTGTGCAGCAGGTTTTAGCAATTGTGAAACGTTGCCTACTGAAGCTTTAGCAGAAATTCAGCAGATCAGCAGGTTTTAGCAATTGAGATGTGCACGGTTTTAAAATAAAGCAGACCTTGATATGGGTGTGACGCAGGGTCGGATACCAAACAGTGAGTAAGCAAGTCAAAACCGCCACCAGCTGGGCAAGTCACCAGAGTTCGTTTATTATTGAACAGAGGAGATTAGTTCACAGATTGTAGATCCCACCAAAGTTTTCATACGCTATGTTACATCCATGTGCTACCATTGCTGGTAGTGTCACATGAGCTGTTAAGTGTGTTGATATGTAAATAAATCCTGTTCGCCTGCGGTGGGGCATATCAACTTCAACCTCCGTCTTGATCTCCTGCCCGTCACTCAGCAGCGAATGCACACACCCACACTGCAGTCGGCTACCCTGTCACAAGCATGAATACCCTGTATCTTTCTAAAGAAGGGATTTAAGGGAGCTCCCTAATAAAAGCTGAATCTCAAAACAACAACTGTGTGAATACATTAATTGTTACAGCTGTAACGGTATTTAAAACAGGATTCATCCATCCGACTTTTTACATATCCGCCCTTACTGTGGTCCCACCGCATTCGGATACGCGACAGATTACTGTATAGTTCTTTATAAATCATAAGAATATAGGTTGCAATCTCATTGGCCAACAAGTGTTCTAACCTATGCAAATATGTCATCATACACCATACTTTTACAGGCCTTATGTACACTGGAAAATAATGCATATGTAATACAAATTCTTAAGTTTCTGGCTAAACCAAGCCTTGGAACATTGGGGGTTCAAAATTACTGAGGACAAAGGTGTGACAAATGTCTATTTTTTGCAAGATTCAAACAAGCTCTTTTGCATGCATGCAACGTATACCCTGGAATCCAAATTGTTTTTATTTCACTATTTTTTTGTCTTAAAAACAACTAAATCTTTGTCAATTTCGAGAAGTGAGAGGGATAAAAAAGGGCCATTTGTTTCAAAAAAGAATTACACCGGCAAATTCAGAGTCGGAACAAGGGACTTTACATTAGCAGCAAGCAACTGCTTAAAATATGTAATTTGTGAAAACAGTACCACCTGGCGGTGGCCCGAGTGCATTTCACCCTCTTTACCTTCCTGCAGCTGCACTTCCTCCTCGGTTTCCTGTCCTTTCTCGTGGCTGAAAGAGAGAGGAGAGAGAGACCGGGGTCAAACCTTGCTGGAGGGGACAGAAAACACACAGTTGTCGTGGCCTGCTTTCACTTTATTATTATTATTATTATTATTATTATTTATTTCTTAGCAGACGCCCTTATCCAGGGTGACTTACAATTGTTACAAGAAATCACATTATTTGTACATGCAATTACATTATTTTTACATACAATTACCCATTTATACAGTTGGGTTTTTACTGGAGCAATCTAGGTAAAGTACCTTGCTCAAGGGTACAGCAGCAGTGTCCCCCACCTGGGATTGAACCCACGACCCTCCGGTCAAGAGTCCACAGCCCTAACCACTACTCCACACTGCTGAAAACTGCGGCTGCACAAGGCAGGGCAAACAGAGACTCCACACTTTTTTTTTTTCATATTCAGAATATGGCAGTTTTTAAGATTATTAATACTCATTCCCCACAATTGTGTTCTTGCAAAAAGGTATGTAAAGGTATTTCTAAAAACATACAATATTTATTTAATAGATTAACACCTCTTGCAAAAAATACACAAACTGTAATCGTATTTAAAAAAAAAAAATGTAGAAAACACAGGTGCCTTGATTACTTAATAAATAAAAAGATTCTTTCGAGGACAGCCCGTGTCAGTTTTCAGCCAGTGTCAGGGGCCGTCTACTGGACATACAAACACGCATTCTATGCATTTCAAATGATCCAACACAATTAAAACTGTATTGAAAAACTGCTAAAAAAAAAGAGAAAAGAACAAAAACACACACACACACCCTTTGGTATATTGTCCTTCCTGGGGGACCCCGTGTCTGCTCGTTTTTATTCCAACTGAGCTCTTAATTACTTAACTAGACCCTTAAGTGAACTGATCATTTGCATAATTAGATCTTTTAAATTGTTTTCAGCTCCTACAGTTCCATTGTTCGTTAGCTATAACATTTTATAAGCAACAGGAACGCTGCAACTGTTTAAGAGCCGAACACAATTACAAAAGATGTGTGATGTGATGTGGATTTATTTCCACTGTCAGAGATGGGGGGGTCATCCAAATTGTCAGTTTCCTCCTCGCGATGCTCGAGTCGCTCTCCAATGTATTTTAAGACGAGGAAACCATTTATACAACCGCTCAATAAATCCAGCGTGTACCTCAAGGGGTTAACCTGAGCCTGCTGTATCGAAATCATTTTAATTTTGTGACCCGAGAAGCTGAACCCAGGCCTCCTGAGGTTGGGACACAGCAGGCTGGGACAGAGGAACGGGCAGATTTCACTTCTGTTCTGCTTCCTCAAGCATCACAACACAGCAAGATGTGGTCCGGTCGGGCTACCGGGAAGCAGGCCATGAATGACTGCATATTAAAAGCCATGTCTGTCAAAATCAATCTGCTAATGCAGAGGAAGCTAGCGATGCTGAACCAGCCCAGCGATGTGGCTGAATGTGATTAGAGAGTGCTTCTAGACAGAAACATGCAAGGTCTACCGAGTTACTAGTGTCTGATGATGACAAAGTAGTATAGCTTAAAAATTATAAAAGGTTTTAACCCTCTCTTACCAAGTGAGGCTATCCGACTGCATTTATTTACAGTGTAGTTTAGTGTAGCAAGCACAAAACCAGGATGGGAAGTGGTTAGGGGGTCTTGGTTTGGGCGGGTTGAATAATGTAGCACCAGTTGGCTGTGGTGCTAAACTTTCAAAACAGTGTAGCACCAATTTGCAAAACGTTTTGCACCCCTGCCCCATAAAACTGGTAAGGGTTAAAGGAAATAGAAAGCAGAACTCAATTGATCTGAGCTTTACAACTGTGTTCTAAGCTGTACAATATGGTTGCACCAACAACAGCAACAAAAATAGTCCATGTGCATGTGGGTGTTTTTAAAATGGACAATTGGTAAATTACTTTAATAATTCAGCACCCTCCTATTTTTGTGAGAGGGTACAATGGTGTGACTATTTTAATAACCCAACAACGAAAATCAAGCGGGGGAGATTTTTTTTAGAAGTGCGTTATAAAAAGTGCACACCCCCTCCGTTCTTACTCAACAGTAATGTTTATTCCTACACAACGTTTCAACACAGACACACAGCACGTTGCATGCCCGTCCCCCATCCGTCACCTTTTGACATTTTACACAGTTATAAAAAAGTCAATGGCGGGCGAATTTATTTCCTTAAAAATGAATCATTTTACCGCTGTAGTTACATTAAATACCGTGTTATACTATAATTCCTCCAAAATAGCCCGTAGGTTGCTTAAAACAGCCATGTGTTAAAAAAAAAAAAAAACTAATTCGTTATTCCAATTTAAGATCATAAACTATGTGCATATTGAAAAATAAATAAATAAATAAATAAATAAAACTAATTTATATATTTCAACATTGCTGTTTTTTCATGCCATCCTGTAGTACATGCAGTGCAGCTAGTATTGACAGTAATTATTCCTAGTGTAATATTTGTGCAAAAAAAAATTAATCGGGATTACAGAGTTTTAAATGTTATCAGCAAATCTTCCCGCGTATTTAACCGAATAAATGCTTTTAGCTTTACTTCACTGCACTGATTCTGAGAATAACATACCATCGGGTACGTCACAGTGCACATATATATATATATATACATACACACATTTTGCAATACAGACCGCAATGACTACTTATACTAGATAAAGCGCAAAGTTTACCGCACGTTCTAAATTTAATCAAAAATATAACGCTCTAGCCTTCGGTCAGCCTACCGACTACCGTACTGTGGGTCAACATGCAATTAAAATAAGCTGCACACAGTAAAGTGAAATACCTATATCGGTTCACATTAAAATCCTGATATTATTACACTCCGTTTCCCTGCAGTCCGGGCCGCCTACTCCATTTTGTTTCTTATTACAGACTGTACAATACAAATCCAAAACAGGAAGGTTTTCAACAAATGCATCTTCACCCAACTAGCGACAATATAACTCCAGACAGACACACACACTATAGTTAGCAGGGCTTGTCTAGCCCGTCCATTTTGAAAGGCAGCAACGTATTTAATTTGTTCAAAAAAAGACTCAACTGTACTGTATACGTGCGACCAGGCCAAAAAAAACATTGCATATAATTAAAAATATAGGCCACACACACACACACACATTTATATATATATATATATATATATATATATATATATATATATCTCCTATATTTTAAAAAACATTATATATATATATATATATATATATATATATATATATATATTACAAAAACAATTAATAAAATAATGCAATAAAAATAATCCGGAATGTTTTATAATCTTTTGCAATCGTATAATAATAATAATAATAATAATAAAGGCACAAGCTTTCTTTTGCCGGCCGTCGCTAGAACTAAGAATTGAAAATGGAGGCTGCGGAGGAGAAGCCATTTAAAGCCCGTGGCTCGCAGCTCTCTCTTACCTGCTTGCAGAGTCCAAAGCGTGATCTAACATGTCCATGTGGGGACCTGGGTTCGTATTTAAAACGTGAATTTCACAGAGAGGAGATGGAAGTTTTGATCACGGGGACAAACACTCGGGTCATGTGAGATCCCCTTTCCAGGACACGTGAGGAGAGATCTGGCTTGGAGAAAATGGAGAGCGCTGTCTCTCTCACTCACTCGGTGCACAGCGCAGCTCTAGCATTGGGCGCTGTGTCTGCAGTATCTGTGCAAGCTTAGCTAGGGGGCTCTTTGCTTTCTCTCTCCTTCTTTCTCCTCCCTCCCTTCTTTTTTTTTTTTTTTTCTGTCGCTCTTGTCTCTGGTGAGCCGCGGTGCTGTCTTTGACGTATCAATCCTCCGCGCTGCAGCGAGCAAAATGCGGACTGGATGAAAGTCTAAAATACTGTGTTGTGTAAATAATGTGGTTTTACGATATTAATTCACTTTATGTTTTAAATTATAGAAAAAAAAGTAGAATGGAGAGTTTTTTTTTTGACGCAGTATGACAAAAATGTAATGGATGGCGTGTGAAACTTGGCCATTTTTCTGAAGTTCTGTCTGTTTACCTTTTCTGAGAGGGATACAATTTATTTAAAGTGTTTATAGCGTCTGCAAATGTATGTGGCAATTGGGAGTGTGGGCAATAATATCAATATTGGTTCTCCATTATAATACTTAAGGTTACATGTTGTTTTTTTATGTCTCGGTTTTTCAAAACTAGTTTTAAGATTTCAACACTCGAATGCCTTTCCTGTCCTGACTTGACCTGTTTGAAGCCGGAGAGGAGAAATGTGGGATAAATTTATGACTGCTTGGGGGATTAGACCACCAATATTACCTCGCTATGTATCTTTCAAATAAAGTACGAGGAAAAAGATAATTTAACAAGTCCCACAAAAGTGTGGTATTACAAATATTATAATGCAATCCAATATTATATTTGATTCCAATTTGCTGATTAAAATAGATGCCTAGAATGGTCTCATCAATATTACAAAAACATACTTCAATAAAAAAAAAGTATTTTAAATAACATTTGTGTGTGTGTGTATATATATATATATATATATATATATATATATATATATATATATATATATATATATATATATATATATATATAATTAAAGCTTTTAATTTTTTTCTGTAAAATGTGTGTGTTTTTTGCCTGTATTCTGCCAGTTCAATATATTCAATCCTTTCAGTCCTGAATTTATTTTTGTCGAGCTGAAGAATAAACGCCCTTGTTGGGTAAACATAGAAACCGGACAAAATGTGTATTTATCTATTTATTTATTTTACATTTTACATTGAGTTTAGTGCATAAGGTGGCGATGTACAAGGTTATTTAATAATCGCGTGGAAATATCCATCAGCTTGTAAATAAAACGCTGAATAAACCATATTTAACATCCATGCAAAATACAAAGTTTTGTTTTCTGAGTTTCTCAGCCACACAAGCGCTCAAAAAAAAACCAGCTGACTGGCCGATCCAATCCGGGTTTTACACAAACCACATGATGCCGACAGACAAACAACGAGCCAGCGGGGAGGACGCGCAAGTAAAGCAGTTCCCATGACAGCTTTGAAACCCCAGAAATGAAACGTTAACTTACCAATAACGAAGCAACCAAAAAATACAACGCTTTTAAAAACTTCTGATAGCTATTTAGATGTTCCGTTGGTGGAATTATTGTTGAGATTTGAAGTACAATGTTGTTTTTGTCTCTTTGTTACGTAAACGCCGTGCTTCGGTCAGTACTACCCGGGACTATAACAACTGTAGTTTACAGTTTCGTTTCTATTTGTAATTCACTTTAAGTCTATGTTGAATAAAGATACGTTGAATTAAGGTGTTCCAAAGCGTCTTTATGTTATATAAACTGTGCACATATTATTATTTTGCATTATTATTATAGTTTCATACACAGCACCACTGTACCAACCGTCCTTTTCCGGTTTTCGTTTGCAAAGCATTATGGGGGCTGTAGTTTTTTGGTGTGCAACACGAGTGCTTTTTAAGTTTAAGGTTTTTGTTTCACGGCGCAGCTCACTTCATTTTTCTTGATTACAGTGTATGTTTATCAGTGTGTCCATTTTGAAAATAATACTGTATTGTTCAGCATTCGTCAGAGATTGGTTGGACATACACTACAAGTCAGTGATTCAAATGAGAAGTTTTGAAAGAAACGCATGTTATAGAAAATATGTGTTTTCATTTTAAAGTATAACCAGGCTTGTACAAAAAAAAAAAAAAAAAAAACATAAAAAAAGGTTACTTGGTGTGATATTTATCTATTTTGTTCTGTCATTACTGGCATACCCCTGAGTCCTGCTGTATTTATTGGGTAAATAATTTACCTAATAGTATGCAATCAGCTGCCTTATACCTCTGGTGCGAACGACTGCAGAATTATGTTTAGGCACATGGGAGGAACTGTAAACTTTGACATCCAACCGCTGCATAAATGAAATCATGGAGCTGCATTACCTGGCAACCACTGGAATCATTACACTTGGAAGCAGAATTCCCTTAGTAACCACCTACTAGATTAATATGGAATAATCAACTCTTTATTTATATAGCTCCTTTCATGCAAAAACGTATATCAAAGAGCTGCACAGGACAAAACAGAAGAGGTTGGCTCATATTTACAGTAATGGATGACGAGTATAAAATGAATAAATAGTTTTATTTTAAGCAGGGGTAGCTTAGGGGCATCATATCTTCATGAGCCAAGGTCCAGTATTCTTCATACTTAACATCCGTGCTGTTTGAAGCCCAGTCTACAAAGCAGGTGAGGTTCAGTGTGCAATTCTCACAGCCAGAACTGAAAGGCCTGCTGTTAGTTGAGGTTGGACGCCTCACAGCAGGGTTGAACTCCGTGTTGAGGTCCCGGTGCTGGGTGGCGAGGTCCAGCCCCCTCAGTTCTTTGTCGTGGTTTCTGGAGGGGTAGAAATCTGGCTTCCTGCCCGAAAAGAATTCGGCAGGAACAACGTTCCCCCAGATCCCCATGAAAGATTTCTCGAGTGCCGTCAGTGGACCCCAGAGCTGGTAAAATTTCATCCTGCGGCAATTGAAAAACGTATACAGAATTTCTAGCAGATGAAAGAATCTTACCTGCTATAGCATAATTCATTTTAACAAAGTGCATTTGGTGCCCCCTCAGCAAAGCCTTCATATGATATAATGGAGAGTGACAAGCTTAAACAATAAGCGAGCACTAGTAAGAGCTTGGAACTGGAACATATGAATAAAAACAGACCCCCATTAACACTAGTATTGGAATACCTTACATAAGGTAACATTAGGTAGTCCAGGATTAGTGCTAATCAGGGTCTGTGAAACCAGCCACTAAAATAATGTTTTATTTTATTTATAGATATGACCACTAGAGGCGTAATTTGCAACTACGGCTACTGATAGTACTTAAAATCTCTGTACAAAATAACAAAGCAGAGGTGACAGAAATTGTAGCTGTATAGACACCTCTAGTGGTCATTTTTCAAATTACATCACCCAGTGATGGAACATTTCACTACACCCAGCAATTCTGTGCTTGAATATGTAATGCAGGGTTTTTAAAAAAATGTATTCAATGTTAAAGCTGTAACATTTGTTGTATGACACAGTTTATTAAATAGGTAAGCAATTACATTTTATGAACATGTAGATTTCCACATCTAATGCACATATCTGTATATGCATTGATTTACATTCAAATGATGTAATAAAAATTATTTAAAATGATATTAGAGAAATCATCTAACCGTCAGAGTTCAAATGTGATCAGCCTTACCTTTAGCAATTACAGACGGGTTCAAAGCTTCACTCTGGGTTTGCTGGTAATGCTTGAAGCAGATCTTCTGTCTCAGAGTCTCAGATTTAAATCAGTTGTGACTTTTAATTTATTTTAGAAAGTGTTTTTGCTGTTGCCATGTTTGGAATTTAACTTTGTGACATCATCTCACCCAGTGATGTCATAGTATACTTTTAAATACAATTATAGACAAAGAGAAGGAGATACCTTTTTATTGGACTAACTAAACAATAATTAATCACAAGCTTTCAAGACCTCAAAGAGCTCTTCAGGTGAAAGTAGAAAAGACAGATTGATGTTTACATTCAAAGATGGCATCAGAACTTTAATAAAAAGAACCCATTTTGAATCCTTATAGATCTAATGTAAGGAAAAAAGCTGCTTCACAAAAAAAACAGGATGTGTGGCCTGATCACAAACAATGACAATAACAAAGACTAAATACATAAATAAATTATCTGACATAATTGCAACAGTATGTACCAATATAATAGTAAAAAAAAGAATATATATAGACACACACACATGCATGCATACTATATATATTCATTTGTGTCCACCAAACTCATTTCACTTGTGCTAAACCAGGTTCGAACCCAGATCTCCAGAGATGAAGGGCACTAAATTAGCCCCACTGCAGCATGTCCTGTCCCTGCAGGAATCAAAGCTGATTCAGTATTTCCACCAAGGTTCTGAAAGGTCACCTCTGGAAGCAGGTAACCCAGTTACAGCAGGGCACACCTGCGGAAATTAAACGGAACGCTGTTATCAGGCAATGATATAAAGGCTCTAATCACTAATAGACTGAATTTACAGGTCTAAAGTTGTATCGACGGTGAGGAATCTCACAATGAAGACTTTCTTGGTAGTCGTCATCGTTGGCATTTTCTGCAGTGTACAAAATTCAAGGCATATGAAAGAAAAAGGGTTTTAAAAAAAATGTCCACAAAAGGTTTAAAAGATTAAAACATATTTTATTTTCAGGACTTTTCTGGCAAAAGCCCTTCTTCAGCTGTGTAAAAAGAAAAGTAAACACAGTGCAGTAAACTTGTTATTATTCAAGAATTGTAATTATACAAAAATTCGGCAAAAAAAACTTTTTTTTTTTCATATGCCTTCAATTCTGTACACTCAGAGGGGGCTTTCAGAGTCATGCCACACTAACGCTGTGCAACAAGGCTCTTCATTTTGTTGTGTTTCAGCATATTCCTGCACTCCAATAACGGAAAAATGCAACTCCTCCTCCCCTGTGTGTTTAACAGTTTAACTGTTATTAGGTTTGGTGAGTTGGAGAAAACATATCACATTAACAACTCGATTTAAAATAAATACTGATTGCTCGCATTAACAAGAACGTGTTTATTTATTTTTAGTATAGATATTTAATAAAACCTATAATTTTTTAATGCAGCACATTTGACTGTCCAACATAACAATGTTAGAATGCACACAAATTTAACTAAAAACAAACGTTGAACTTTGCCCTAGTTTGCGACTGGGGAAAGTCACCGGGCACAAAATCTCAAGCTTCTGTTTCCTAGCCAAATAACACGAGGACCGATTAGCCCCTCCTCCACCACCTAACTCGAGCTGCCTGATTGGATGAAGCAGCGAGGACGCTCTCTGTGATTGGCTAGTTCTAGGGGCGTTACCAAACACCTTCCCACCTCCCCGGTATCTTTTGTCCTCCGCGAAATCTGTCCGTGTTGGTCTTGGTCTTTTCTCCAAATTCTGTTGAAAATGTCTGGACGGGTTTTGGTCGGAGTCAAAAGGGTCATCGACTACGCCGTCAAGGTACAGTATAAATTATATAAACATGCTTTTAAAAACAAAAACAATAAGCTGCAGTTTATTACATAACTGGGAGGACGGCGGCTAAATCATATGTCCAGTGTACTGTACTGGCAAGGTCAGCACTAGGTTTATTGATACAAATATATTATAATTTAAAGACACGCGGGGTAATATTATTACGTAATGTAAGTTAAAAACCTTTAGTTTTGTGTCTTGGCTTCTGCCATTCCAAAATGTAATGTATGACTGACCGACAGCGTGTTTACAATAATAATAGCAAACTCTGTGTATTATTATTATTATTATTATTATTATTATTATTATTATTATTATTATTATTATTATTATTGCACGTCAAAAATGTCAAACAAATTGTAATTATGCAAGAGCTGTTGCTGATAAGCGTGCCTTCAATCACAGCTTCAAAGTTAGTTGACCCTGACATTTGAATGTGACCCTAAAATCGAAATTCCTAATCTTCCGGATTGATAGGAATTTCATATTTTTCTTTTTTGCTTAACAAAAGCCTCATTTAAATGGGGACCGATGGATGTCGACAGAGCGCCGCTTTAAGGAAGCGCACACGGTGACTCGAATGAAGTCCGTGGAGGATTTTGTATTTTGATGGGACAGCATACGGACCTGAAACACAATATTTGATGACAGTACGACGTTGATTTAAGTTAACGAGCGATCTTGTGTTTTGCCTAGATCCGGGTGAAGCCAGACAAGACGGGCGTAGTGACAGATGGCGTAAAGCACTCGATGAACCCCTTCTGTGAGATCGCCGTGGAGGAAGCGGTGCGTCTCCGAGAGAAGAAACTGATGAAGGAGGTGATAGCAGTGAGCTGTGGGCCTCAGCAATGCCAGGTACTGTTTATTTATAATATACAATCTGCTATAGTAATCGATTGTAATCACAAAAACCGTGAAAAAACATTTCAGTACTTCACAGCAATTTCCTTGTATGTAAACCATCTAATCCTATGCATTAATTTCCCAGTGATATTAAGTGGGGTGGATTGAAAAAGGTGGCAGTATTCAATATCAATATTAGAAGCGTGTGCCTATTGACTTCTATTATTACCTGGCATGGATATTTCAACGCTGTGATGATAAGTGGAGGTTTAAAATGAACAGGGGAGATATTGAGCTGGTTTGACAATACTTCAATCAGCTATACTGGCTACAATGAATCATGCTTTCTGAGGCAGGGGTGTCAAACTGCAGTCTTGGTTTTAATTCCAATTTAAGCTGTCAATTAACTTAATGGATTGAATTATTTGTTCAGTTGGACATGTTTTAATATTTTGTCAAGGTCTTTTCCAGTTGATGCTTCAGAAAATGCACTTCATTCATGGTACATGACCTATAAAACATATTGAAGCTTGGAGAGACGTGTTCAGAGTGTCCAATTAATCAAATAATTAGACCAATGAAGGAATTGAGAGCTCGGGGTGGGACGAAAGCCAGCAGGCACTGCGGCCCTCCAGGAGTTTGACACCCCTGCTCTGAAGTAAAAAAATGTCTCAGCAGACCAGTGTTTTGCTTCAGTGTGCGTGTTTTGTAGGAAACCATCCGCACAGCTCTGGCTATGGGTGCAGACAGAGGGATCCACGTGGAGGTTTCGGGGAAGGACTACGAGAACTTGGGCCCACTGCAGGTCTCCAAGATCATGGCTGCCCTGGCCAAGAAAGAGGAGGCCAGTCTAGTCATCGTGGGGAAGCAGGTAGCCAACCAATCGGATACCTCCAAATAAACACTCACAATCACTCATCACGTCAGTGTGTGAAACAGGCTGCTCATCGCCTATAGCACGCACGTCCCATGCAGTTGTCATTACCTGCTAGATAATAGCAGTTGGGTCTCCCTTGGCAAAGTCAGGCGCATTTAATGAAAGACGAGGTCAATTCTCTACAGACCACAGAGGATAACAAGGCTGTCATAAACTTAACGAGTGTTTGTGATGTTTTGTAAATGTGTTTTTAAGACTATGTTTTGGCTGCTTGAAATGCATGGGACAGTTTCAAGTGAGTTTCAAGATTCTCAAGGCATGTTAGTATTAAGAGAGTGTCTACCTTAGGGATAATGTGTGCTCTGACCGTTCTGTGAGGTTAATTATTTTGATGAATTCATTTTCTGATACATTCCAGGCTATTGATGGCGATTGTAATCAAACCGGACAGATGACCGCAGCGCTGCTTGACTGGCCACAGGTAAGATATCTTTATGGAGGCTTAGTGTTCCAGTGGTTAAAGAAAAGGGCTTGATACTGGGAGGTCCCCAGTTAAAATCCTGGCTTAGCCACTGACTCACTGTGTGTGACCCTGAGCAAGTCACTGAACCTCCTTGTGCTCCGTCCTTCAGATGAGCCGTAAAACAAAGGAGGTCCTATTGTAAGCGACTCTGCAGCGGCATTTGTTGATGCATAGTCCACCCCTTAGTCTCTGTAAGTCCCAAATGAAAGTATAATGCATTCAAATAACATGCATTTTGAATACCACCTGGAGTAGTATCAAGTATATAAAGTTTAAACACTTATGTTTAATACATTCATTTAGTGGTATCTTAACTAAAATGTTTCACTACTCCCTGTGATTGTCAAGTTATTCCACTGGAAAGTTATGTTTGATTTAGAAATAATTTATTTGCATGATCATTTAACACACAGCATACACATTTTCTACCACAAATAACCCGATATGTTAACAGAATATAATTGTTCTAAAGTTAAACAAAGGGGTATTGAAATAAACATGGCGTGTACAATCTTCGAGTGGGAAGTGTTTGTAGAAGTGTGAGGATGATGACTGACCACTAGATGGCACCAAAACCCACGTTTTGGCACAGCTATAAATGCACTTCCATTCCAGGTAATAAATTGAACCAGGTACTAAAGGACAAATCATTCATTACGCCTATTGGTGTAAGTCAGATTTTTATTTTTTAAATTTGTTTCTCAACAGTAGTTTTTGTGTTCTGTATGTGCCACGCTTTGTTGGTGTTGTAGTTAAAGCAAGCAGCAGTATAAGACCTTGTTTCTATTAGCATGGATTGCCCGCTGATCCGGGTTCTCCGCCTTCCCCCTGAATCCCCATTGATAGTCTACACGAGCTGAGTGAAAACACTCAGTTTCCATGCACTGCCAGATGTTGGCTGTTCTTTCCCAGCAAGCCTTGCGGTTATGGTCACATGGGCGGTATTGATTTGCTTCCGATAATTGTTGCTTTTTGTTACCAAAAAAACAAACAAAACAAAAGCAACGCGACAATATTAAAGCACAGAGAAACTCCGGAAGTGGATGAAATGTTTACGCCCACCCGTCACTTGATTGGTCAGTGGAATGATGTACTTCCACCCATCCCGCTTTGGGAAAGGGCATGGGAAAGGGGCAGCAGTGTGGAGTAGCAGTTAGGGCTCTGGACTCTTGACCGGAGGGTCGTGGGTTCAATCCCAGGTGGGGGGACACTGCTGCTGTACCCTTGAGCAAGGTACTTTACCTAGATTGCTCCAGTAAAAACCCAACTGTATAAATGGGGAATTGTATGTAAAAATAATGTGATATCTTGTAACAATTGCAAGTCGCCCTGGATGAGGACGTCTGCTAATAAATAAATAAATAAATAAATAAATAAATAATAAAGTAAAAAAAAATAAGGGGCAGCTCTGATTGGTAGCCAATGCGGAGTTGGCTAAACGAACATGGAAATGCGGTATTTAGCAGGTGTTTTGAACCCAGGCTCAGGGGTGCATGGAAACGCGGTATGTTGAGACTTTCATTTGTACATATACAAGGTGGTTTAAGGGCACGGGGGTCCGCTTTTTCAGCAGTACAAAATGATCGATTTATTATGGACATGTTTGGCTCCAAAACAAACTGTACCTTTATGTCGCTGCGCTGGAAAGTGTTAATTCGAACTGGCTCTTCCGTGCCTCTGCCAGGGTACCTTTGCATCGGAGGTGTCTGTGGATGGGGACGGTCTGAAGGTGGAGAGAGAGATCGACGGCGGTCTGGAGAGCGTCAGGATCAAGATGCCTGCAGTGGTGACCGCTGACCTGCGGCTGAACGAGCCTCGCTACGCCACGCTGCCCAACATCATGGTGATTATGAGAGAAGGGGCTGTGCTTTAAGATCCTGCCAGCTATTCTGACACTCTTATAAGCAGCCTGTATGCAGTGATCACGAACATCTGTCTCTCCCCAGAAAGCTAAGAAGAAAAAGATCGCCAGCGTGAAGCCTGCAGACCTGGGAGTGGAGCTGACCTCTCGACTGGAGATCCTGGCTGTGGAGGATCCCCCTCAGAGACAGTCGGGGGTCAAGGTGGAGTCAGTGCAGGACTTAGTCACCAAACTCAGAGATTCGGGCACCTTGTAGAGGACCGTCCGGTCACCTCGTAATCCACACTGGGGTAAGAGCCAGAAAAGTTCAGCTTTCTGATCTCTCGTAGTGATCAGTAATACATCTATAAATGTGTTATAAAGCTAGGTTTCCAAAGTGGTGGTCTGGAAGATAATTTTAGGGAGGGTCGTAGCACCTACAGAGATATTGTCCACCAAAGGATCTCACGACACAACGTTCTCCAGCCAGGGGATTTTATTTACACGAAGGCAGCTGTGGGGTGCTTCAGTGTTATTTTAATTGTTACACCCCCTCGACATCCTCTTTCAATCAAAAGGAGTGATTGAATCAAATAACCAGCTATATTAGTGTTGCACATTTTAAATCCAGCCATTATTTTCTGCTGTCTTCTATATAACTTGTTTTTCAAGGGATGTTTTTTTTTCATGTCTACAGTAAGTGAAAAATAAATGTGTTTTCTATTAAATACAAGCATGGTGACCCTCCTGTTTTAATTTTTATTTTAATTCATTCATCTTTGGGAAAGAATTAAGACATTTTCATGGGTATCATAAACTGCAAGGAAATTCAATTATTTGTGTATGTATTTCTCTGTGTGAAGGAGCAAACACACTCAGGGATTTAAGCAGAATTTAACACGTTTCCTTTGTGGATTCCAATACTCAAAGTCACACTTTTGCAGCTTAATCATTATCATTAAGCACAATGATGAGGCCACTAGTTGTTACCATAAATGATATCGGTTACCAATCTCTGGAAGAAGCATCGGACACAACGCTGGTGTGTGTTCATGGAGGATCCTGATGCTTCTCAAATGCACCTCCCAGTCTCTGCACCACTTTACATGTAAAGCTTAGTTGTTGGCTTTTCTCGACTCCTGCTTGTCAGGTTTATTGACACTTTCTCAGGCCATAAAACATTCTTTCCCCGATAGCAGCCAGATAACAGCATACTTTACACTCGGAACCACAGTTTCGTATTTATAATCTTTTGCATTAACCATTTACACGTCCTGTACAGGAATCCAGCCCTGTTCCTGTATCTATCATTTTTTTTTTTTCTATCCGCTCTCAGAATTGAAGTGGGAGGAGTGCTGTGTTGTAGAGGGACGTGTTTGTCAAGCCAGTACACTGTGATCACTGCTGGACTGGACTGAAGCTCGCCGCCTTTCTGGTCTGAACACGGCAAACGGAGGCTGAAAAGACTCACGCGGCCCGCTTAGTTCACCCAAGCGCCTAATTCTACTTTGATTGTTTTTGGAGGAAAATTACAATATGTACAAAATAAATAAACTAGTAGTTTTTAAAGCCTGACTGAGTACGCTGTGAATTTTTGTTCTTGGGCGTAAAGATTATTATTATTATTATTATTATTATTATTATTATTAATTTTATTATTATTATTTATTTCTCAGCAGACGCCCTTATCCAGGGCAACTTACAGTTGTTACAAGATATCACATTATTTTTACATACAATTACCCATTTATACAGTTTGGTTTTTACTGGAGCAATCTAGGTGAAGTACCTTGCTCAAGGGTACAGCAGCAGTGTCCCCCACCTGGGATTGAACCCACGACCCTGCGGTCAAGAGACCTGTACAGAAACATATTGTAGGGTCACAGATGAAGAACAACAGTCCCAACCGACCCTGTCATTCTGCATGGATAGTAAACAGATATGGTTGCAGTACCACTTCGAGTTCATAATTAAAATGTGTCGCTTGCATTTGAAAAAAGATACCAAGATATTTTGAAAGCAAGGGATATTAAACAAATTTCCCTCCTCCCTTTTGTTCTGCTATAAAACGACAGTGGAATGGACTTTTCCGTTTCTATAGTGATCACAAGTCAGAATATCCTACAGCAGTACAGAATTGGTATATCCTGCGATATATCTGGCGTAGGCTTTACTTTTTAAACCTCAGCACTGCCCTAGTACACACGTTTAGTGAGTGAGCGGGAGTTGTTATTGAGGTTCCTGTAGCTGAGTAGTTCTGTTCCCATGCAAATTTATGCAACGCTCCTGTTCACTTTCGTTCATTGTTTTGTTGTCTGTCAGGTTTGCAAAGAGGAGTGCACGTGACGTCAGCATGCCCTTGTTCTCGGAAAAGCTTGAATATTCTGCAATATGGTTGGTTAACAGACTTGCAGAATAATGTAATAAATATGAGCTTGTGAGGAGGTAACACCCTTTAAAATATATATCAAAATAACTTTTAAAATGGAATACACCTAAGCAAATAGCAGGTGTTTGGGCGATTTTCTATTACATCATGCTGCTGTTTGCTTATTTAATACATTAAGTCGCATTGGTTAAAAATTGCTTAACTTTATCTCTGTCTAAGGCTCTCTCGGTAAACAGCCCGTCGCATTCTTTTTTTAAACAATCTCCTAAAATAAACTAACAGCTGGTATTTAAGTTCAGGCATTAGGGCTCAATAAACGTTTATTTAACACATTCCTGCGTAGAAATAGCCTACTTAGGTGTTCGACGTCGCGTACAGATTCGTTCGACCTTATTCTTGAAGCATCAAAGAACGAGGGTGTAAGAGAAAGGAAACAAACAAACAAATATTTAATTACGCATGACACTGAAACTATAAACGTCTGCGCTCGAAACTATAGAGCCGGTCCTGACAATGCAGAGAAACAGGTTCCTGTGTTCTGCCCGGCGATCGCGCACAGTAACGGCACTCGAGTGAACTGCATGGGAGAAACTGTTAATTGTATTATTATTATAATTTCCCCCCTTAGTTTGCCAACAGTTATCAACTTTCACAAACAATAATATTGTATAATTTACAGTAACACAGTGAAATATATTGCGCAATAGACAATACGATGTATTTTTTGTTTACTTAGCAGACGCCTTTATTCAAGGCGACTTACAGAGACTAGGATGTGTGAACTATGCATCAGCTGCAGAGTCACTTACAATTACGTCTCACCCGAAAGACGGAGCACAAGGAGGTGAAGTGACTTGCTCAGGGTCACACAATGAGTCAATGGCTGAAGTGGGATTTGAACCGGGGACCTCCTGGTTACAAGCCTGTTTCTTTAACCACTGGACCACACAGCCTCCCTAGATGCAGATAGAAAACAGCTACTTTTCATATACGAAATATATCAGTATGTATAATTATAGATTGTAATATATTCAAATACATGTTACAATGTTTCCACGTACTGCATAATACTATACAACAAACGTGGTGATGCAGACTAGGACATGAATTCCTGTATTCATTCTATCTATCTATCTATCTATCTATCTATCTATCTATCTATCTATCTATCTATCTATCTATCTATCTATCTATCTATCTATCTATCGTGATAAATCTCTGTGCGTGGCGATTTGATCTGTGTCCTGCCGCGGAGCCTGAAAAACAGCGACTCAAAAAGCCATTTACAGTATTCAGGTTCTGCCAGTTAGACCCAACTGTAAATATCAGAATATAAACAAGCTCAGTGTTACATAATTAAAGATCTATTTTTTTTTTAGTTCTGTAACTCAGCCATAACTAATAAACACAGCTGAATTTAGAAATACACCTTCGAAACCATTGTCTCGTATTATAATACAAGATAAATCAAAAGTTAAATTATTACTGTTGAAAATTGTACCCGTTTTATGAACTATTTCTCGGCGCCGTCGCTGAAGTGCTGTGAGGAAACCAAACGTCACGCCCAGAGACATACCTGTCCGATCACTTTTTGGATTGGCCAGGTAAAGTTACGTCATTCGAATACGCTCAAGAAGGAGGGTGTTGTCAGAATACGCCAACAGTACCTGTCAGGTCATACTGGAAAAACTGCACATTACTAAGATTGGGTTGACAATAGGGCTAATTACTACAGCTGTACTTACCGAAGTGGGATATATTTCAACTACAGGACGCAACATTTCTTAGCAGTTTTTACAAAGGAAAAAAATAACCACATCTCAGCTAGATGGCTAGAAACAGCTGCCAATTCACCTGCCATGTTGTTGTCATACTGTTTTTGCTTGTGTTCGGTAAGTGTTTCTTTGTCGAAACTCGTTTTTATTGTTTGAAGGCTTTTTAATATTTTTTCCGTGAACGAACTGGACCGTTTTGTTATGGCAACCTCGAGCTACGAGAATCAGTGTTGGTATAATAAGCCACAATAGATTTGTCTATATTCAAAACAGCCCATCTGTGCCTTTGTCAGTCTGTTTTGTTAAGAACTCCTTTCGATTCTTACTTTGAAGAACCTATATTCGTTTATTGTACTCCACGCAGGGAGTTTTTGTAGTGTTGTTTGATATTTACCCTGGCTAACGGGTTTGTAAATCTATAAAAGCAAATAAGTCTAAACTTTTGTGAGTTTATTGAGCCTGGATCAACTTCAAGTTTGTATTTACAGCTGAGCAACAACGCTGTAAATAACTCTTCTCCAGTAATGAAGAGCTCATCTATTGTGTGGAGTCTTTTCAATTGTTTTTTGCAAGCAGCAGAATGGTGACGCACTTAAGAGACGCACACACGTTGTTAGAGACTGTTTACAGATATTGCATTCCTTGTTGGTGTCTTGTAAGCATGTCTGTTATTTAGTTATTACACAACATCAGGGCACTGCTCCCCCATTGTGTTCAATGGAGGTCAGCCGTTCAGTTATTGCTCAATAACAGAAATGCAAATACAGCTGAAAAGATGACAGACTCTCTTATCTGTAGTTTCGCATTCTTCACACAGAAAACCCCTGTGGGGAGACAAACGATAATTCTAGTGGTCTTTATAGTAGTGCTGTGAACCTTAAAAATAAAACAGAAACAAAACTAGAAATGGAGACCAGATATCACGAATGATGTGTGATGGAGGGAATTATTTATTTGGGTAGAACCTGTTTATTCAGCTTTCTAAAGGAGCCACTTCACAGGCTCTGATCCTTGTGTGGTGAGTTGAGGTTAAAAGTTCAGTTGCAGCAAATGCAGATGAGCCTGGCTCTTTTGTGTAGTGTTTGAGATTGCTGTGCGTGGTTGCCAGTTCACACCCAGCCTCTGCCCTGTTACATTAGCACTAAAAAAAGACTCTCTTCATATTTGCATGCAGAGAGGTAGAGACTGGATCGTGATGATGAATGCATTGTTTAAACATGCATGGGAAAGTGGAAGATCAGAAGTGCTTCTAAAACCATTCCCGCACAGTTCTGGCATAACGGATGGGTGCCATCAAGGCACAAGTCCGTCATTGCTTCATTAAACTGTGGTATTTGTTCAGCCTTTCAGAGCAGTCAAGGAGAACGTGCCCCACACCAGGGCGATGCCGTATGTGTGGTTCAGTGGTTAAAGAAAATGGTTTGTAACCAGGAGGTCCCTGGTTCAAATCCCACCTCAGCCACTGACTCACTGTGTGACCCTAAGCAAGTCACTTAACCTCCTTGTGCTCCGTCTTTCGGGTGAGACGTAGTTGTAAGTGACTCTGCAGCTGATGCCTAGTTCACACACCCTTTGTAAGTCACCTTGGATAAAGGCGTCTGCTAAATAAACAAATAATAATCTAACAGGCAGGTCCTCATGAAGTGGCCATGGCCATGTCGCACTTAATTTTTTTTTTTTTTTGTGAACAGGATTGTCTTCATTAATAAAATGCTGATTGCTCTCATTTTTACTATGGAGGCAGTAGGGATATTTTACTGATGTTGTATTTATTACACTGTAAAGATACCTGTAAGAAAAAGTGCCGACTAGGTCTGACCTTGCTGCTGCTGCTGCTTGCTTTATCATGAGAATTGACTGCCTTGGATATGGGATTTTTGCACAGAGGGATGCTTTATTAGATTTCAGTTTCTAATCTGTAAAAAGAAAGACTTGGTTTGAAACGAGCTTTTGTTTTTCCTGTAGTGTGGCATTCCTAAAAGGGAAGGGCGTACCGAGTCTTTTTCAGGCTTTACAAGCAGCATGAAGACCCATCTACGCATTGTAACCAAACAGGCCAGTCCTGCAGAAGGTGGCGCCACCAAAACGATTCAGAGACTTCTCTTAAGCTTCAGTATCTGTTTGATTCAATCTAGTGTAGTACCAGAAATCATGTAAAATACTGGACATATACTGTAGGCATCTTTCAAAACTACACATCTTTTTACTCAGTTTTTCATTAAGTATATGAAAAACTACAATGCGGTGGTGTGTAATTCAATATGTTAACGTAACATTATTCAGAAGGTTTCGACTTCATGAAGCAAAATGAGTTCATTCTATAGGGTGATGCAATTTTAGCCATCGCTGTACAGCTCACCCGCCTGTACTCTCACATTAGCTGTGACAAACCTGTTTTTAATCTGCTGGGAAACACCCACAGTGTACACTGTTCCAGAAGTGGAAAAACCCAATGCTGTCCTCCACACCAATATACACTATCTGTTACAGGAAGCCTTACCCTGATGCGGGTTGTTCATTCGTTAACAGAACAGCTATCTAGGAGCACCTACTGTAGGATTCTATGAGTGTAGATTTTTACCAGGAAGTTATACAAAGTTGTGATCAATCTGAGTTAAGTTCATTGCTGCGATACTGTTGGATTTTTGTTCCTGTTGAATACACATTTAAATAAAATATTTTATTACAAATAAGACCACTGGGTATTATTAGTTAAAACTGTTTTAAATGTACCTTTTTAACATTAAAACAGCATGCAAAGTATTGGTAGCTGATCTTCTTATCCTCTGTATGTATGTCGCTCTTCACATTTTTTTAAATATATATATATAGAGAGAATTCCTAATTCACTTGTCATGAAACATGGCCTTCACATGATTTAGCATTGAGAATTTCAGATTCTGTGGATGTATAGGGGTGACTGTCCATTCATCCATCCTCTGTCTGTCACACAGTTATGCACAGAGAATCGCTTATCAGGTTGCGATTAAACATTTCATTGCTAATTCTTATTCTGTGCTCTAGATCTATACCGTGCTCCATAACTTTTCCATCCTATTGATGGCACTCATTGTGAATTCACAGCTATGGTGGGGGATGTACGTTACTGACATGCTAGCTAGCTCCGACTTGACCTCTGAACCATGCGTGGCAAAACATAAAATCCACATAGTTCGTATTACTTTTCGCATATTTCATTGTTGGAGTATCACAAATTGTGTTACTATTGTACATAAAAAATATATGCCTTTGATCAAATCTGGCAAATGTGTGCTTTACTGAAAGCTGTTGTAAATATGAAAAGCTGGCAGAATATACCTTTTCAATTAGGCATACAAGTTAATAATAATAATAATAATAATAATAATAATAATAATAATAATAATAATAATAATAATAATAATAATAATAATAATAATATTGATGATGATGATGTGGAGTAGTGGTTAGGACTCTGGACTCTTAACCGGAGGGTCGTGGGTTCAATCCCAGGTGGGGGACAATGCTGCTGTACCCTTGAGCAAGGTACTTTACCTAGATTGCTCCAGTAAAAAAAAAACAAAAAAAACAACTGTATAAATGGGTAATTGTATGTAAAAAAAAAAAAACGTAATTGTATGTAAAAATAATGTGATATCTTGTAACAATTGTAAGTCACCCTGGATAAGGGCATCTGCTAAGAAATAAATAATAATAATGATGATGATAATAAATGTTTTGGCTAAATATGTGAAACAAAGGAAGTGCTTCTCAATTTGAACAGTGCTTAGCAACGATCTCCACGTTTCAACATGCTCTGCCATTATAGGGCTTGAGGACCATGGGGTTCCTAAGACAGGTCCTACTGCCCAGCTGTACTGCATTGGCTCAGGGCAGTCAGGGCAGTCTGGCGAAGCAGAAAGCTCTATTTAAATTCAAGGGGAGGCACAGGGCTTGTATCGTTGATTGGCGCTGCAGTACCAAGCAGTCATTGGTGGGGTCGTAAGCTATTTAATCACAGGAGAGGAGAAGGTTTCATTTGCTGTGTCCTATAAGCAGTCATTCCAATCTCTTTTATTTTGCAGGTGAAGTAGATGGTGTCACCATTACAGTCCCCAACCCCACTGTCAGTGCAGAAGCTGGCACCGATGCAGTTCTTATGGTCAGTTTCACCAGTGGGACAAATCCCTATGTGTCCTGGGAACTGGATCTGTCCATTGCTTCATGGACCATCAACTCGGACCAGCCAGCAGACATCGCTCAGGCATACAAGGGCCGGCTAACGATCGACACTAAAGCCCCCTCTCTCACACTGAATAAGGTCACTACTGCTGATGCTAGGGACTACAAAGTCACTATGCGGGCAACTGGGGAATCCAGTGATGAGAAATTAATCAAACTCAATGTGTATGGTAAGGAAAATATCTAGCAAATAGCTTAACTATATATATTTTTTGTAGTATTTATTAGTTTTTTTGATTTGGCGGGGGGAAAGATCTGGTGGGTAAAATGTAAAATAATATCATGTTGTGTTCAAGTGGCTGATCTAGTAGTCATTTTGTTCCCCCCTCTGCAGAAAGGATTACGTCAGTAAATGTGAACATATCTCCAGCGGATCCGGTTGAAGGAAAGGATGTCACGATGACTTGTCAGATCACAGGGACGGGCACAAAATACTCGTGGAAGGTGAACGAAACACCGGTGATTGTGGACAGCCGGCATGTGGCCTCAGGAAACACACTGACCATCAAGTCACTGGTCAGGACTGACAAGGGCCAGTACAGCTGCACTGCTGAAAACCCAATTAACAGCCTGAGAAACAGCGTTGATCTGATCGTTTACTGTGAGTAGAGTTTCCATTACTATTTCAAACCCTTATGTATCACAAGCTTTAAATGTCTTCATGCATGCTAAGAAGATGAAGTTGGATGTGTCAGAGTATAGTCCCCCCCTCATTGTACAGCTGTGGTCAAAAGTTTTGCATCACCTAGAATTTTAGGGGGAAAAAAGAACAATATATATATATATATATATATATATATATATATATATATATATATACAGGAAGCAATAGTAGTAGTACAGTATTTCATGTTAGATTTCGAAATGTCACATTTTTTTAATTTTTGTCAGTTTTCTTGTTAATTATATGGAAAACTACAAAGCGGCATGTAATTCAATATGTGAACGTGACATAATTCAGCAGGTTTCGTTCAACTTTATGAAGCAAAATGAGTTCATTCTATAGGGGGAGAGGGTCCCAACTTGGGGTGTAGCAGCATAACAAGGGTTTGAATTTACACGACAACAAAGGGATAGATTCTCAAAGCTATTTGACTTAAAATCATAATTTTTTCAGTATGTAAAAATGCACCCAAAAAACTTACAAAACACGAAACTCCGAATTGTAATAGTGGGGTTTGCAATTTTGTATTTTAGAATTTGACCTATTGCTAATGATATTTGTAAAGAAGTAAAGGGCTCTAACAATCTAGCCCTGTATGTTTTAAGATGGAGAATTATTCAAAGCAAGCTCCGGTTCTCTTCCTGTAGATGGTCCGGATGATCCTGTGATCAAAGTGGACAATGCCAATGCTGGGACGCAGCACAATGCACTGGTGGGGTCAACTGTCCAGCTGGACTGCGTGTCAGAGTCCCTGCCCGTGTCATACAACTGGAAATACAACTCTGTGAGTACAGCCGGTGGGAGCAAGACACTGTCCAACATCCAGAGGAACCAGGAGGGGGACTACGTCTGCGAAGTGTCTAACGCCAAGACCACTCTCACAAAGAGCAAAACCATCACCATCAAAGTGTACGGTGAGTGAAAAAATAAAACTGTGTCCATTAAGCACATACACTGTAGTGAAGCAGACCTACGTCTTCATCAGTGTTAAAACTATAAGAAACTAACAACCCCATTTTTATTTAAAAAAAAAAATCACTATATAGGGTCTCAAATGTGTAGTTTTGAAAGAAATCTATGTTTTAGCAAACGTGCTTATTTCAATATTAAAATAGGATATCTGGTACTATACTAGGTTAAGGAAATCAAGCCTTGCTTTCAGATAGCACTTTCCTGGTCATTTCACCTGGAGAGTGAAATTGTCCCCACCCCTTCAGGGCATTCTTTCCTGTCAGTAACCAACCAGCTGCTTTCCCCTAATGATTGACATGATTGGGTTCGGCATAAGGCAGAAAGTACATGGGAGATTTTTCTTTCCGTTGGATTACCACCTCCTTGATAAAGCGTCAAAATAAAAGCCCTTCGTCTTCAACCCCAATCCAGTCGACACGCGTTTCAATCTGCGCTCCCGTCACTGTCACTAAGGATTGGAAACTCAGTCATGCCTTTATCAGAGTCGCTGATTCTCTCTCCCGACAGATATGATCCAAGGGCTGAGTGTGTCGACAATCCCGGTGAACCCAAAGGAGGGGGATGCGCAGGTGGAGATAACCTACGCCACGGATAAGGGTTCAGGCACAGCCATGTGGCTGAAGGATGGAACAGCACTGCCCAACGACCCGCGATACACTGTCACTGCCAACTCCCTAAAAATCAACAGCCCTGGCCGGTCTGACTCTGGGGTCTATACCTGCAACCTGACCAACCCCTTTAGCACTAGCACTATCCAGAAGACCATCAGCATCTTCTGTGAGTAACTTCTACTGTACATATCTTGACATGTGGGGACAACTGGAGGCTTGGTGGTTCAGTGGTTAAAGAAAAGGGCTTAATACCAGGAGGTCCCGGGTTCAAATCCCAGCTCAGCCGCTGTCTCACTGTGTATGACCCTGAGCAAGTCACTGAACCTCCTTGTAGCCCAATAAGGTGAGCTGTCCTCTCTAGTTCGAAAACCTGATCTCTCTCTCTCTCTCTCTCTCTCTCTCTCTCTCTCTCTCTCTCTCTCTCTCTCTCTCTCTCTCTCTCTCTCTCTCTCTCTCAGATGGCCCAGAGAAGCCACAGATATCTGCTACTTCAGTGGAGAATCCTGATCCTCTGAAGTACGTCCTGGTTGGCACCACTGTGTTACTGAAATGCAAGGCTGAGTGTGATCCCCCTGCCACCTATTACTGGAACGTGGGAAACCAGGATGATCCCAATGTGCCTGAGGGAGCCACTCTGAACCTGACCAACATCCAGGCGAACCAGGCGGGCAGCTACACCTGCATCGCCGTGAACGACAAGATCAACAAGAGGGTGCGCAATGTCGTGCCCCTCAACGTCTACCGTAAGAGAAGCCGTCATAAGAGTCATGTTCCATTAGAATGTATTGAGAGCAACTATACTTACAGTTTTGTCAAGAGTGGTGACAATGTATGTATGTCTTTACCCTTTAAGGTACAAGGGACACATGCTAACTTTTGCAATGAGGTGCACGAAACAGGGTTTACAATTTAGTGATGGGTTGGATCTGGTCAACCCTCAAATGTATTTTAAAAGGAAACCGTTGGAACAGTACCAGCAGTAGGTTGACTAATCTGATGTACAGCAATTTTCATACTTGTCGTATCCTAAAATATTTCGTTACTGTACACTTTTGTCATCCAGTTCATGGATGTTTTTTTTTTTTTCATACGGTTCATCATTTGATAACTGATTCATTCTCACCTGCAGACAAAAAGGTACCAGATCTAGAATCCAGGGCGATCCGGCACAAATTAACCCTGTGGTTACTGGAAAAAAAAAAAGATAAAACTAGAAAATTTGAAAAGCTGACGAGCTGACGTTGGGATAGCGTGATGTTTTGCAGTCTTCTATTTACACCCCTGTGTCTGTCTCTCTGCCTCTCAGAGAAGCCTGTGAGTGCTGGACCCACATGCTCGATGACGCCGGTGAATTCTGATCTGCAGTTTCGCTGCTCTTGGCTGGGTGGCATTCCGAAGGTCTCGCTGAAGTTCCTCGGACTTTCTGAGGTAAAAGAGGCCAGCGAAACTCTGGATCAGACCGAGACTGCAGCCAAACTACCTGCGCTCAACGGCAAAGCAATCACCTGCGTGGGAACGCATCCCATAGCTCCCAACAACTGCTCCATCACTCCCAGTAAGAACTTGATATTTAACAGGAACTTACTTCTTAGTAAGTTTATTTTAATATTGCTACTTAAGGCTCACTGATACTCTATTGCTCACTGCAATCCAGGTCTACAGCTATGGCTAAATGTTTTGCATCACCTAGAATTTTAGGATTGAGACATTAATTTAAAAAAACAAAACTATATGAGCATAATTTAGATTTAACATCTACTAACATTTATTTAACATCATGTAATCATAGAAACTACAACATTCTATTGCATTAATTCTCGCAGAAACCATGATAATAGTAAAGTAGTATTTCATGTTAGATTTCGAAATGTCCGTTTTTTCATTAAGCATATAGGAAAACTGCAAAGCGGTGTGTAATTCCATACGTTAACATAACAAAAATAATTTGGCCATAACTGTAGGTTTATTTGATGTGTTCTGTTTTAGGGTCTCCAGAAGGCATCCTGCCATCACACAGTGCCACAGCGCAACCCTCTGGCAAAGTCTCTGTGACAATTTCCTGTAAGGGAAGCTCCCAGCCCCCGGCCACTGTCACATGGTCTAAAGCAGGACAGCTGCTGACCTCAGGAGGGATCTACACCATAAGCAATGACACCACAGATCTGACCATCACTGGCTTCAATATCAGTGGGGGTGATCTGGCAACATACACCTGTGTCAGCACAAACCTGCTGGGCTCTCAGAAAAGCTCCATCAACCTGACAGGTACTCATGACTCCCGAATACTGTTTCCACACTAGGCTGAGGTTTCGTTGTTGCTGTAAGCCCTCAAATGGCTCCTCCATATCAGTGATACAATGTTTTTCACTTTTCCTGTCTCCAAACCTTTCAGTCACACCTGTTAAACCAGGAACGGTACATTTTGGTTCCCTTTTTGAGTACTTCCTAATCTTTCAGTAAATAAAATGACAATGAACTCTTTGTGAGCACCACTGTTAAAACCCAGACTGCGTTTCCTTTTCTGTACACAGGCCCGGCGATTTCCAAGTCTAGCATATTGGTGAACCCGGCTCACACCGTGGTCACGTTAACCTGGGAGACTCCAAGAGATTCGGTTGTCACGGGATTCGATGTGCAGATGACAGGCCCCGCCCTGCAGAGAAGCTCCATCTCCAGAGCCGCCACTGATTGGAGGACCATTCAGACGAAGGGGCCGGAAGCTCGCAACACTGACATCTCTCCCCTCCAACCAGGAGAGATTTACCAATTCCGGGTTAAACCAATGGTGGGCCAAAACGAGGGGCCACCCTCAGAGACATACAGTTTGGGCCAGGGTGAGTGGCCATAGCTGCTTTAAAACTAGGCTGTCAATATTAATTGTAATCTCACTGGTTAATGTTTTTTATTAATTACTTATCCTTTGGATTTTAAATGTGTGTGATCTATAAGATTTTAATAATGTTTTTAGATGTTTAAGAAGGTCGTTGATGACAATTTCATTTGAAATACTGCTTATAGCCTCAAATCCATACCCGCTTGTTATAAATATGGCATAATCAGAATTGGCCAAGAAAAATCACAACCCGTGCTTCCCCAACTCATTGGCGTTTCTTTTCAAATTTGATTAGAAATATATATTAAATTGGTGAGTGTCTATATTTATGCACAGGGTGATTAGAAAGTCAGTTTATCACATCAATGATGTGGTGTGTTGATGTGATAAACTTACTTTCAAATCACCCTGTATATAGATGTATTATTTAAGGTACAAACTGTCATTGTATTGTCATTTCAAAGTTGTTTATTTATTAATGTATGTCATTTAATTTATCGAACACTATCAGATATGAAAATGACTGATAATGCAATGCCTCAAACTAGCCCTGCACCCAGCCATGGGTTTTAGAACTACCTTCAATTAAGTATATTTTTACATAACTAGGGGGCATTGTTTTTCCTGCCTTATAGATGCATGAACAACTCCTATTAAAAAACCTACAGACTCAAAGTGTGAGTTGTGATGTGATTAGTACAATCATTTCAGACCACATTTACAGTAGGCTTGACACTTCAATAATATACCTAAACAAGGCCAGTTCTGAAATCCAGAAATGGAAGCAGGGCTAGTGTGACTTTCAAGCCCTGATTATCTTAAACAGGGGTGTGTCCCTATTTGGTCTTTCCTATCCTAGTCTTTGTTCCATGCCTATTCCAAATTGTTTAACCAATAAAACCTTAATCCACGCCCTAAATTAGTTAATTATTTCATTTTACGTGTTAGACCCTGAATGGAATGGCCCTCTAGGCCGTGATTGGCCACCACTATTTCTGAAAGCATTGTGCCAATACTTAAGGGCACCAACATACATCAGCGCCACCTGCTGGACACTTAAAGCATAACTGCTGACATGTCGATACTGATCCAGCTTGCTGTGTCTCTGTCAGATCCGGGATTGAGTGCAGGTGCGATCGCTGGGATTGTGATCGGGTCTGTCTTCGGATTCCTCCTCCTGTTGCTTCTCTTGATTCTTCTTATCCTGTGTTGTCTGCGTAGGAAAAAGCAACGTGAGTATATTTCTACAGTTCTCCAAGACGTATTGGAACAGATCGGGGTACCAGTGGCTTACCCGGTAAACGTAATACCTTGTGGCGTGTGGAGTGAGTCATGTAATCAGGAGCTCCCTGGTTTGAATCCTGGTTGAGCCAAGTTGCTGATCTTAGTTGGGGGACCCACTGGAGTAAAATGACCTAGGGATGGTGGAGTAGCTGGGTTTTGCAGGTGATAAACAAGTTATTTTTGTATAGAAAGGTTTAATTTACAAACTCGCAGCTGCGAGAGGGCAGAAATTACAGGTCATTAAAATTCAATTGCTGTGTGTTTATATTATGGAACAATTACACAAGTGCATCTGTTTACGGTGTGTATATATCATATCTGTTCTGCTGTGTACGCTCTCGCAGGTAAAGAACCGAAGTACCCAGTGCCGAAAACTAAAGAAAGGGTGAGTGTTTTAGTCCTAACGTTTTTTTTGTTGCATGTGTTATTGGGAGTACTAGATTGAGGTGACGTCCTGCATGGAGGTGCCTCTCTGTCGGTACATTCATTCAGCTGCATATCACATAATATTTTCCCATGCATCTTGAGGACACAAGAGGTTATTCTGCAGAATGCCAATTTAACATGTTTACCAGGATACTGGCACCTCATTGGCTTACCAAGTGACATCTAGGGGTTTGAGTTACTGACAGGCTTGTTTCTTCTACAGGTAGCAACTGGTGTCTCCCAACCAAACATCTTACTGACGGGGGGAGTGACAGCTGCAAGGAATGGGCCATCCATTGGCAATGGGAACAGGGCTTATACACCTGAGCCCTATACCCAGGTAATGATTGAACATATGATCATTAGTAGACCATTGTGACCTTGGGGGAGAGTTCAGTGAAGAGCGGCCAGTCTAATCCTTGGCTTGAGCGATGAAGTTTGTGGGAACTGGATTTATTTAGCCTAGAACAATGAGGCAGTAGGGCGAACTTGATTTGCAATTAAGCTTAAAAGGAATTGACAAAAGTTAACCCTAGACAAGCACAGCACAGAAACCAGGATCAAAAGGGCAGCGTTGGAAATGAAGTGGAAATAGAAGGTAGGAGACACTTCTTTTTACAGAAAGTGGTGAGGGGATGGAATGGGTTAGCTAGCCATGGGATTGACTTGTAAGCAATAGTAAACCATCACATGTAGCATTTACATTCATTTTCAGCTAGGGGGCGACCTTATAAGTGAACATGCATAGGCTGTAAAATATTTCCACAAAAATCAGTGTTCACTACAGTATATCACATGTTGTGTACATGTCTGTGGGCGTATACTAGCGTGCAAATCTATACGTGCCACCCTGTGCTCCCCACTCTGTTACTGACGTGTTCATTTCTCCTTTGCCATTGCAGTATGACAAGTCATCCACCCTCCCCTCCAATGTCACCCCTCCCGCTGTGCGGATGGCTACCACAGTGTAAAACTGGACTTCCTGTGGCTGTAGGTACTTCCTGGAATAAAAGTATTTTCTCAAAGCGGTGACCCGCTATAGAAACTCTCTTGAAGCACTGGACTTCGCTGAGCCCATTCAAACAAACCTGTTGGCTTTCTAAACTTCCATTTTAGAATGACTCATGCCAAGGTTTGACATTTTTGGGAGGGGTCAGGGAGCTGGGTAAAGCAGTGTTATTTTATCCCTGGTCCTCATGTACCCCTAACAGTCCAATTCTTAAGTTTGAAGCAGGTTTTGTATATGGTAAAGAACTAGAGAAATCACTTGAGCTGCACCCTGTTCTCAGAGGCTGTTTCTAATTGGGTTCTTATCTGCACTGGAAAACAATGCACATTTAAAATGCTTATTTAGTTTGTAGTTGAAAGAAAATCCTTGACCATGGGACCACAGTGGTGTCAAATCAAGAACTGACAAATGTATGCATTGAGGGCTGAATTCTGCATCTTTAAACTGAACAGGCAACTTCTTTGATACTTTTTACCAACCTGGCAAAATAAGCATTAGAAACACAAAAGCATTTAATGTAAATTGGTCCTGTCGGCTGCTTGTCCCCATTGACCCTCATTGTATAATGGGATATTAAACATGTTTGACTGGAAACATTATTTGCAATTATCATGGTACTGTAGGTCGCATTAGCACTGAAGCGATTCTAAGAACATTTTTGTAAAAAATGCTAAAATAATTTTGTATCAATATTTTTTAGACATTTTCTGCATACCTTTTAGATTTGATACTGCAGACAAATCAAGCATAGATAGCTAGAATTGGAAAATTTGTACAAAATAAAGATATTGTTACATTGTTGCGTGCTCTGTTTTTGTATCGTTCTAATTTTAAATGAAATCTAATTCGGTGTTCTGGTAACAAGGCTGTACTATGACTTTCAGGGCCAAAAATAACTTCAGATTACTTCAAATCTTGTAGCATCAGCAGGTAACAGAAGTACCTGGGCACAAATACGTCTCCCTTTAAGTAACTAATTTATTTAATATCATTAAAATTAACCTACTGGGTGTTTTTTTATATATATTCTTCTTCTTCTTCTTCTTTGTCTTCTTCTTCTTCTTCGTCTTCTTTTTGGTAATATAAAAGTAATAAGTAATCAGTAATATATTACTTCTATTAAAAAAAAGTAATCAGTAATATATATATAGATTACTTTTTTGGACCCAGCAATCTGTACTTTACTGTTATCCCTGGCCATAAAATATCATTAGAAACCTAAAATGATTATTGTCTGCAAATTGGGTTACATCTTGCATTGTAAGTAATTTAAATAGAATTACATCATTTCTTATTGAATTAATTTGAAGTACTGTGGTGCTGATTAGTATTAGATCATGTATTTATCTTTTACTTCCTTTGAAGTAATAGTAAATCATATGCTTGTTTTAAATAACATTGGAATTACCGCTGAATATAGTGTCCCCCTGTTTTGATACCAAAAGTAAGTATAACTATTTTTAACTAGTGAAATCGAAATACTATATATATATATATATATAGAGAGAGAGAGAGAGAGAGAGAGAGATTATTTATATATTTTGTCATGTCTTTAGCTTTTACATTGTAAGCCTAAATGTTTAAAAACTGAGAAATGTGGAGTTAATACTAACAAATGTACGATAAAGGACATATTGAAAACAACTCAATTGCTCTTAAATTTGTTTTACAATAAAATAACTGTTTTCTTGTGACTCTCCAAGCAGATATACAAAATGTTATCAATTATTTTTTCATGTTTGTTCATGTATATGAACTCATGCATTATGATGTTATTTTTAAATGTATGTAAAATAAATATTTAAAATCGAATAAAAGTTAATTGTATTTTTCCGTGCTATGTTTTCCCCAATGTATTTATTTGAATCATGAGGGATTTCAAAACAGAAACTTGTACATTTCAAATGTAAACCCTACTGTATTTGTGCACCATTCATTTCAAGCCCATTTGTTGCTAACTTGCTGTAATTGGCAGTTAGTTTTTACATGTTGTCCTTTTGCTATAAAATGGAGTCTCATTTTGATTTTCTGGAAAAAAAATGCTAAAATAAAAAGATAGAAACGAGGGGTTACAATATTAGGTCATATATATTTTAATACAGTTTATAATTTTATGATTTAAGATTTAAAGAGCTTTTGTTTAATGTTTACTATAGTCCACAGTACTTTTACTATAGGAATACTACACATGTGAATACTACATCAACCGTAGAGTAGATAATAGTTCATCAGTATTTAAATGTATTTAATGTACTATTTTAAAATATTTTTCTGTTTTGTCTATCTTTTTTGTAATATTATTTTTTTTTACAAAAACTTCCCCGACCAACTATTATTACTGTCTGTAATTGATTACATTATTTTATCTATCTATCTATCTATCTATCTATCTATCTATCTATCTATCTATCTATCTCTATCTGTCTGTGTCTGTCTGTCTGTCTGTCTCTATCTATATACTGTCTGCCTATCTGTCTATCTATCTATCTATCTATCTATCTATCTAATATCTATCTATGCACTGTATTTCTGTAGATCCCTATAATTATACTATATAATAGACTATATGGGCAGTCATTATTATTACAGCTGCTGATGTCCTGCTGTGTTGTGTCCATTATAAATAATAGGTGCCTCTTATTTTCTTTTAATTATCTGAAACAAATTAATTCTGCAAAGCAGCAATTTGCAGAGAATCAGGGACGCTAAAGTCCGGTCATTGTCTTCCAATTGTTGTTTGAGCCTCTGCACACAAGGCCCGACAGCCCCAGGCCTCAATTGGAATGTAGGCCTCAGCAAGTTCTATTTACCGAGAAAGAGTGCAGGCTCTGCACATTGGCTTTCCAGAAGGCAAACTGAGGGCAGCCATAGGCTGACAGGGGGTGGTCACCTGACCTAGCGGTCAGCGCCAGTGGGGAATTGTTTTTTTTTCCTGTTAAAAAGGTTTTGCCACCATCGACAAAAATGTCAAAGGGCTAACTTTTTGGAATCCGGCCTAACGGGTCTCTTTGGCTTCGTACTTGCACAGAGTTAGCAGCACTCTTGTCAGTCTCTGGAGACAACAATTCCACTCAGGTAAGCTGGTTTATTTGTTTATTTGTTTGATAATACCTAGTGGGTATTTGTATCGTCAGAATAAGTCAACAACAACAAACGTCAAACGTTTTAGGGGAAAAAAAACACATAGTGGCGCCAAAAAAAGAAACAGTTACCGGAAACCGTAAGTTTTATGAACTATCGTTTCATACTGTGTACGGTACACAATGTACGTTCTTTCACTCTCTTCCTTAGTCAGAACTGATAAAATGCATTCATTAGCCAAAATGTCTACTGTCATACACATCCTAAAAGTCACTATGTTTACTTTTCTGTTTATAACAGTTTGTTTAAAGTACTTATTTTATCCATCCAGCTGAAGTAATCCGATTACTTCCGAGGGACAAAAGTAACTGAGATTACTTTTTATTACTTCACTTGGAAGCCGTGAGCCTATGTTTCAAAAGAGAGAAAGCTAAATAAAAGATAAAAGTTTAAGCATTTGTGAAAATTGAATGCACAATTTAAAAGTTTTTGGAATCAACAATAAAAAGTGTACATATGTGTACAATATGTGTGTTTGGTTGTCGTCATTATTATTATTATTATTATTATTATTATTATTATTATTATTATTATTATTATTATTGACAAAAGTAATCAAGAACATATTACTTCTATACAGAAGTAATCTGTAATATGTTATAGATTACTTTTTGGAGCCAGTAATCAGTAGTAAATTGCTTTTTTGAAAGTAATTTTACATCCCTTACAAGATATATTCCTGATATCGAAGTGATACAGTCATCTTTTCTTTGTATCAGATAACTTCTTACTAAAATTAGCTATGCTATTTAATTTGTCTTATTTAACTCTATACTAAAACAAGTGTAGTATAGGGTACTATGTAAGATCCAAGCTGATTTCCATCTTACTCAAGGTCAGAGCGGACAGTTTTTCTTATCGAGAGTTTTTTTAAAAGCTCATATATACTGTGCACAGCATTCCAGCATAATAAATACATGCTATGTATTGAAAACGTTTGCCTTCCGGGATATAACCCCTGGTGGGCATAAACATTACACATGCATTTCCAAAGTATTAAAGCATTCCTATATTCAAATGGCTGCTTTGCATATTCCTTGATGCAAAACCTTTGGCCATAGCCGTACGTATATAAAAACGACATCTTCATAATCCAATATCGGTAATAACAATTGATCTGCAAGCTTTTTTTTTTGTTACATGTGTTGTGGATGTTCTTAAAAAATGAAAATTGGACAAATTGTCCAGTATCACAGGTCTTGTTTTCAGATTTCCCCTCTCTCTGGTGCCCTGTGCCCTGCTGGTTCAACCCTGAAGATGTACAGTTTCATGGGAGGAGGGCTCTTCTGCGCCATTGTCGCTAATATTCTCCTGGTGGTCTCCACGGCAACAGACTACTGGATGCAGTACCGCCTATCAGGGGCGTTTGCACACCAGGGTCTTTGGAGGTACTGCATGTCCGGGAAGTGCTACATGCAAACCGATAGCATTGGTAAGCAGCCATAATGCATGCACCCATGGGATACATGATATAGCAGGACCTTTTGACATAGCCATCTTGTAACTCTTGTACAAGGGACATACGTGTCCCTACAAATAAAATGATGCTAACTTTCTTATCTTTGCAATGAGGTAGAAGAAACAGAGTTTAAAATGTCCTGACAGGTTGGATCTGGTGGTCAGTTTCCTCTTGGCGATACTTCAGTCACTCTCAAATGCGTTTTTAAGAAGAAACCGTTGGAACAACCGCTGTATTCCTTGTGTACCTTACAGGGTTAACCATCTGTTTTATTTCAAGATTTCCTTGTAAAGTAATTGCAGCTAACAAACTAATACCATACATCTTGCACTTCCATTAGCTAAGGTGACCATATGGCTCTGTGTTCACTGGGACGGTTTGGGACATTTCAGGCTTTTCAACTCACAACCCAATGCATTCTGGTAAGTGTAGTCCTGCTTCTCTTAAAGGAAAGAGATAAGTGAATGGTACCTGAGACAGGTAAAACGTACCAGAATGCCTTGGGTTGTGAGTTGAAAAGCCTGAACTGTCCCAAACTGTCCCTGTGAACATGGAGCCATATGGTCACCTTACCATTAGCTCCATACAGTAGATCTTGAATGTGCAGTTTTGAAGCAAACAGATGTTCTAGCGCACATGTGGTGTATTTCCATTTTAAATCTATTATTATTATTATTATTATTATTATTATTATTATTATTATTATTATTATTATTATTATTATTATTATTATTATTACGGTATATTCTCAGTTTTAATGCCTTACCTTCCGGGACTTTACTGCTTTATTTCCTTAGTCATTTCAACCCAACAGTGTATTTTGAGTCAAAGCATATTACTGGCTGAAAGCATGTCAGTCAATAGTGGAAGCAGCTGGTTGGCTTATGACAGGAAAGAGAGTGTTGATGGGGGTGGGGACAATTTCACCATCCAGTTGAAATGACCAAGCGAGTACAATTGAAACATGCCATGCAAACAGAGACTTATTTAACTTGGTGTAGTATCAGATACCTTATTTTAAAATAAAAACACAAGTTTACTATAAAGTCATTTCTTTCAAAACTGCACATTTGAGAGTGAAATAGCAAATGGAAGTTCCCAAGTTTAAGGCAAAGCTTTTCATTTAGGATGGACAGTCAATTCAGTATCCCTTTCTTACTCAAGTCTTGGGGGGTTGCTGCTAGCTAAACCAATGCGCTTTCTTTCTTGATCCAGCGTACTGGAATGCAACCAGAGCTTTTATGATCCTGTCGGCAATGTCGTGCTTTGCCGGGATAATCGCTGGAATCCTGTCCTTCGCTCACTTCTCCGCCTTCGAGAGATTTAACCGTTCCTTCGCTGCTGGGATCATGTTCTTCGTCTCCAGTGAGTTCACCTTTCTTTATCCCAAGCCTCATATCCTCATCATGGGAAAACCAGGCACATAAACAAGGTTAGGACTTAAGGTGAGGGAACGCAAAGCTGCTTTGTTCCAAGTGGCTTGAAACCTGGTTCCAGGAGACCACTGGGAGACCTAGTTTGAGGTTGCTGTGTCAAACCCAAGGACCCCTGCTGTGCCATGCAATGGCCTGAAATCTAGTCTCCTGAAACCAGGTTCCAAGTGGCTTCCCTTAGCTTTAGAATGTCAGAAAGAGAAGATGTAGGGTCAGACCTAGTCAGTACTGTGACCTGGTCATATTTCAGAAAGGTAAGCAACAGTGTTCGGTCTAATCAGTGCTTCTTCAAGGTGTGTAATCTTTTCAGATCCAAAAAAGATACCAAGCAGGGTTCTTCTTCTTCTTCTTCTTCTTCTTCCTCTTCATCTTCCTCTTCATCTTCATCCTCTTCATCTTCATCTTCTTCATCTTCCTCTTCCCCTTCCTCTTCCTCTTCATCATCTTCATCTTCATCTTCTTCTTCTTCTGGTCGGTAGTTAGTAGATTGATCTGAACTCTTTCTCTCTTACAGCTCTGTTCGTACTCCTTGCCATGGCAATTTACACGGGTGTCACTGTAAATTTCCTGGGGAAGCGGTTTGGAGATTGGCGATTCTCCTGGTCTTACATCTTAGGATGGGTTGCTCTGCTAATGTCGTTCTTTGCAGGTCAGTTTTTGTCATTTAAAAAATCTGAAGTCTCCCACATCAAGATTCATTTACTAAAATTGGATTCCTGGGTGGCTGTTTACTTTAATGCGGCACTGAGTTTATTGTCCAGTTTGTGTACATACCCTAAAGGTAACTTCAGTTTCTTCCATAAACTATATGTCAAATAGGCCAACATTTCTGCTAATGCTTTCAGCTGTAGACATGGACACATGGCTTCTTTCCTGTCATTTGCCAACCAATTGCTTCCTTAATTGACTAGCATGCCTTCAGCCAGTAACATGCTTTGACCCAAAAAAAACATTCCTGAGGTGACCTGACCTAGGAAGTGCAAGTGTAACAGATTTTCTGAAAACAAGGCATGCAAACTGAGACATTTCTTTAACCGAATGTATTCCCAGATATCCTGGTTTAAAACAAAAATGCCTGTTGCTCTTTCATAATTCAACATTTGAGACCTTTATCTTTATTGAGACGTCTTTTCAGAAGCAGTGTTTGAAAAACAACACAGTAAGCAAATTAAACAGCACGCATATTCTGAAATATATTGATGATATAGTCCACATTAATCCTATTTTCATGTCTACTGCTCCTATTATGCACTGGACTTGCCTGACCTCAGCACCACGTTACTGGATCCTCAGCTAATGCACTATCCTTGCACTATTGCAGTACTCCGTCATTGTAGATATAACTGCTTGTAATCTTGTTGCATCCTAGTTCATTGATTTTAGTAGTATTATTTGCACTTACTATAAACTGCACTGTATTTAAATATGAAGCTTGCATTGTAACCCTTTACTGCTCTGTAACACCTGTAAGCCGCCTTGGATAAAGCGGCCTGCCAAATAAATAAATAAATAAATAAATAAATAAATAAATAAATAATAATAATAATAATAATAATAATAATAATAATAATGTCCTCCATTGCAGGTATATTTTATATGTGTGCCTACAGAATGCACGAATGCAGAAGGGTGCCTGGGCCTCGCTGAAAACTGGACACTTCGACCCCACACACCCTCCCCAAACTAAGACTACATCACGGGGTCTCCATTCTACACACAATATGAAAGAGGAAAGTGCTGTACAAACTCTTCAAGCTGCTTCACAAACTGACCCCGATGCTGTTCTGACCACATTAACCCTAGATTTCTTAAAGATATGAATATAAAGTAGGAATTCACATGTTAGAATGCAGTTCTGATTTTTTTTTTTTTTTAATAAAACAAAGTAAAAACGACACAAGTGTGCTGTTATTTACATCGAGCAGAATCTACAATAAACATTATTATGAACAAAACTGGTGTCTGCACTGAGTGAATTGTATTTCTGTTATATTATGTTTTTGCTTGTTTGTTTGGTTTTTTTTTTTTAATGTGTAACGTCTTAAATCACGTAATATATAAAAAAAACCTCTCAGGCAGCTAATCTATATAATAAATATTACAAAGAAACGTTCTGTATCAAGCGTCGCTGGCTATAATGTTGACGCCGGATACGTTTCACCAGTCCCGGAAGTGCTTGTTGGTTGGTTGGACACAAATTGACAACAAAAAGGAGCGCCAGACAACAGGATCGACATGAGCTGCTCAGAGACAGGGCAAGGGATTTTACAAAGAAAAATACCCAGTATAACTACATTATAAAGTCAAATGAACTCGTAATAAATTAACACACACCAAGAGAACCCCAGAAAGGCACGATTTTGTCAGAAACGACGAGGATCTAACCTCAGAATTTATGATAACCATTGATGAATCAGTGGCCTGTGTGTGTGTGTTTTGTAATGTAAGCACTGCATAAACATTGCATTTAGACTAATGTATTTAAAGCAAGAACGTTACATAATGTTAAGGTTTTAAGACGTCTGCAGTTAAATGTTTTGTTTTTTTTTTCTTTAAAAGTTTATTTTCTGTGTTTTGACGCATTTGGTGTTTAGTGTACGCGTTTCACTGTTTTTTTTTCACTGCTGAGAGAATGCCAGAAATTAAAGTAAAGCACATCGTGTCCTGTAGCAGCGAAGACAATGTAAGTGAAGCGTATTATTATTTGTATTTTTATTACACCGGTATTGCCACGCACGATTTAACCCTGTTGTCTTTAATACAATTCGCTTTATTAAAGCGTAGTGGTGTATTACAGATGACATCAACAATCTGTATTTAAACATATATTCTAGTAGTGAACACTCTCAAATCCTGGCCGAAACAAAACTCTTGTTTTCACTGTTGACAAAATGTTATTTTTACTGGCTGACTCCATTGTAGCCTAGACGAAAGAGTTATTTTTTTCGTTTTACTCATTAAAATAGGCTAGTTGTTGTGTTACAGTAAACGGTCAAAGGAACAGATTTTAAATCTGCATATATATCTACTACTGTCACTAAAAGACAGCAACCTCGGTTGTTATTAATTAGACATTTAGCAGACACTTTTATCCAAAGCCACTTACAGAGATTAGGGGGTGAACTATGCATCACAACTGCTGCTGCAGAGTCACTTGCAATAGGACCTCGGTTTTACATCTCAACCTAAGGACGGAACACAAGGAGGTTAAGTGACTTGCTCAGGGTCACACACAGTGAGTCAGTGGCTGAGCTGGGATTTGAACCGGGGACCTCCTGGTATCAAACCCCTTTCTTTAACCACTTGACCACCAAGCCTTGGTTTCAGTTACTGTACTTAAGTCAGTTTAAATAGCAACCATGCCACCATGCACAGTATTGTAATCTTATAACAAAGAGTTGACGCAGGTCATTTAAATTTGTATGATATACACGGCGCGCAGGAAGGGTGACTTTGCTTGGACACCACATTTCTTTTCAGGTGATCGTGCCTTACTTACTGGCCAAGCCAGTGGTGTCCAAAGCTGGCCCTTCCAGTCCTGGTCTTTGTTCCAACCCTGTTTTAAATTGTTTAATCCAACCAATTAAACCTGCACCATCCAGACCCTGAAGAAGTTCATTATCTGATTTTACCGGGATTGATTGGACCCCCCGAGCGAAACTGTTGAAGGCAATATCTAAGGGACTACACCTTTCATATAGATCTTTACAGATAAGCCATGCCAGGTCTGGGCTGTAACGTGTGCTCTATTGTCCTCAGACTCACAAAGCAGACAATCTGTTGAAAGCCGATACCTACAGGAAGTGGAAGTCTGCCAGGCCAGGAGAGAAGCAGATATCCGTTATCTTGCAGGTCAGTGGGGGTGGCCTTTTAACCTGCGCTTCGCAAACTTGCTTTTAGCTTTTTTGTCTTTTGAAGAATTAGCAGCTTGAAATGTCACTTTACTGTTATTACATTTCCCTTACAATTTGATGGGGTTTCAATCATTGTCAGTGGTTCTGGATTTTGTTACTTCAATATTGTGCTTTTTTTAATTTAAATATTATTTGTTTATTTAGCAGACGCCTTTATCCAAGGCGACTTACAGAGACTAGGGTGTGTGAACTATGCATCAGCTGCAGAGTCACTTACATCTACGTCTCACCCGAAAGACAGAGCACAAGGAGCTTAAGTGACTTGCTCAGGGTCACACAATGAGTCAGTGGCTGAGGTGGGATTTGAACCGGGGACCTTCTGGTTACAAGCCCTTTTCTTTAGCCACTGGACCACACAGCCTCCAGTGGCTAAAGAAACCTGGCTTTGAGTGTCTGGGGAATCCTAAGCACAGGGACAGACCAGCCCCTTCCTCATTCTCTTAATCACGTGACAATGTGACTTCTTCAGTACTGCCAGCCCCAACTTCTCTCAATTTTTACATAGAAGTGGAGATACAGAATGGAAGGCAGATGGAGGAGTTGAAAGATCACAGTGTCACGATGTTTGATTAGGATGAGAATAGCTGTTCATTCTCTGCATTTAGGGTTCTCCAGACAAGCTCCAAGCCAGGCAAAGACATATAACGACTCAATACAGGAGGAACACATGCAACACGTATGCAGCAGCTCTGCAGTGTTGAAAGGGTTAAAGACTCCACTCAAAACTGTGATTGATGGTAAAAAAAATAAATAAAAAAAGAAAGTTAACTACTCAAAACAGCCAATCAGTAAGTAAATCTATGAAAGAAAGAAAGATATGTACAACATATCGAAACGTTGGGCAGCTGGCTCTTTGAGCTAAATATATATATATATATATATATATATATATATATATATATATATACAGACGTGCTCAAATTTGTTGGTACCCCTCCACAAAAAATGAAGAATGCACAATGTTCTCTGAAATAACTTGAAACTGACAAAAGTAATTGGCATCCACCATTGTTTATTCCATATTTAATAGAAATCAGACTTTGCTTTTGATTTTTTATTCAACATAATATTGTAAATAATAAAACAAATGAAAATGGCATGGACAAAAATGATGGGACCGCTAACCTAATATTTTGTTGCACAACCTTTAGAGGCAATCACTGCAATCAAACGTTTTCTGTAGCTCTCAATGAGACTTCTGCACCTGTTAACAGGTAGTTTGGCCCACTCTTCCTGAGCAAACTGCTCCAGGTGTCTCAGGTTTGATGGGTGCCTTCTCCAGACTGCAAGTTTCAGCTCTTTCCATAGATGTTCGATAGGATTCAGATCAGGACTCATAGAAGGCCACTTCAGAATAGTCCAATGTTTTGTTCTTATCCATTCTTGGGTGCTTTTAGCTGTGTGTTTTGGGTCATTATCCTGTTGGAGGACCCATGACCTGTGACTGAGACAGAGCTTTCTGACACTGGGCAGTACGTTTCACTCCAGAATGCCTTGATAGTCTTGAGATTTCATTGTGCCCTGCACAGATTCAAGGCACCCTGTGCCAGGCGCAGCAAAGCAGCCCCAAAACATAACCGAGCCTCCTCCATGTTTCACTGTAGGTATGGTGTTCTTTTCTTTGAAAGCTTCATTTTTTCGTCTGTGAACATAGAGCTGATGTGACTTGCCAAAAAGCTCCAGTTTTGACTCATCTGTCCAAAGGACATTCTCCCAGAAGGGTTATGGCTTGTCAATATGCATTTTAGCAAATTCCAGTCTGGCTTTTTTATGTTTTTCTTTCAAAAGTGGAGTCCTCCTGGGTCTTCTTCCATGGAGCCCACTTTCGCTCAAAAAGCGACAGATGGTGCAAACAGAAACTGACGTACCTTCACCTTGGAGTTCAGCTTGTATCTCTTTGGCAGTTATCCTTGGTTCTTTTTCTACCATTCGCACTATCATTCTGTTCACTCTGGGGTCGATTTTCCTCTTGCGGCCGCGCCCAGGGAGGTTGGCTACAGTTCCACGGACCTTAAACTTCTTAATAATATTTGCAACTGTTGTCACAGGAACATCAAGCTGCTTGGAGATGGTCTTGTAGCCTTTACCTTTACCGTGCTTGTCTATTATTTTCTTTCTGATCTCCTCAGACAACTCTCTCCTTTGCTTTCTCTGGTCCATGTTCAGTGTGGTGCACACAATGATACCAAACAGCACAGTGACTACTTTTCTCCATTTAAATAGGCTGAATGACTTATTACAAGATTGGAGACATGTGTGATACTAATTAAAGAAACTAATTAGTTTGAAATATCACTATATTCCAATTATTTATTATCTTTTCTAAGGGGTACCAACAAATGTGTCCAGGCCATTTTAGAATATCTTTGTAGAATAAGCAATAATTAATCTCTTTTCACAGTTTCTTTGCTTTATTCTATGACATACCAAAGGCATGCAAGTGTACATGATAAAATAGCTTTTAATTTCATCACTTTTCAGGAGGAATGAAGCATTATTTCAATGAGCTGTAAGGGTACCAACAAATTTGAGCACGTCTGTATATATATATATATATATATATATATATATATATATATATATATATATATATATATATATATATATAATATATTAAATTTACCCATTTTTATATTTCAGAAAGTTATTTTATTAGTTTCCTATGGCAGTTATTATGTGTAGTTTTAATGCTGAAAGCTGCTTAGCACTGCATTACTGAAATGTAGTGTTGCTATTATTATTATTATTATTATTATTGTTGTTGTTTTGTTGGTTTTGTGGTGTAGGGACTTTTATTCTGTGATGTGTGTGTTTTTTGTTTTATCACGACTGACCTCAGCTCTCTGTTCTCCTTTCAGTTTGAGAAGTCGGAGCAGATCCACAGTATTGATATTGGAAATGAGGGCTCTGCGTTTGTGGAGGTGCTCGCCGGCAACTCTACTTCGATCAAAGAGCAGGATTACGAGGTAAGAAGGAGAGTCTTTATGACATCATTGCTGTGGCATTCTCAAAGCACTCCAGATCAGACCTGGAGTCGTTTATGGTTATAATTACACTGACAGCAGAATTGCTTGCTGAATTTACAATTACAATGCTATTGTGTTTAATTACAGTTACAGTAATGGCGATTTAGAATTACACCAACATAAATAGTTCCGCACATTAAAATGTTTACTCTGTTTATTCTACCAAGCAGTCATCGCAGCTACAAATACAGAAACATTTTTTCAAACAAATGGGGTCACTAAAGTGGTCGAAAATACAAAAATACCGATCTCAGTGTAAAACGCAACGTGGAACTGAGAACAATTGAACTTGGAAAGGTGTGTAATTGATCAGTTATATGCTCAAAACTGCACATTTTGAGACTTGTATAATGAATGAATGTGCATGACGGAGAAAATATATGTAACTATTTTATCAGCATCAATTACTGTAAGACAGCTCTTCAATGATTTACTCTGTGGGTAGTTACTTTGTGTTAGAACAGCAAAGGAAGTGCTAACCGTTGTTAAACTGCTGATAATTAATTTAAATTCTCATGGGCAATACCCATGTTTTCACATCTAGGGTGATTTTCACCCACTGTTCTAGTTTTGAATTGTCCTCTTTTTTTTTTTTTTTTTTTTTCCAGGTGATCCTGGTGACCTCCTCCTTCATGTCCCCCACGGAGAGCAGGAACAGCAACAATCTGAACCGCGTCCGCATGTTCGGACCGGACAAGCTGGTCAAGGCAAACGCGGAGAAGAAGTGGGACCGGGTCAAACTCATCTGCACCCAGCCTTACAACAAGGTGACCGCACAGTGCTTCACTACATTACTAGATAAGTCAGTGTACCAACAGACAGCCAGCAGTGGTGTAGTCAAGCTGGAACGCTGTTCCTGTACTAGTTTCTATAGACAGAAGCGGTGGTGCAGTGGTGTACTCGTATAATAGGCAAGCAAAGTTGCATGACTCACATCTCCCGCACAACTGTCAGTAGCCTTCTTAAAGGTTTTTCGTTAAGTGTATATAAAACTACAAAGCAGTATGTAATTCAATATGCTAACATTACTCGGCAGGTTTCATTGGACTTTGAAGCAACATGAGTTAATTCTATAGGGTGATGGTGCAAAACTTTTGGCTGTAGCTGAAGGCAGAATTCCCATCTGTAAACATCTAGGAGTGAATTAAAGACTGGAGTAAAGGCTTTGCGGGCAGGTGATCTGATTGTAACTAGACCGCAGAAGTTGAATAAGTGATTAGGTGTCGGGCCGTAACTTTGACAGTAAATAGAAAAGGGCTGGCAAGCTTGTATTGCCACTCATGCTGTGTTCTCCGTTTGTTTCAGAATATTTCCTATGGGATCTCATTTATAAGGTTTCACTCGCCACCGGACGGTACTGAGGATTCAGCAGCTTCCCCACCAGTGAGTGACTTTCCCTTCCGTCACACGGATATAAGCAGTATTGTCTTGTGATGCATAGCACACTGTGTTTAGTCCAGTTGCCTCCACTGTTTTCTGTTTCTGGTGAGCCATGTGTCATAAATCACCTGTTTCCAATAATGTACCACTAGATGGTGCAGTTGTATAGCATCAGAGCAAAAAAAAACCCTCCAGACTGTTACTATGAAGGAGTTCATTCAGCTGTCTTCTCCATCTCTCTCCACAGAAACTAACAAAACTAGGCCAGTTCAGAGTGAAGGAGGAAGAGCCCAATACTGCCAGTCTGAAGCCTGGCAGTCTGTTCTTTAACAGGACGGCCAAACCAGACACCCCTCCCAAGAGTAAGACGAGAGCGTGTGTGAATATGCGGTGGGCAGAGAATTGATGAAAATGTTCAGTTCTGATCCTGAATGCTGCAGTGATTGTAGTGGCTGTTTTATTTATTTATTTATTTATTTATTTATTTATTTATTTTCAGGATAATCGGAGCTCTACCTGCTATTATTAAAGAAGTTGAACTAAACAAAAATGGTCCCGCTTAGATTTGCAGCGACAGAACAAGCAATTCTTATGAGGTGTATTATTTATTAGGAAGCTCCTAAGAACATTTAATTATTTGCAGCAACTTAACACAGAGAGTGGTGAGGGTATGGGATGGGCTACCTAGTCATGCTGTTGAGGCTGAATCACTTGGATCCTTTAAGACCCAACTTGACAAGCTCTTAAGATAAATCGGCTACAAGGAACCTGGATGAGCTTAGATGGGCTCGTCTTCGGATTGGTTGCAAGCATTCCAAATCTGCTAATGGTTAAAAGTGCATGAAGAAATTGAAACTAATACGCTAATTCTTCATGCATTTCTTTGCTGTGGTTTCCAGCCACCCCTCACAGTGACAAGCCGACCCCGAGCTATGCCACTGCCACTCTGCAGTCTACGGGCTGTGCGGCCCCAAGCGCCACCCCAGACGTGGAGGAGAAACCAGCAACCAGTACGACCGCTTCACCAAAGGTAGAGCACGGGTTACTGCACAGGATGTGAATGTACAGGGACGCAGAACAACCACCCATGCTGGTTGATGATATTGGAGGGAGTGGGAGATTTGTTACTCATTTTACTCCACTCGGATCTAGGGTTGGTCGATTTTCAGTTATTGATAATCTGCTAAATAAATATTCTCATGATCATCATGATGATCTCAAATAATGTTTTTTGACTTTGTCTAGTTTAGTATTTTCTCACGTACTCTTTATTTTAAAAAAGCCAACACATACTTTGTTTTAAAATTAAGCCATAACACTATCTAGATTTTTTGTATGCCCAGTTTAATTACATGTCATTTCCCCCAAGCAGGAGCCGACGCCGGGAAAGAGGAAGTATGAGTTCAGTAAAGAAAGGCAGCCTCCTGCTGCCAAGAAACAGAACTCCCAGAATGCTCAGAACCCCGCTGAAAACACGCGACCCAAAGCTAGCCCTTCACAAGCCAGCACCAAGAAACTCAAAGGTGAGCGATTACGTGTTTCTGACTGCCTGCCTGCCTGTTCTGACGGCTCAATGCAGCTAACAAAATCATTTCATAAGGAGGCTGTGTGGTCCAGTGGTTAAAGAAAGGGGCTTGTAACCAGAAGGTCCCCGGTTCTCAGTCACTGACTCATTGTGTGACCTTGAGCAAGTCACTTAACCTCCTTGTGCTTCGTCTTTCGGGTGAGGTGTAATTGTAAGTGACTCTGCACACCCCATAGTCTCTGTCGCCTTGGATAAAGGCGTCTGCTAAATAAACATAGTAATACCTGTTTTCTGAATAATGTTACGTTAACATACGGAATTACATTCCTCTTTGTAGTTTTCCATAACGGAAAAATGACAAAAAATGCGATGCCACTGTACTGCTGTTAAGGCTTCCGGTATTAGACTTTTGCCATATCATTTTGTAGTTTCTTTGATTACATGACGTTAAATACAAGATCTAAATTATGTTTGTATAGTGTGTTGTTTTGTTTTTTTTGTCTCAATCGTAAAGTTCTAGGCGATGCAAAACTTTTGGCCATAGCTGTAGTTTGCATAAAAAATAAAAATGATTTCAAATTATGTGTTTAGCCGAACCAGTCAGCCCATCATCTCCCCCACAAGAGAAGAAACCACGAAAGCAGGAAGAGAAGAGAAAGACCAAGACCAAGGATTCGACAGAGGCAGAGTTCTCCCGGCTCCTGGAAGGCACTGTTTTTGTGCTCAGTGGATTCCAGAATCCATTCCGGGCTGAACTACGGGACAAAGCGCTAGCCATGGGGGCCAAATACCGGTCCGACTGGACCCCAGACAGCACCCACCTCATGTGAGTAGACGCAGGGTAGAATTTTTTTTTTTTATTGTAATCATTAATTAGTCATTTAGCAGACGCTTTTAGTCAAAGCGACTTCCAGAGACTAGACTGCTGCGGTCACTTCCAATAAGACCTTGTTTGTTTTACGTTTAATCAGAAGCACAAGGAGGTTAAGTGACTCGCTCAGGGTCACACACAGCGAGTCAGTGGCTGAGCTGAGATTTGAACCGTTTGAAACTCCCACAAGCCCAGCGCCCATTTCGGGGTTTCAGAATCAATTCATCAATGCATCGAGACAACTTTATTATTGAAATTAAGAAGCAGCATACATATCGGAGCTGTAACATACATATCGGGGCTGTAACACCTGTGATTTAGAAACGTTTTACTCCTAATATTAATAATAAAACAATATTTCTCTGTGCTTTTGTTTTCTAGCTGTGCCTTTGCCAGTACCCCCAAGTACAGCCAGGTGAAGTCCCTAGGGGGTGTGATTGTGCGTAAGGAATGGATCCTGGACTGTCACAAAAGGAGACAGAGTATCTCTTTTAAACGGTAAGTAATGCCAGACTAAGTGTCTGTTGCCGCACCCTATCAGATCTCCGTAACATAAGCAGCGTCATTCCATCAGCGCAGCATAACAACGTTCACAAACACGCCGTGTTTAGTTCATTTTGATACGTTTTAAAAAGTGTTCAGTTCAAATGGTGGGTTTCCTGGTTTCTGCACAGTCGGGGAACGAATGAGTTCACAATTAGCCATTTGTACGAGGATGGGTCAAGGCTCAATAACACTGTTATGTATACGGTTTGATTTCGATACACAGCATCTCTGTCGCTGTATTACAATATTGATTAAAAAGCCCTGTGAAAAGCGTGCTGCATTCATCGCTCGTTGCATGTCTTCTTTTTCAAATTGCTTCTGAATAGGCTCCAGTCGACCTTTTATTTTCTATTTCAAAGCAAGGACTTTGTTATTGTGGAGCGAAATAATGCTGTGTTTTATTTAAAGAGCTTTGTCTCTACGCCCGCCTTCTGCATGCATTTCATTTACAAAGCTTGTCCTGTTTAGGAGAGCTACGTGACGTCTTTTCTCTTGGTATGCTCGGTTCCATGGAACCATCAAGGTCTAAGTGGCTCTTTTATTGTTCCCGTAAATGGAGCTAATTATGCAGTCTTATTTAAAAACTCAATTTCGCATGAGTAACTAAAAAGCAGGCTCTGTTTGAAGTGGAATTCTGAAACGTTTTTTTTTTTGGCTTGAGCAAGAAACAGAGATGAGATAAAAGACATTTTGATTTATGTATTTATTTCTTAACTGAAAAGCGCGTAGAAAATATTTGTTTTTGTGTTCTACACAATTTTTTTTTTTTTTCACCAGAACAATGAGCAACCAGCATTTGTTCTAAAATGTTCTGTAGCAGGAAGCTACAAGCATTAGCTAATGAGAACATTTGCCTAGGTCAAAATGCTCTTTTGAACAACGGAGCCCTATGGTTCTTTTTTTAACAAAGCTTGTCACTTTTTAGATGTCGTCGTAACAGGATTTATTTCAGCAGTCTGTACAGAAATCGTATGGAAATAAAAAATGGCAATGCATAGTTAAATGATATAAGTAGCATTTAAGACCTAGGTCCCATTTGTTAAGCAGATGTGGTGCTGGTATCATTGTAAAGTATATGAAGATTTAAAGTACGCGGAATAACTTTTTATGTTCTCAAGATAGACACCCGAGTGTATTTCCAGAATCTAAAACACTCAATAACATATGAAACTTAATGTAGTAACATATTATTTAATAGCAATTGGGTGTAGTTTAAGGTATAATATATAGGAAATTGTAAAGTTGGGCATACAACATACCACTATATCGCAGTTGCCAGGGATTGGACAGCATTGTTTATGTCTGCTCCAAAACGTTTGTAAAAAATACTACTAATTAAAATCCAACAGAAAGCTCAGTATATATTAAAATTCCCCACATTTGTAGTCGTTTATTAAATTAAAATGAACCAGCAAAACTTAGCGTGCAACAGTACTAAAATGAACTTGCTTGCCTTGTCAGAAAAGTTCGCAGAGGTGATGCCACTCTGAATTGGCAATCGGCAAACCCCAAACAACGATAGTACTGAGAGTAATCTGAAATTTAAGAGAGGAAAAGGATAATATAAATGTATATATTTGTAATGTTACTTAATGATAAACCACATGGTCATTCTCCAAAGACTACTACATGCACAGGGATGTATTTTCCTAACGTTTAAACAAACGTCTTCATTTTGAATTTGCTCGAAAGCAAAATAATTTGTGCCATTTCAGAAACTAAGTCTCTCGGAAATAAAATAAAGCAGGTAGCTCGTCAAATTACCCGGGTCAAGGAAAAGAGAGACTTCTTTAACACAGATTGTCTGTTGTTTTATTCCAGACCTCGTTGATGCATTAGATCCCTTTGCATGATGTCTTTTTGATACAGTCGTTTATAAATTCTGTTCTATAAACACATGTAAACAGGAATGCATTCTAAACAGTGTTTGCATATTTGAATAGTTGTCCCAGAACTAAAATTAAATAAAAAAAACACATAAAATGAACTACTAACTACGGCATACTGCCAGATTGTTAAGATTATTTCTGTAGATTTTAAGCAAAATTACACAAAAGAATGTGAGAAGAAAAAAAGCCAAATAAAATAGGGTCTTATCACAGAACACACACACACACACACACACACACACACACACACACACACACACACACATATATATATTATTCATTTAGAATACAGTGAATCCTGTCTAACCCAGCACCTGTACAAACCGGCAGTCTGTACAATTCAGCATGATTTTTGGGGCAAATTTTGTGAATTGTGCAATCTACATATTCTGATATATTCTGATTGAAGTACCCAAACCAATTCAATAAAAAATAATCAAAAAGTGCTCACGACACATAACAAGTATTTTGTTACAGAGTGTACTTTTTTGAGGCTCTATTTTTGGGCTCTCTTCATCAGAATGCTATTACCTGCATTTCTGCATCTTCATCCACTTATCCACTTACTAATGTCCCAGTACAAAAACAACCAAGGAACTACGTCATCTCTTGTGTGGTTTTTAAATTTCAGCTGTAAACACTCGGTAAGAAATAATATATGATATGAATGGAAATAAATAAAATGTGTAGACTCTCCATCTACTAAAAAGGTTCATGTGGAAATTATTCTGCACAACTGCTTTGGGAACTTTATTAAAAAGCACATTTTTTCATTAGATTAGGCTGTTTTCTATACATATTGGAAGACTTTAGTCTATACACAAGGACATCATTTGATTCTGGCTAGCTTTCTACGTGAGGCTGCAATTTAATCTTTTTTGGTTCTGGCAAAATAAAAAGCTAGTTGCTGCATCTGACAATATTAACCTCTAAACCATATGTGGTCCACACTCTAAGCTTCCAAGCCTGGCTTATAATACACTTTAAATAGCTGAAATGCATCTCGGTACATTCGATGCTCCTTTTAATAATAAAGTGAACGGTTTGCATGTAACAGTCCTGCGGGAATCATACTTCATTATTTAATTGATCATGATTTTGAGATGCAACGGCTTTAAAAAAGAAAACTAAATTAAGATCATTTTTTTTTAAAAAAGCAGTGGAAATCAGGAACGAAAGTATAAAAAAATCATATTATCTGTACTCTGGTCCTTTTGAAACGGCCTGGTTGGATTGGTAAACCATGACAAGGCTTGAGGCTTGCGTCTTGCATGCTCTGTCCCTATAAAGCGAAACCGATGACTATCATAGGAATGGAGATTTGGGGATAACCGACCTCCTTTAGTGTTCATGGAGTATTCTCTATAAACTGAATTTCGAGAATTGCATTTCGTAAATTAAGCACCTGCTTAGCAACGCTGGCGAATTTGGAACAGTGTGATTTTTAACCTGGTCAATCTGTGTCATTGAATTTGAATGAATGCAACTATCCTATCTATCTCTCTGTCTATCTGTCTCTCCATCTCTATCTCCTCGCTAGATCTCGATCTCTATCTATCTATGTCTGTCCTCTGTATGGTGAATATGAAAATAACTCTTCAGCGCTCGAACTCTCAAGGATATGCCCGTGGTGTGTGTACACGCCTTGTTTTTTATCTGGAGAACCGTGAGGGTATTCTGCAGCACAAGTCATCTGCCCATCTGTCTGCACGCCACACTTTTTTTTTATTGCTTATTCAATCACGATGCCCCTTGATAAAGGCTTTCTTTTAAAACAGTTCTTTGGCAGTATCTCAAGCTGGAGGTTTGTATCTATCGATCTTTTTTTCACGTACGTACTTGGGTGTGTAGTAGCTCGTGGTGATTTTTCGTTTTCACGATACTGATGGCTCTAATTTTTAAAAGTGCTTTTGCATGTTCATACTTCAATGACAGGTACCTGATGGACGGAGCGGAGTCCAGCACTGAGGAATCTGAGGAAGACAGTGAGGAAGAGGACTCTGGGAAGCGTCGATCGTCCAGTAACAAACAGGTGAGCCGAGACCACTGTATATCGGATGTATGTAACCCATACAGAGGTCACCCTTATAAAAGTTGTAAAACTTTTGATTTTATATTCTGATATATTGTTTTAAACCCTATCTAATGAATTTCAGGACATAGATTTACCCCGTTCGGCAGAATTGAAGAGAAGGAGCTTGAAATTTCATTTGTATATGTTGTTCCTTACCTTTTTAATGTCGTTTGCAAGCCAGTGTAAGGTGCTTTCACTATAGTACAAGGGCTGCTCTTAATTTCGTGTTGCCTGCCAGAAATATACAGCTGTGGGCAAAAGTTTTGCATCACCCTATAGAATTAACTAATTCTACTTCATAAAGTACCTGCTGAATAATGTTACGTGAACATACTGAATTACGTACCGCTTTGACGAAAAACTGACAAATTGAAACATTTGACATTTTTAAATCTGACATGAAATACTAGTGTACTACTATTATATCTTCTGGTAGACTTTTGCGATTATCATTTTGTAGTTTTCTTTTAATTGCATGATGTTAAATACAAAATCTAAATGATGATGATCCTATAATTCTAGGTGATGCGAAACGTTGGGCCAATGTAACGTACAGGTATCCTGGATCAGCCAAAGAGCCTTTATGGAAGATCTCGTGAGCTGACATTTCCAATCAAGTTTGCTGTTGCTGATGTTGCTGGCTCTTAATAATAACACACCCTTTCTCTAATCCTCCAATATTTCTGTGGCAAGCAACTGAAGAATCCTGAACTCCTAGTCATAGCACTTTAGCACTGTGTGCGTCACAAACAACATGCTGCATGTGAAACAGGACATTTAAGCCTGCTAAGCCTTTTGTTATGACAACAAGTACAAGGCAGCTTTTAAAGCTTAGTTTGCAGACAGTGATCACTGATAATGATGTGTTCAGCTGTCTACAATGGCCAGCCAAGAATGGGTGCTAAGCTGTTGGAAACGCCACAGTGTACGGACCTGGTAGGAAACAGTGACCCCTATGGGCGACCAAGCGAATTTGTGACAATGTGTACTACAGTGTCAGGAACACCGTCAGCTTTACATATACCATACAGAAAGTGCAGTTCCATAACGAGGCTGGGGTATACGCAAGTACAGAATTTAAGCCAGCAGTGACCATTTCACAGATAGTATGTGTGCAAACATAAATAAAATTCACATATTAAACAGCACTGTATTATGGTTTTTTTTTTTTAAGATTTGTTTTAATAAAGACACCACATCAATAAACTGTTGCCTATTTAAGGTGTGGTAAAACATAAACCAATCGGGATTGAAATTTGCACAAGCCATGTCGTGTGGGTTATCTGTATTTAATGCAGTTGCCTGTTTTGTTCATTTATTATCCCACACTGGTTATAAAATCCCCTGCAAAGATGGAAGTAGTGGAGGCTGCCGTATGATGTCACACTTAACATTTTTGCATATATCAGCAGAACCACATATCTACTTGTCATGAAACCTGGTATTAACATTATTTAACAGAAGTTATTGAACGTATCGGATCCTGGGGATATATGGGGGTGTCTATCTGTCTGTTCACCAGTCAGTCTGCATGCCGCTGTTACATTTTTGCATATATCTGGATCATCTCTTATCAAATGATGAAACATGTCATTGCTAATTCTTCTGTGCTATGCTGTGTTTTTTTCATCATACTTTACAGTCGTATGTTACTGACGTACTTTTTCAATTGTAAGCAGCTGCGTGGTGTTCTTCCTATATGAAAACAAACAAATAGCATGATCTAGCACTCCATTCTTGTGGTTGCGTTGTGGAAGTACATTTTCAAAAAGGATTTCTTCCACTTGCTCTCTGTGTGACTGATACCTTTATTTCTCCACCATTGCTGTCCCCAAATGACTTTCTAACCTGTAGGATCTTTAAAGCAGTCCTGTGTGTTTTTTTTTACACGTCACTAATATTAGGGTTGGTGTGAATTGCAGAGGGCAGGCTCCCCCAGCGCTAACCACAAGAGAGTGACTCCAAAAAAGGAGCCGCAGAGAGAGAATGCGGAGCGCCCTGGGACGTCAAGAGCAGCCGGACTCGTCAAGGGCCAACCGCCCCCAGAGGAGGAGGACAAATTCGGGGGCTCCACCGATGAAGAGAAGCCTGGTATGTGAGCGCAGGGGTGAACAGATCATGTTGTTTCATGCATTTGTTTTACCGTTTGCGGAGCAGTACAGTGGAACCTCCGAGTTACGAACACCAAACTTACAAAGTGACCGAATACCCCACTTTCATCTGGAACTATACAATCACTCAACCATGCGTGCAATGCATATAGACAGACACTTCTATATGTGCTGTGTACCGACAAAGGTAAGGCAGATTTCAAAGCAAGTACGAGTAATTTTACTAGGAAAAATGTTGTTTTAAACAAAGAGCCCTTTTGGAATGCATTTTGTTTAAAGTAAAGTAAAAACGAGCACTATATTAACCCATGTTTTCCTGGACGTCTTTTTGCTAGAGCTAAGATTTCAGTGCCAACTTAAACATAGCCTTTTTTCCTTTTTTGTAGTACTGTTTTTAAAGACCATAGCAATGTGATTATTGCATGACTGTGTTATTATTATTATTATTATTGTTATTTATTTCTTAGCAGACGTCCTTATCCAGGGCGACTTACAATCGTAAGCAAATACATTTCAAGTGTTACAATACAAGTAATACAATAAGAGCAAGTGTTGTATCCTTGTATTATTCACCAGATTGAGGGTGTAGATAGCAGGCATGCACATTTATTAAAACCACTGAAAACTCATTTTCGGAGTTACGGACGTTTCAGACTTATGAAAAACCTCAATTCCCAAGGGATTTGTAACTCTGAGGCTCTGCAGTATATTGAAACTATCTTTCATGCTTCGTATCTCAAGCTTAGCATGCTAGGTAGATAGGTAGGGTAGGCTTTTTGCTTGTTTGTTTTAATAGCAGGAGGACGGGATGGTATTGTCACGATTTTTGTATTCTTTTCAAACAAAATACAGATAAGCATGTTCTCGTTTTCAACACGCCTTGGCTTGCTCTGCATTACAGTTTTGTAGAAAATAGTTTTAATGCGATTGATTGTCATCCAGGGGGACTTAACTCTTTTTATCTGCGCTAAAAAAACAAAAAAAAACTTTAGAGAGACTCTTCTCAGTAACTCTGAATACTTGAGGACATGAGATGATTTCAGATCTCCACTTGTTGTTCATGGTAATGTTGTTTTCCACCACCTGACAAAGCCACTTGGCTCCAGCAGAGCCGTGACAGAAGCAATAGTGAGAGGGGAAAGATTAACTACTCTTGATACAGAATCTTCCAGCATCATCCACCTTGGAGCGCCAGGGCTTATCTTGCTAATCCGTCTGCAAAAACCTTCCTGGTGTCTGTCCCTGCATTAAACAGCCCTTCAGGTGCTTCATGTGCAGAATACAATGTACACGGACAGAACAGCACATATCCAAAAGTTGCAGAAATGCTTCTTGCGGAGGCTTAAACTACATTTTTCTAGCTGAGATGTTTAAAAGATATATTTAATACACAAAGTACGCTTAAAGGGATAACCAATTCCACGAATTGTCCGAGGCATGGACTATACAGGTCTCGCGTGTGTTGATGTAAAAGAACCCTATGCTGTAGCGAACGTGTATTTTCATTTTAAAACCTCTAGTACTACAATAAGAAATCTGTTTGCAGGTCTTGCATTGTGATCGTCTTGCACTTTCCTGGTCGTTTCACCTGGGGAGTCCCGCCCTTTAAGGGCCGCCGTTCCTGTCTGTATCCAATCAGCTGCTTCCCCTGAGGACTGACATGCTTTGCAACCAATATAACCTTCTCTGGCCCGGGAATACCTTTTCCCAGTTTACTAATAATGACAGTGTTTCGGTTTGAAGTAGTTATGGAGTATTACAGAAGTCGCCCTGTTTTGAGTGAAGGTTCTTGTATTGTTCCCCATTTTATATCAAATAAATCAACTGTCAAGGTTTTAAACTTCAAGGCATATTTCCTCATCAACACCCCCCCCCCCCCCCCCCCAGCAGTAATATGGAGATCAACTTTAACTGTGATTGAGTTGGATTCCTTATATCAAGGTAGCTTTATTGGTCTCAGCACAGTGTGTGCCATGACCCGATATGTACCAGAACCCTGCTGTGCTGTTAACTCCCAAATTGAATGCAAGTGAAATGTCCTATTACCTGTAACACAGACTGTTGTGGCAGGAAATCAAAGTGAAAACAAAACAATAAAGGGCTTTTTGGAAAGTTCTGCTAATACAGAGAACTATTCTTTTGTTTTTTTGCAAGTGTTGTCGCAAGCCGGAGCAGAAATTGAATTTGGAAAAACACCTGCAAGGTCACCCGAGACATTCATCAGCCTTTCCAATTAAAAAAAAAAAAAAAAAAAAAGAATCAGTCTGTCTGTCCCTCCCCACCCCCTCTCTTCTCCTATGCTTAATGACTTTCACTGCTTCAGATAAATTGGCTGCGTGATCCGAAATGTAATTAAGAAGCAACTCGCTTTGAAACCTGTTGCTTTTAGAATGCATTTTGGTTCTGTCTCTTCCTTTCGGTCTCTTGAATTATCAAAGAGCACCCTCAACGCTTATTCGATGCCATGTTTTCTGTCCGTTTTTATTCCCTCTTTCTCTCTGTCTCTCTGTGTGACGCTAATTCTAGCATTTACATATAAATTGAAAACATGACGGTTCGCTTTTATCTCAATTACCTGGCTGTCTTGTGAGTGCGCAGCTTAGTGCCTTCACAATACAGCAGCACCAAAACAAGATGCAGACGGCTACAGCGAGTTTCGATATCTGCTCGTCCCGTTTGTGCAGGCAAGGCAAAACTGCAGACGTTCACATTGCAGGTGGGGTGGGATTTTAAAATTACGTAAAAAATGAGTACTTTAGCCTTTAGTAATCCCTTCCTGGTTACTATTGCTAAGAACCTAATTTTAATTATGTAATCTGTTATAGTCAACTTTATTTGCCAAACAGAGACCCTTTCTAGTAAAATGATTGATGAAACTGAGATACAGGTGAAAGCTAGAGATTTGAGGGATTAGGTTTGGAACCTTTCGAACCTCTGAAATATTCTCCTGCGTCTCCCTGCAGGTAATGGCCGGGACAGTCGGGAGGACTCAGGGATGGACACAGAGGATGAACTCAGAAGGTTAGTGGTTTAATAAAGAAGGCATTTGCTGAATGGTTAGTCTGCTTGACTTGTCAAGAGACTCTTGTGATTGTCGACAATTGAAATGTCACTATCGCACAAGCACCAGAATCCATCATATTTAAAGCTGCAGTGCCCCTGTACCATCTGTGACTATTACACACTCCAATAGGGATTCATCTAGAAATACTAAAAGAAACTGATTAAAGTCTTTCTTGAACTCATCGAGACATTGAAGATGTCTTAAAGACTTCAAGAAAGACTTCTGATCAAAACGGGTGTGTGACAAAATGTCTTGCCTTGCGCAGGTGTAGTTGGTGCTCTGGAATAACACACACAAGACAGTGGAAGTTCAATAAAACAGCTCCTTTATTTGGCTGGGTTGCATGTCAACAACACTTAAATAATAAGCATGGGTGCTACACAGCGTTGTGACTCCGCCCCCTTCCTGGCTGGCTGGCTTCCGACTGACCCTGGGATGAACTGCCAGACCTACCATTCCGAGGCACTCTGTTCCTGTTAAACAGCGCCCTCACAGATCGGGAGGGAGATTGTTGACTAGGATTCACTCGCTCTCTGTTACAGGTTGTCATTAGTGGGCATAGAGCAAAACCTCTTGTGAAGCATTAACCTTGACAGAAAATGGCATGGCATTCCACATTTCCCTTTGAAACTTATTGCCACAAACTTTGAGCAGCTTCTTTAAAACAGGCCTCTATATACTGAAAACTGTTAAAGTACATTTTAAATGGGGGTCCATGAGTGGCTTACTTGTAAAAGGAGGGAGCGTCGCTTTGGCTCTGGCGCTCCTGTGGATTAGGGAGGCAAAAACCATTGGGGACTGTTTCTCCTCATCACACTGTAGCGAACCCTGCTTGCCAGGCGCCTGTGAGCTCAAAAGCAGACACTTGCGGGGCTGGCTTTTGTCCTCCAGTGGTCGGTAGCTCGCCGACATCTGCTCTTGAGTTCCTGGGTGTAAAAGAGGAAGCTGGCTCAGTCGTAGGATCGGAGGACACTCACTGAGCCTTCAATCCTCCTGGGCTGTGTGGGGAATCGCTGAGGTCGGGGGGCAGGGTGGGGGGGAATGAATGGCCATTGCGAATTGTGGAGAAAAATGTACAGATAATACATGTTAAAAGATATATATTTCTGCGGCAGAGTGGAGGCTCAGAACCACAGTAAGAAGCAGGGATCTCGGCGCTCAGCAGGAGAAGATGATCCATACGCAGGGTCAACGGACGAGAACACAGACACTGAAGAGCCAGAGCTGGACCTTCCTATCCCAGAACTTCCAGGTGAGGAGGAGCTCCTTAGTGTGATAGAACCCCCGGCAGTGTTACCTTTGCTGTATTCCGTATCGCATTCATTTTTCGTTAACAGCTATGGCCAAATGTTTGGCATCACCCTATCGAATTTACTAATTTTGCTTCATAATCAAGTGAAACCTGCTGAATAATGTTAAGTTGCCATATTGAATTACATACCGCTTTGCAGTTTCCCCATATACTTAAAGAAAAAACTGACAAATTAAAAAATGTGACATTTTGAAATCTAACGTGAAAGACTGTCCTACTATTATGGTTTCCTGTAAAATGTAGCAATATAATAAGTTTCTTTGATTACACGATGTTAAGTAAGAAATCTAAATTATGTTCCTATAGTTTTTTTTTATTTTTATTATGTCTCAATCCTGAAATTCTAGGTGATGCAAAACTTTTTGGCCAGAGCTGCAAAACATTTTCATTAAATATGGCTTTGAAAACCATTCTTTAAACAACTCATGAGTTAAAGTATTTTTAGCCCAATTATTCAAAATGGGCTTTATGAAACAGTCCTTAACCAAAACATTTCTTAAAACAGTCCTTGACGTTCTGTGAATCGGTCCAGCTTATCAGTGACGACACAGAGTCTTATTTCTGGTTTTATTTTTGATGGAATTTAAGTTTTGTATTCTTGGTAAATTATTCCTTTACAAAAAGGTAGTTGCATTTTGTTGTGTTCTCTCTCTTTTTTTTTGTGTAGACAACAAGGTTGTTCAGTTTAATTCTCTTTCAAGAAATGTTTTTTTGTTTTTTTCTTACAGATTTCTTGACTGGTAAACACTTTTTCCTGTACGGGGAGTTCCCAAAAAACGAGAGGAGAATGATGATCCGGTATATCACTGCTTTTAACGGGTGAGTCGTTTATCCAAACACAAACACACTATTAGCTGGGTACAATTTCAAACACTGGGAAAACACATAGCTGTCTGAAACCTCGTGGATTGCCACATCCAATCACATTCAGAGTAGCGCTACCATAAGAATCTTAATTTATACAGCAGCCTGCCACTGTGTAGGATTAAACATTTCTGTGGCAAACAAAAGGTCCATTAATCTTAAGTGTTATAGGTCTGAAATGTGCCGTTTTCGATTTAATTAAATTTCTGGCTTAATAACGAAATAATATTAATAAAAAATCCCTGTGCAGTTAAAAAATAATTTGCTGACTACTGCATTGTGTTTTTATCTGTGCAGAAGCACACATAACAAAAACTAAGCAACAGGACTTCAAAGTATATTCACTTTCACTGATGCAGTACTATAAACCTACGTGTTCCTCATAGATCTCATTTAATTGCTTGCCTATTGCATTTATAATAACCGTCAACAACTGCACTTCAGCAAAACACTACTTTGGCAGCGAATGTTTTATCTGTAAATAAAAGCTCTACTCAACAATAGTTGGATGGCACAAATTGGGCATGAATGTACATGTATAAGGGTGACTCCAATTATCCCCAGCGTGGGGGAATAAAGGATGGAGTTTGATTGAGGTCAGAATGTTAAATCTAAGTTCTCCACAAATCTCATTTAAAGTTTGTTGAATGGGCACTGACTTGAGTTGATTATCCCTAAAGCGGTGCATTGTTATTTGTAATGGACAGCGGGTGCTTTTCTTTGGTGAGTCTAAGTGGAGGTTAGATTTGACGTGACTTTAGATCACCTAAAGGGATTTTAGTACACAAAGATACAGACTGGATCCGAGTTTCCTCAAGAGATGCATGGATGAGTATATACTATTACTCCAGGGCTATACTTTCTGATTTTCAACAGAGTCCCCGTTGCTTCTGTATTTATATTCACACACTGCACCATTGATTACCTGCTGAAATTACATAGAAACTTGACTCAAAACCAGTTAGCAAGCTGAATCTTATATACTAGTGGCATATCCATACACACTGTCCTGTTTCTTCTAGTTTTACTGCTGTGCACATATACTATTTCCATTCCCATTGTCTTAGTTGCAGTCACTCTAATAAGTCTGTGTTAAGGTGCTTTGACTAGGAGTTCAGTAAGCTTTGAGTTCTAGTTCCCTGCCACTGGCATGCAATATGTAATATAGGCAAGATGAGACCAAGTGCTTTTACCTTAGTAAGCGCTAGCACCCTCTTGTGCACAGCTAGTGTGTTGCCAACAAAACAAAAGGAAACTTGCACCAAAGTAGCAGATCAATAGAAGGATGTTGAAGAAGGGTTAACTGCATTGTTATGATAACTCAATTTTGTTAACTGCGAAAGTTAAGTCTAAATGGAATGTATCAAATTACATAAGTACAGCTTGTGTTCCACAGCAGGGTTTCCCAATCCTGGTCCTTTTCATTCCAACTGAGTTCTCAATTACTTAATCAGACCCGTAATTGAACTAATAATGTGCTTAATTAGACCTTTTTAATTGTTCTCAGCTCCTAAAAAGTTGATTTTTCAAGTTACTTATAAAATTGTATAGTTAACTTGAAATCTCTGTTTTAAAAGCTGAGAACAATTAACAAGGTCTAATTAAGCACGTTATTAGTTCAATTAAGAATTTGATTAAGTAATTGAGAACTTGGTTGGAATGAAAACCAGCAGGCTCAGGGGGTGCCCAGGACCAGGGTTGGGAAACTCTGTTTTAGAAAATGTATTTATTTTTTCTTTTAAAGAAAAATATATTTGGTACTTAATGGGTTAACACAGACTTGAGCAGTCGAACAAAGAAACACCCAGAAGGATGGCCAACATCATTAAAAAAGGAAGCCTTCACTTCCCTCTGTTATTCCCCTTAATAATATAATGATATTTGCCTCCAGCATCTGTTTTTTCTGCCAGTGAGCCACAATCTTATCTGGTTACAAACTGATCTTGGTCTGTCTTGACACTGATAGGAACAGCCTGATTTACAAAGTTGTGGATAGTGTAGTTTCTTCCCATACAGTCTGATAAAGTCTTAAACTGCAGTAAACTGTGAATGGACACCGACTGGAATGTGATTGTGATTGTGGGACTCTGCACTTAGAGGGGCTTCATGAAGTGGATAATCTGGAAATTAAAAGCCAGTGGAAGTGACTGTGTCCTGCATGCGTTTCACAGAATCATTGAGGAGTACATGGATGTAAAAGTGCAGTATGTCATCACAGCCCAGGATTGGGACGAAACCTTTGAAGACGTGAGTACAATACATTTAAGAACACGCAGCTTCAAATCGCATTTTACATTTTTTTTTTTTTTTTACATTAACAATTTTTATTTCTTAACAGCAATTTTATTAATGCTTTGACCATACAATAAATCATTATTATTTTTTTAAAATGTATTTCTTAGCAGACGCCCTTATGCATGGCAACTTACAGTTGTTACAAAATATCACAATACAAAGTATCACCTTTACAGAATATCACGTTACCGATAAGGACAGTTATAAAATAAAATCAGTAGAAAGTAAGAGCAAAATAAAGAGTACAGTAAATTACGTTTCAGAGCAAATTCAACGAAGAGCAGTTAAACCTATTATTATTATTTATTATTATTATTTATTTCTTAGCAGATGCCCTTATCCAGGGCGACTTACAATTGTTACAAGAGCAATTGCCCACTTATACAGTTGGGTTTTTACTGGAGCAATCTGCAGCTGTGCCCTCCACCTGGGATTGAACCCACGACCCTCCGGTCCAGAGTCCAGAGCCCTAACCACTACTCCACACTGCTGCCCCTATAGTGAAGGTATTAGCTGGAAAGAGCAAATTCCATTCAGAGCAAGTAGGAAGTATAATAAATGGATAAGAACAATTTCAAATAAGAGCAGTTACACAAAACGTAAAATCAAGTACAAGATACAGAAAATATAGTTCTAATTTAAGTAGTAGAATACAGCAGAGCAGTTCAGTACATGTACAAGATGATGCAAGTACTGATACAACTGGGTGCCGTACAGTCGAGAGTCGTGAGGAGGTGCCGAAAGTTGGTCAGGGACCGAGCAGTCCTGATATCCGTGGGTAGGTCGTTCCACCACTGAGGGGCGAGGGTGGAGAAGGAGTGGGCTGTGGAAGTGGAGGGGGGGTATAGCTAATCTGCCGGTAGGGGACGAACAGAGAGGGTGTAGGGAGAAATAGTATTCTGGAGGATGAAGGGAGCAGAAAGGTCAAGACAGCAGTGGGCAAGTATAAGAGTTTTGAATTGGATGCGAGCGCCGACAGGGAGCCATTGGAGAGTGCGGAGTAGCGCGGGAGAAACGAGAGGGAAAAACAAGGCATCTTTACAAATGAGCGTTAATAGTATATAAAGGCATATAAAGTAAGTGTTTCCTTTAACCTAAAGTATTGTAGTACCCAGATATCATGTTTTAAAATGAAAATACGTGTGTGCTGTAAACTGCACATCTGAGGGGTGCTATTAAACTGAAGGACATAGACACTGAATAAAGGACACATATTAAAGTCTGAAATACAGGATTTTCTTGTTTTTATACTCTGAAAGATAACAGAAACGTATGAAGAACGTGTTTTTTTTGGGGGGGTTTTTCAGCGAAGAAGTGCAAAAGCCAGAATTCTCAGTATTGGTGAGAACAGGTTTTTTTCAACGTAAAAGTGTGACGGACCTTCAGTTTAGTAGTACTCCATTTTCAAGACCTATTTTAGCTGATAGAAGTGCAAAGCAAATAAGATTTATTACATTCTTTTGTTTGCTACAATTACTATCATCTGCATTTTCCAAATATTTAACTACTTACATTTTTAATATCATATTGATCGGTGTTCTGTATGATTCGCTGTAGTCATCTTTAAGTCATTTTTGACAGACTTTCTAACTATTACTGCAAAAACACATTTTTGGGGAAAATCAGAAACTGCTTTTTTGTGTCTGATCCCACAGTCTTATAGACAGGGAGACAGGGACCACTCTGCTGTTTTATTTATGGTTTTCAGCCAGCACTCTCAGTTACTTTTATGTGTTGCATTAGATAACGCTGCCTTGAGGATCTTTGTTGGCAGAGTTTGACATGTTTACTGTAGAGTTATCCATCTGATTTCTATTGAGCTGCTTATTAGACGAATGCCAGAATTATAGAGGATCAATTAACCATATGCAGAGCTAACCTCTCACTTGCACTCAAGTCTGGAGGGCACTATCAATTGTTAATGGTTCGTTCAATAGCATACTGCCCATGGGATTAATTAATAGGGGGGGTCTCTATGCCTGAAAACTCAACCTATTCTAACCAGCTGTAAAACATAACTACCCTTTTACCTAATGGTACCGCTGAATCTTTTAAGATCATTTCCTTAAATCTGGTGCACACTGGTACATTATTTATTTTCTTTAGTTTTAATTCCCCCTTTTTTGCCCCTCAAGTGTTGTTTCTGTGATGTCCGGTTATACGAGTGCTGCTTTATAAAAGGTAGTTTGTTGCCGTTTAAGTGTTTATTTGTAAATTGTATACGTAAACATAATACAAACACTTCAGGGATACTGGCATAGCTGTAGTGTGTTACAAGCTAATAATGGAACTCCCGAGTCTATAAAGCCCGGAAGTAGAGGGCATTATTTGAACGTTAGGAGTTCCACAGAGGAACACGCCACAGCAGTGCCATTATCACTATTCTATTACAACCTTTTAAGGTTAGTTATCTTAGTTTTGTAATAATCAATGAAATAGTTAACTCTTTGTAAGCAGGGCTCGAGCGTCCATGTGAAGCGTTTCATAAACGGTGTCATTGTGTGACCTTCTCAGCCGTGCTTTATCTGCTGTGCCGTTATTGAGTGATAACAGCTGATCTTCATAGAAAACAATGGGAGAGTTCAAAACGGATTTTAAGATCTTTGCCCCTCCTGTTTTGAGCCCTGTGTGCTCACCCTGAGAAGACTTTACTAATCTGTCTCACTGAGCCCTGAATTAAGCTGCTTGCAGATGAAAAGGAGGGTGTTCATACGGAAAGATTTCCAGGTAGGCTTTGTCGCTCTAAAAATGAAACTTTAAATTCATGTTTGGCGTGACAAAATAAAAATACTGTAAAACGACTCGGAGCTGTATGCTGCTCCAGTACTATCCTAGAACCACGGGTGTAATGATTCATTGTGTGTCGATGCATCGTGATCCTGTCTTATCATATCATTTTATAGCGACACACACAGCCAAAAGCACAACGTAGCTCGTTTGCAGATCACCATATGGTTCTGGAATGAAAAAAGTGTTTTGTAGTATACGAAAAAACGCTTTGACAAAGTAGTCCATCATTGAATGGTCATGTGATCTTATTATGCGTCGTACAAATAGCCAATCAGGACACACGTGTCATCATATCGCAATACGCATCAGGGTATGTGTCATTAGCACCTCCAAGCAGAACTCCTATGTATCAGTTCTGCTTATTCTGTGATAGACGCCTTTGCACAAAAAGTTTCTTTTCAACCACAGAAAGCATGCTGTGCCTGTCAATCAGTCAACATTCGTTTCACACCTGAAGCAATTTCTTTTTTGACCTTATGTTCTTTTCTTTCCCCCCCAAGAAAATGACAGATCTGTACTTCAAGTTTTATATAAAAAATAAAATGTGAAATGATTGCCAAAAAAGTCATTTGATCGAAAACTGATTGATAAAAACGTTTTTAATAATAGAACTTCATTGTAAATTCAAGCTATTGTCCTTGATAACGGTAACCTTCCCTTGCTGAAAAAAAATAACCTTAATATATGTATAAGGAACAGATAAAAATAGTGGTCAAGCAATCTCAATGTCAGCCTTAGGAATTTCAAAAGGAACATTTCCCCCTGGTACATAAAAATAAGTGTGATGGAAATACTTAATTTATTCACCATACTTTTAAGCATCATTCTGTGCAGGCGTCATGAAACCTGGCCAGCAATTCTTAGCTCAGTATTAAAACCACTCTGTCCTTTGCAATTTGCAAACAACATGAAGGTCTCCCTCTATTAAGACCAACTCTCTATTCAGTCCCTTGGTATAAACTACTGAGGATAGCATTCGGTAGCAGTGTGGAGCAGTGGTTAGGGCTCTAGACTCTTGACCGGAGGGTTGTGGGTTCAATCCCAGGTGGGGGACACTGCTGCTGTACCCTTGAGCAAGGTGCTTTACTTAGATTGCTCCAGTAAAAACCCAACTGTATAAATGGGTAATTGTATGTAAACAATAATGTGATATCTTGTAACAATTGTAAGTCAGGCATCTGCTAAGAAATAAATAATAATAATTCGACAGACGTTTGTCAATTTTGACTTGCTTTCGACAAATCATGTTAATGTGCTAACAGATTACTTTCAGAAATCGTATCTATTGCGCATTTTAATTTACACCACAGGCGTGGGTATATCTGGCGTGGGATACATTTGTGTTTTCCCACTCGAGTGGGAAAGCATGAGTGGGATAGCATGTTTACCGGGACTAGTTTTGAGTGTGTCTTCGCTTGCATTCCAATCCGGTGGCGTGCTGCTGAAATTCAGGACGGAGCTGCGCTTCCTTAGTTCAAACAATACTGCCACCAATACGTGCTTTTTAACAACTGTAAAACTTTGTTTTGATTTGGACTTCCTTGATCGAGTTTAATAAAGAAATGCCAGCTACCCATCTGACTGCGTCTGGCTGATCCGAAAAGCCTGTAGCCCCTTCATTAACACCGGTAATGGTAGGAAACAAGAGGCTGGGAATTGACAGGCTGAGCTCAAGGCTCTATCTAAAATAGATAAATAATTGGTTGATCAAATCCACCCTAATTTATAATTGTTTTACCTCTATAACATTGATGGTATTAGCTGTAATGTCTGTCAGCTTTATCTCAGCGTCTTTGAAGTAGATTATTATTAAGTTTTTATTAAGGAGTTAGGTATGTGTTATTTGGCTTGCAATTTCATTTCCCTTTGTCTTGTTAAAATAACCCAGAGCAGAAGCAATTTATTTTCTTTTCTATTAAAAGCCGCTGGAACCAAATGCGCTTGAATTTCAATTTGTGAAAGTTAGCCGAACAAAGAATCTGACATGTCTACACTTTTGGGATGGGGGATGCCAAGGTCATGCCAAGGTCGAATTTAATTTATGAAGTGGAACGCTTCATTCATTAGCCATTTTATTTTTAAAGAAGTTGTTTCGTCTTTTGAAAGATGGATGTTGATTTGAGTAACGCTGTTGTTCAATATAGAGGCAGTGAAAAGCCTATTTGAACAAGTTGTCGGTTTACTGGAAGTGGAAGTATCATTGGCAGCACGATTGTATTCCAGAATAAACCCTATAGAGCCATCAAAGTAAATGTTAAATTGGAATATGTTTTAGAAAAAAGAATTGCATGATTTTCACTTCTCTGTGTGGGTTTTTGAAGGCAGGTAAAGTGGTCCCGCCTCGATGTATCCAAAGTGACGAGAGGTTGTAAGGAAACGACTATTTATGTGCTAAGGAGTGCACGCAACAAGGACTTAAGCAAACATTTTAATTTCCTTTTATTGATCCCAGTGATCGAAAAATTGCACACATATTGTTTAAACGATATCATTTCTACATGATAATGTAGCACATACTTTATAAACAGAAATTTAAGTAGTGATCAATTACCTAATCTTCTGGAAGCAGCGTGGGATGGTCAGTCGTCCGGAGGGGACTCGGGTATGCTTCTCAAATGCACCTCCCAAGAGCCTGCAGTTTTATACAGACTCTACAACTGTTTGCATGCAGAGCTTAGTTTCTGGCTTATCTCTGTGTGTCTCTATATTGAGAAACCTGACTCTATGTGCATGCACCAACAGGATATATAGTCTCTCTCTGATACACTTATGGCAGCAGCTTACGAGAAACCGTCTCATGGCTACTGTGGCTCCTCCTTTACCTGCATCCCCTGCCATGCCTCTTTCAGATGATCGTTTACTTTCCTCATTTCTGGTAGACTGGTTTGCAATTGTGCTGCCCCCCCCCCGGCTTTATACTGCCGCAGGAATTGCGTGTCACGTGACTTTTGCATCTCTGGTCGAATCTGGTAGACATGTTGCTAACACACCTGTATTTCTTGTGTCGTGTTTTCTTTGCAGGCTCTGATGGAGAACGCCAGCCTGTCGTTTGTGAAGCCGCGCTGGCTGTACGTTTGTAACGAGAGGCAGAAACTAGTCCCCCACCAGCCCTACGTGGTGGTGCCACAGGCATAGGGGCACCTGAGAGGAAGTGATGTCACAATTGAACAGGAAGTGGGTGGGACAATGACAACACACCAGCAAAGGCCAACCAGAAGAAAAAATAATTTTCTAAAACTATACAGGGATCATCAATTGCATTCTTCCAGTAAGCCCATGTATTTTCGGGAAAGACTTTTTGATTAAACCCTTTTTTTTTTTTTATTGTTGTCTAAGATCGGCAATACACTGATAATTAGACCTTTTTGTATGGAGCAGCAGAATTCTTTCAAAACGCAAGCCAGTGCATTTTGTTTTGTTTTGTACTGATTGCATTCACGAATAAAACTGACAGACTTGCACTTTTCAGCTTTGTTCCTTTTGACAAAATTAATGGTTTACAATATCCGCCTTCGACTGCAAACAAACTTTTTTTTTATCTTTACCCCTTCCATTACAGCAGTACGAACTAGCTGCAAAAAGTTTAGCCCTACACAGATTGCGATGGGATTAAGGGACTGTAATCATGGTTGCAAGTATCACCTGCCTGGCTCACAGCCCAAGCCAATTATACAGATTTGTGTTGTGAAAATAATATCCACTGAATGCTAAAACCACCAAACCTATTTCCTTATTTCACCAGAGATCTTGAAAAGACTTAAAAGGCTACTCTGGTCAGTTGGAGAAAGATCTATTCCTGGTTTTGTAGACTGGAAGAGTCTCCCCTTCAGTTTTCTGTATAGTGTGTAAAAGCGAGGTGATCTCTTTTAAAAGGGCTAATAACCAACCCATTATTGATCTCTTTTATGCAGCAATATCCTCTCTCAAGTACCGTATTTGCAGTGATGTAGCCAATGTATCCTGCCTCTGTCCTCATCTCTTTATACCTGCGAAGCACAGAATAGCATTTTAGAGTAGTGCTTGAGGTCGCTTAAAAACAAGATCTTGGAAAATGAAACGGATCCTTTTAAATTCCTTTCCCTTTGCTTGTTTTGTTTGCTGTCATTTGGAGAGGTTCTTATTATAATGTAAGTGTTCGTCAGGGTGTTGTGACCCCAGTTCAGAGGCTTCTCTTCACTTCTTCGTTGTCTGTGATGTAGATTAGATCAGTGTGTTTATGTTGGTAAGCACCAGGATTTATGTACCACAAAAAGAAACTTCATTGAATCACTGGCACTGGCTAGCTGGCACTGGCTGTGACCTCTCTTAAGCCACTTTGGCTGATCCAGGCTGTGATTCATATCATTATGGCAGAGCAACTACAGCTATGGCTGAAAGTCACCTAGAATTTTAGGGTTGACATAATTAAAATAAAAAATTAGAGAGAGAGAGAGAGAGAGAGGAGAAGAGAGAGAGAGAGAGAGAGAGACAGACAGAGAGAGAGAGAGAGATATCTAAAAGTTTTGAATCACCTAGAATTTTAGGGTTGAGACATAATTAAAATAAAAAAATAATAGATAGATAGATAGATATAGATATAGAAAGACAGATAGATAGATAGAGAAATATAGAGATAGGTATAGGTAGATATCTCTCAAAGTTTTGCATTACCTAGAATTTTAGGGTTGAGACATAATTAAAATAAAAAATAATAGATAGATATAGAGAGATAGAGATAGATAGATCTCTCATATATATATAGTATATACAGTATATATATATATAGGACATAATGTAGATCTTTTATTTAACATCATGTAATCAAAGAAACTACTAAATTATATCACAAAAAGTCTACCAGAAGCCACAATAGTAGTATTTCATGTTAGATTTCAAAATGTCAACATTTTTTTTTATATATATATAATTTGTCAGGTTTCCATGAAATATATGGGGATAAATACAAAGCAGTATGTTAATTTCAATATGTTTCATTCGACTTCATGAAGCAAAATGCGTTCATTCTATAGGGTGATGCTGCAGAACTTTTGGCCACAGCTGTAGGCTTTGATTCATAGAATTTACGGCAGACCAGCTAGAACTGAAGAGCAGCTCCTGAGCTGTGTTAAAAGCACCTTCACACGGAAAATAATAAGCAGCACTCGATGGCTGCAGACATCATTGAAGGGTAAGAGGGCAAGCAATTCGAGTTTCTTGCTCTTTTAAAACGAGGATGAGTTTGTGCTCCTCAAGGTTGCTTCTTATATTTGATCTCGCTTTCAACCTGGAAGCTGGCTCACACATTTTCTGCAAGAGAATCGAAGAGGCAGCTTCCAATGCTGCTGTGGGGTTTTTTAATAGCTTTTACTTCTGCGCTATGATTCCTTTCTTCTGCTGAAGAGTACAAGGGATCTCATTAGCGAGCAAAAAAAAACAACGTTCCCTTTGTGAAACTGTCGGCCAGACTACTGATTTCTCCTTTCCGGCTTGTTTTGTGTTTTTGATTTATTTATTTTTTCTTTTGATTTGATTACAAAATTCCGTTCTCATTTATACCCAGGACTAGGGATACGATTCCCAAATAACAGTTTTAGCCTTTCCAGGTTTTATAGGAGTTTAAAGTGGTTTAACAAATAATTTAATAAATCTTACCCGTTATACATTTTCATTCATTTCATAGATAGGTCTCGGATGTGCAGTGTTGAAAGAAACACATAGCAAATGTATGTTCATGTTAAAACATGCTATCTGGTACTGCACAAAGTTCTAGGTATGCAAGCTTTGCCTTTTTCAGGAAGCCTGTTACTGCTTTTACTTCCTTGGTCATTTCACCCTGTCTGCTTAATACTGTAAGACTCCCATTGCAGAGCAGTTTGAGCAAGTCCAGATGTTACATTCTGTAAACAAAAGTTGTATTCAATTTAAGTTTTTTTCTATAAACTTTTGTACAACGGAAGAAACGTGGAGGTTTTCAGTATTCAGTGAAATTGTTAGCCATTCATGTGTGGTTTTGATTAAACGCTTTCTCCTTAGACATTGGCTGTTTTTTCTATTTGAATTCAAGGATATTCTTGTAATTAAAAGGTCTGCATCGTGAAGCTGTCTTTATTAAGAGGACTAATGTTAAGGCTCTGGTACATACGTATGTCCTTCATTTATTTAATCTCTTAGACCTTTCAGATGTATGCTTGTGAAAATCGTAGGCTGAATGAAAATTTTCTACCACTTTCAACAATACAGCCTTGTAACTGAGCTATGCAAAATCGCTACTTTCCACACCGCATCTAAACACTTGCTTTCTCTAACCACTGAGCTTCTCAAACCCCAACCTGTTACACTGTAGCCCAGCCTTAAGGTTTTGAATTATTGATTATCGGCTACAAAAAAAATAACTCCCTATTTCAAATCGTGTTTGAATTCCTGTTTCATTGAAAAACTTCCATTTCCATTTGAATTGAAAACAGTGGATTCATTAGAAAACACAATTGCTTGTCCATGGCAAAAGATGTCATTAATTAGTGCCATGTCAGTTGTGATTTATTTTTTTTGGCATTCCTTTTATGGATGAATAGAAACCTCCATAGAAAAAATATCAATGTCAGAGGTATTCAGTAATCTCATTTTGAGTGCATGTCAGTTGAATTAGAAATGTTGTAAGTGGAATGTAACAGTATACTGCTGTACCGTCAGGGATTTCTGGAACATTTAATGTGTTACAAATGAGAAGTTCAGCTACACTAGCATAAGGTAGTGTAATTGGCACTAAAGCTAATTGTATTGAACCTTGAGAGGTCTTGTCATTCATCTGACAACATTCAGCATGCTCTGCGCGGCATCATTTATCATCCAGAGGGCTCTTCAATAACATTTAAGTCGAATTGAAAACGACGCAAAACAGCAATGTTGTGCAAATTATGAACTGGCCTGTATGATTTAATTCTCCACTGAAGCGTTTTATCAAAGAGTATGTCAATTTTACTGTCATCTGGTTGTTCAATTCCTGCAATAAACATGGTAGATGGTAATACACACAAAGTTTCTGTTATTATTTTGTGTGTGTGTGTGTGTATATATGAAAAAAGTAGTCTCTGTTTAGTCATCAACCATGTTAAGTGTAAGAAACCAAATTCTACTTTTTTTGTTTGCAGAGAATGGGTGAGTATCTTGAACATCAAGTCTAAAATGAATTAAGGATGCAATTGAGTCACCCGGATTGTGCGACCCACCCAGTCTCTACAAACAACAAACACGATGACTTTGGTTTGTCTTTTACTAAACAGAGACTACTTTTTTTATATTCTATGCAGTTTTGGGTCAGCACGAATGACTACATTATAGATAGATAGATATATAGAATCTCCACCTTTCCAGTAAAAGAGGTGGCATTCTAATGCAACAGGAATATCGCTTTGCTGCTCAAGTCATTTGAAGTCCTGTGAATTGCTGTTCTTTTAGAGTGGCCCTTGCAACAGAATCACAAGTATGGCAAGTTCCAGGTGCACTGCCTCCCTCTCTTGCTCTCCCGAATAAATTTGCATTGTGAAACCCCAGCAGCCATCAAACCCTTTTTGGTTTGCAGCCCAGCTAAAAAAAGATTTCCATTTAGACCTTTTTTGAGAACTTCTATATATATTCAACTGTAACAGAACCCTCAGGACACATACAAAGAACTCTACCCACGTCCTTCCACACTGCAGCCTGGTATATTTTTGCTAACCAAGTTCAGCCTGTTTAGTTGCACTGATTTTAAACAGTATCCCTTTTTCTCAATATTATTTATTTTAGTTTTGTCTTCGACAAACTGTTCTAATGTACAGCTTGTTTGTGAAACCGTTTCATTTAGTAAATAGTGATTGCCTCAGACTTTGAAGAGGGTTTTAAGAAAAGCTTACGTCACGTCTTTTTAGAAAGGTATTTCAATGACGGCTTGATATGTTTTGTACTGCAGATGGTGGCCCTAATATTGAAAAGGGGGCTTTACATTGTCCTTCAATAGGAACAAATCAGGACTTTTAAAAAGTGGCTTTTTAAACGAGGTGGCCTTAATGCTTTTACTAGATAGTGTGTCTAAATCTTTGTTCAGAAACTACAGTGGCAACCCTAACTTGAAAGCTTGGTACTGTAAATAAATCACAGTAGTTTTGTTGCTCCACACAGTAGTCAAAGTATTGCAGAAGACGTGCAGTAATATCAGTAGCCAGCAGAGGGTTAAAGTTTGCAATGAAGCCTTCTGTTGAGATCTCACAGTCTCAGGGTGTGTTAATCCATCTGAGCAGATTTTACTTGCTGCGAGTTTAATAGAGGTGAACCACGAAGATGGAATTAATTTAGTGCTCCCTGCTACCTGAATATGAAATGCATCCATGGAATCCTTGCAGAAGGCTTTCGTGTTCCCTGCTGAAAACTTCACCCACGATGTAAAATTGCTAGGTGCTTTGAAATGAGTATTGCATTGTCTTTTATATGCCCGAGGGTATGTGATATTAATTACTATCTCTAGCAACCACAGATCCCCCAAGGACTGGGAACACAGTGAAGGTGGTGAGCTTGCACGTCACTCATTTTTTAATATATCTGGAGAAATGCTTTTGCAGTTGAGAAGCAAAACATTTCTTGAGAATATTTTATCTCGTTTCCATGCACCACTCAACCCAGGGGTGCCTTTTTCATATGCTGGTAGATCTTTGCCATTCACTTCCCCCTTTTCCCACTGACCTCTTATAAATTGGGAGGGGGGGGGGGGGTGTCGTCTGAGCAAAGAGCAAAAAGCTTCATTTAAAGTGTAACAGATTGGCTAATTAACACACTGGGCCAAACGATTACTCTGCATTTAAAGTTCTCGGTGCACACACAGCGTGATGTCTAAGGAAATTAAATTCCCAAGACTGCTGCTTTGTCACATCAATGTAATGGTTGATTTCTCTTAGTTAGTTCAGGGGGGGGGGGGGGGGGGGAACTAATTTTTTTTTTTTTAAACAGCATCCCAAAACCATTTAATTCATCAGTCTCTGGGGAGGGCTGAGTGGCACAGATGGACAGCTAATTCATTAGCCACTCAAGTTTATACACACTTGAGCTATGTTGGGCACACAGAACGACTGGAGCTGAGGCTTGTAGTGGAAAACTGCTACCCAGAGTCTTAGAAAGTGGCAGACGGCAGGCAGTCATGTTTAAAGGCTGGCGTCACTTTTCATTAAAAAGCTCCCTGAAGTACTTTTTTTAAGTTTTGTTTTATTTATTTAATTTAGTAGTCGCCAATTGATTTTACCCCATTTTTTCTCCCAATTTGAAATGGCCAATTGCATTTAGGCTCAGCTCATGCAGCCAACCCAGATACAGCGTCAGAGGACAACGCAGCGCTGGGCAGCTTACAGGCAAGCCCGCAGGCGCCCGGCCAGCCCTCCACCCCCGGGCGGCGCTCGGCCAATTGTGAGCTCCCATCCATGGTCAGCAGTGGAATAGCCTGGACCCGAACCAGAGACCTCCAGGCTATAGGGCGCATCTGGCACTTCTTAACCAGATGCGCCACTCCGGAGCCTGTGTTTAGTTTATTAACCCTCATTTTATATCGAATCCACCTAACTGTGCTGTTCTTTGTGATCGATCTCCTCCTAGCGGCTGACAAATTAGTATATACTGACATTAGCACATACCAGTTGCCTCTCAACTACAGAGCTTGCTCATCAGTTGAACGGTAAGACGTTCCTCTTTGAACCTCATGGTTTGCAGTTTGCGTCCGACCCTTGCCTTTCCATTCAGTGGGCTTGAGATGCCAATTCATTACAGTGGTTCGTTATGGGAAATAACCCTGACCCCCCCCCCCCCCCCCCCCCCCCCATGGATCCCTTGAGACACCTACCAACACCTTGTGGAGTCCATGCCGTGTTGTGTCAAGCCTGTGAGCAGGACAAACGGTGGCCCAACCAGTCACTATTATTATGTTCAGTTGTTCAGTAAAGTAGCCAGGCAAAGTAGATCTTAATTTGAGCCTGCCTACCGTTGCACACGCTTCATATACTGTATAACATGAATGTTTTTTTTTAAAAACGTGGTTAATAGAACTTCATTGTAATGCTTATTATTGTTATTAGTGTATGTGTGGAATGCTGTGAAGGTATATTTTAACATAACGTGGATGCCAATTAAAACTACTGCTTTAAATCCGGCCGCAAGCCTATTTAGAAACCAAGGCCACACCTTATTTAATATAAAAGTTGAGTTGGGGGGGGGGGGGGGCGTTTACGTCATCATCCACGACCAAGCTTCAAAATTAAAAAATTCGACGCCAACTTAACTCCAGGTGTTAAAAACGAAGATCTTGACAGCAAATGACTGTATAGCCTTGACATTTAAGAACGCACATTAAGAGCTACAGTGTATGTTCGTGGCTAAATAGGTTAATTAAAGTGTAGACCGAGAAACACTTTTCAAATGGTCTGGGGAAAAGAACAAAAACTACAGCAGCGTATAAAATGTTTTTTTTTTTTTTTTTTTTTTATAATAGGCCTACACTTTTTTCCCACAGTCTTAAAATAACACAAAACATCTCTAAGTAACAAATTAAGAAAAAAAAAAGATCAACTACAATATTTACATTTGTTTATAAAACAAGCACAGATGATCCTGTTAAACTGTGATACGCATCCTGTTTGATTTACATGTTTAATGGATGCATTCGATGGATGGTCTAATAGATTCTGTGCATACTGATATATGGTTATATATTTATTTATTTAACCAGGAGATTTACCCATTAAGAAAACCGAGGCCTAATTTACAAGGGAGTCCTGGAAAACAATAAAAAAAAAGACAATTGTAATGTACAAACAACACAATAAAAACGTGTGGTTCAGCCGCAGCATACATCTATCTAAAAATACTACAAATCTTTATTATTGTTATTATTTATTTCTTAGCAGACGCCCTTATCCAGGGCGACTTACAATTGTTACAAGATATCACATTATTTTTTTATTTTTTTTACATACAATTACCCATTTATACAGTTGGGTTTTTACTGGAGCAATCTAGGTAAAGTACCTTGCTCAAGGGTACAGTAGCAGTGTCCCCTACCAGGGATTGAACCCACAACCCTCCGGTCAAGAGTCCAGAGCCTTAACCACTACTCCACACTGTTGACTCTTATTGTTAATATTGGACTGCAGGAGAAGCATTAGCAGCAGCCTCTAAGCAATTTATCCAATATGATCTTTAAAACCAGAGAAGGAGAGATTATCAAATCCCATCTCCATGCTCTGATGGAAAACAATTCCACGTCTTCTGGAGTTGATAGACAAAAGATAATTCTCCCGTACGTGCGGAACAGCCAATTCGACACAAAGGACTGGATATCCGGGCTTAACACCTGTGACTCGAGTATCATAAACTGAAAGCAACAAAGATAAGACATGGATTAATACTACTCAAACAGTACAAAATACACCATATGATATTAGGGCACACACACAAAATACATAAATAAACCCTTCTACTTTTTATTTTGAAATAGTATGTGCCTTATTTAGCCTGTGACTGGTGATACGACACGCTACTGTGTAAGGCACATACGAAATAAATACACGAAAACGGCAGGATTGAATGTGTTCAGCGTGTCATCACATGTATTAACAGAACGGGGGATTTCATTAGTAAATACGCTCTCAGTACGCAGACTAAATAGTGGAATTTAAACCCGCCCGCTCAGAGCTGCTGAAAACGAGAGGCTAGGGACAGATTTAATCTGTCACGCGTTTGGTCTTCAGCGCAGTCTGTCAGAAGCAGCGGTTCTGTCAGCGTGTGCTTCGTCTTGTAGTGTTTGCGGACTCTCGAGCAAGTGAGCCTGTTGCATATATTGAGACGAACGGCCTTTTCTTTTCCTTTTTTTTTGTAGCACTGAAAACAAGTCATTCTTCCCGAACGATGTATCGCCGCTTGACAGAGAGGTTGCATTGTCTCTGAAGTGAAACGCAACATTGGGAGCAACAAACTGGGATGGAAAAAAAGTGACTGAGATGCCGAACGGTAATCCTTATTGTTCGTTCTGCAAGTGAGGTTAGCGTGCTGTTATTTATCTTTTATTTTTATGAATGGTGCGTTTTTAATATAATGCTGCTATTGTATCGTGATGGGTTTTTTTGTGTGTGGGTGTATTTGACTTAGTTCACGCAACTTTGGATAACTTATAAGGATATATAGCTTTTAGGATGCAGTTACCACATTAAAAATAAGTGTTTCTGAAAACTAACGCAGATGTGCTTGTTTTATTTTTTATTTTATTTTTCACATTCTTTCTCCATGCTTATACTATGCATTTACCACAGCTGGCCGCCGTTTTTTAATATGCTTTACCGTGCCTCTCAATGCTTTCCAGTGCTATCGATGATTTACCCTGCGTTCACTGTGCTTTATTACCATTTTCTATGCTTTTACAATAGGAAACTAAAAATAAGCATGTGGCAATAGGCAAGTTAGTTTCTCTGAATGTACCCCTACAGCAGCTCCATAAAAGGTGAAAGAACTTCAGTGGTAAACATTTCATGTTTATTTAAAAATCCATTTAACAAAACTGAAAATAATTTAAAAAAAAATAAAAAAATGAAATTAAAAACACACACACACAGAGAGAAATGACAAATAAACTGCAATGCTGGTAGTAATGCAAGTGTTTTCAAAGTCTATATAAAAGCTAGATTCAGCTGTTGCAGTTTCCAAAGGGTTAAGCAATCCCTCAGAACTGGACTCGGTTGAAGTATTCATTATCTTAATTTACTCCGGGCCATTTCTGTTTTTGCATTTTATAGCCAACAGCAAATCACTGTATAGCTACAAGACTTGTGAGTTACAATGCCACTTAGGCAGTCGAAAGCAAATTTATGATGTACTCTAGAATCAATAAAGGGCTCGGAGTGGTAACCACATTCAGATTGCATTAATGTGCGAGTACTTCATGTAATTCAGACACTGACTGAGAAAACATACAGCTATGGCCAAAAGGTTTGCATCACCCTATAGAATGAACTCATTTTGCTTCCTAAAGTCGAACGAAACCCGCTGAATAGTGTTATGTAAACATACTGAATTGCATAGCACTGCTTTGTAGTTTTCCATACACTTAACGAAAAATGTGACATTTCGAAATGTAACATCAAATATTGTGCTACTATTATACTATTGTGCTACTATTTGATTACATTATGTTAAATCAAAGATCTAAATTATGTCCCTATATAGATATAGATATAGATATAGATATAGATATATAGATAGATAGATATATGGATAATGTATAATTTTTTTATGTCTTAATCCTAAAATTATAGGTGTTGCAAAACTTTTGGCCACAGCTCTACTGTAGGGCTTCAGTTTTTAATTGTGAATCAGCTATTATTATTATTATTATTTATTTCTTAGCAGACGCCCTTATCCAGGGCGACTTACAATTGTTACAAGATATCATTAGGTACATTATTTCACATTATACAGATATCACATTATTTTACATACAATTACCCATTTATACAGTTGGGTTTTTACTGGAGCAATCTAGGTAAAGTACCTTGCTCAAGGGTACAACAGCAGTGTCCCCCACTGGGGATTGAACCCACAACCCTCCGGTCCAGAGCCCTAACCACTACTCCACACTGCTGCCCAGCTATACCTTATAACAGTAAATCAATCTCTTGGTGATAAAGTAACACCAGTACAGTATGACATTTTAATATGCAATCTTCAGGAGAAAAAAACAAACAAAACAAAGGACTTATTTGAACTCCTTAGCCTCTGTTACGGTAGAACGATAATGTTTGCCAATATTCTTCGCTTCCATATGCCATCTCTTCAGTTAAAAACCAAAAAACAAAACGCTGCACTGAAATTCATGTTGAGAGAGAAAGAAACTAGCACTGTCATCGTAATAGATTGAGGGAACATCTGCCAATTATGATTAGAATATGGAGATTTACTTTAAATAGATAGACAAGAGGTAACAAAGAAAAACAGCAAATGAAGTGGGGCCAGGCGGAAGCCTATCAGAGTAAATGACCAATTATTTGTTCCCTTTACCTAGCTCATAACAGCTCTTTAGAAAAGCCTTCAAATACAACTAAAAGCATGCATATGCATAATATATTCCCTTTATTATTAAACAGTGAGAAGTGGAAACCTGTACACTGTTCACGAAAGCCTTTGAATGCAACTAAAATCGTGCACATCATACCTAGTAATATACACATCCAGAAACTTATTACTAGAAAGCAAGAAAGAATATAGACTCTTCATGACAGGCTTCAAGCACGACTGAAAACACGCACAGGCTAGTACAGTAATATCATACAGCCATGTGCACATGTATTAGAACACCCCATCGCGTCTGTAGTTTTGATTTGTTGTGCAGATGAAATCAAACCCCTGGAACTGAAAATCTGGGAACATTGTCCAAATAGGCCTCACATGCAATTCATTTAAAATTAGTAAAATAGCAAGAGAAAAGGAAATCCACAAATGGTCAAATGCACGAGACTTGGAGGAAGAGGAAGCTGGCTTGGACGTGGGCTCGGAGGACGCCCACTGAACCTTCGAGTCTCGTGAGCCATGTGGGGGATTGATGTGTTGAGGTGAAAAGCGATTGGGCATTTCAAATTGGGAGAAAATTGGGGAGGGTGATAATAATTGGACACACTAAATATCTTAACTATTCTATGGTGTTTCCAATCATTCTGAGTGGTTCTGAGTGCTCCAATATTACTTAACCTCATTCTCTAAAAAGCCTTTACCTTGCTTTGAACTTGCGTTGAGCTTTCAGTGTGATTTTTTTAACTCTTTTTTATTTTAAATACCGGGGCGAGGTAACCCCCACTCCTTTTTCTCTTTTGTTGTTATCTTTTTATATTTGTAAGCATGCGTGTTTCTGTTGCCCTTGGTGTAGTAAGCATGTTTGTAGCGTGTTGGGCAGTCTGAATGAAGTTCCTTATGGCACCTAAAATGGACCTCATGCTTCATGGTGTAACGCACACCCCAGAGGTTACTGTGCAAACAATTTACATCAACTCAAAAAAAGCTTTGTTAAATGAATCTAAACTGACTGTCCTGTGGCTGTGATTTATTGCTTTGTGGCAGCTTGCCTAATGTCCTAGTTTCTGTTCATTAACTGTGTTCATTTCACTTTTCAATGCATTGCATTATATTGCATTGCAGGACATCAATCAGCATGGCTCTAAATAGTATTTGCTTGCACTCCACAATGCATTCTCTTATCTTTCATTAAGTTTAGTACCAGGAGTGGCACTGTTTTTACAGCGCATGGCTCAATAACTTGCCAATCACTTACTTTCATTTAAGCCTTCCTGAAAGTCACTAGTTAGTATGAGGGCTTGTTCCATCTGCACAAATACATTGCTGTGAAGGAGGCTGTGTGGTCCAGTGGTTAAAGAAACCACCTCAGCCACTGGCTCATTGTGTGACCCTGAGCAAGTCACTTAACCTCCTTGTGCTCTGTCTTTCGGGTGAGACGTAGTTGTAAGTGACTCTGCAGCTGATGCATAGTTCACACACCCTAGTCTCTGTAAGTCGCCTTGGATAAAGGCGTCTGCTAAATAAACAAATATATTGCTGTCTTTAACATTATTAACAGTGTTATGTTGACCTTTTAAACTGGTATGCAGTAACATTATAATATCTTTAAACAGTGCCTTTCAAAGTTGACCTCCATCACAAAGCACTTTACAGAGGTAGGCTGTGAACTGTGTGTTATATGCAGAGTCGCTTACAATAGGACATTGATTTAACATCTTATCCACAGGACGGAGCACAAGGAGGTTAAGTGACTTGCTCAGGGTCACACAGTGAGTCAGTCAGTGGTAGAGGTGGGATTTGAACCGGTGACCTTCTGGTTACAAGCCCTGGACTTTAACCACTGGACCACACTGCCTCCTATGTACGCAGTAACGTTATTTTAACTCTCTCATGCATGGCAACCTTGTATGGAGACGGATTAAAAAAAAACTGAATCTTTAAATGGGGACATATGGAAGATGGTAATACATTATAGCCTCATATGAGGATGCTATATGTACAGCGGTATCGGCGCTATGCTATAGTGCGAGAGGTTCCGGGTTCGCGCCCACCCTTTGCCTGTGTGTGGATTGCCTCGTCCTGTGTGATGCACCTGCCTGCGGTGTCAGAATTGGGATGCAGGTACGCCCTTCTATTCCGATGTCCCGTTTTTTTTGTTCCTCAGAGGTGGAAACCTTACTGGTCATTGATATCATTCAGCCAGAAACCACTCCATCAGATCATCAAAATAGTTATAAAAACTCAATTTTATAGTCATAAAAAGAGTGCTGCACTTTTAAGAATATACTGTAACATAATAAACGTATATATGAACAATGCACTAGGTGCTCGCTCTCTCTCTCTCTCTCTCTCTCTCTCTCTCTCTCTCTCTCATACATACACTGAGACTGTGTTACCAAGGTTTCCATCTCCACCCACACCCTTTTCACTTCCTGCTCCATGTCACCGTGGAGACAGTGTAGACTACAGTGGTATCACAGTCAATACTCTTTATACAGATGGATGTGTTGAAGATAGCAAGGTATTGACTGGAGAAAGTATGTTTATAGACAATTCTATGAAGATAGATAGATAGCGCAGCAGTGTGGAGTAGTGGTTAGGGCTCTGGACTCTTGACGGGAGGGTCGTTGGTTCAGTCCCAGGTGGGGGACACTGCTGCTGTACCCTTGAGCAAGGTACTTTACCTAGATTGCTCCAGTAAAAACCCAAATGTATAAATAGGTAATTGTATATAAGAATAATGTGATATCTTGTAACAATTGTAAGTCGCCCCGGATAAGGGTGTCTGCTAAGAAACAAATAACAATGATAGTAGATAGATCAATCTTTTTTATCTATGAGAGAGAGGTTAGCTGGCCCACAGCTAACCTACAATAACTACAATTAATATTGAAGAGAAAGTGCTAGAGCTTCAAATGACATTTTTACTTTACAGACTGGGTAAGATTTAGAAATCTTGTAGCAGAACAAGCAATCAATGATTTGACCATATTGCATGTTTTTTTTACATACCTGATAAAGAATGCAGAGCTTGAAAAGAGGTCATGATTTCAATCTCCCTGTGCCTGGAACTAAAGAAGCAGCTTTTCAAGGTTTCATTCTTCAGATCCTGTGCGCTCCAACCTCAACCTCTGCTTTAATAGATGAAAACAAATCCATAATTGCTTAACCCTCAAACCATTTTTGACGTAATTGCCTGACTAGAGTCAAGTAACAAAAATAACATGACATCAATCTGCAAAGTGCCTCCTGCAGAAAGCGCTGTACAGATGAATAATGGTTTGCTTTAGCTGGCTTCCTGATGCAGGACTAATGTCATATTTCCATCAGCACCATCAACCCTGTCTGAGTTTTAAGTGGTTCCTGCTAACAAAATAATCGCATTCATGTGCTATGCCATGCACATCCATTTACTATGTAGGGCTGAAATGTGTAGTTTTGAATCTATGATAAATTGTATGACACTAGATTTAAGAAATGTATTTGGAAGCCTTACTTTCATGGTCCTTTCAGTGAAACTGTCCCCACACCTTCAGGGCCTAATTTCCTACTAGCTGTCAATAACCAATCAGCTGTTTCTCATAAGCCAATGCACTAATATTTCATTGTAGATATAACTTGCTGTAATCCTAACTTGTTGCATCCTAGTTCACATTGCATATTAGTAGTATTATTTGCACTGTAAACTACACTGTATTTAAATATGAAGCTTGCATTCCAACCCTTTACTACCCTGTAACACCTGTAAGTCATCTTAGATAAAGGTGTCTGCAAAATAAATAAATAAATAAATAATAATATACTGAGCATCAAAAGAAACGTATCACTTATATTTTAGCATCAAAACTAACGTATCACTAGATGTGATTGAAAAATAACTCCTGTTTTAGAGCAGGTGCAGTGACTTTTTATTGTGCTGATTAACAATTGACATCGCGAAGATGCTGCAAAATGATCTGTTCGTGGCCTGTCATTGACAGGGAGTGTCTGGTTATACCGTCTCGACCAGGTTTGAAATTGCTGGCTGTGAGCACCCAAGACGGCGAGCCACAGCACGCTGCCCTAGTCCAGCCTCCAACATACCGATCGCACGAAGGCGCTGCTCTCTTGACAAACGTGGCATGTTGTTTTTTTTCTGTGATTTTTCTTTATTGCTTTTATTCAAGCTTGCAATTCAACAGCTGAAATCACTCCATATCCAGTGTATATTGATGCTCGGAATAATAATAATAATAATAATAATAATAATAATAATAATATTAATAATAATAAACTGATACACTTTGCATGCTTTGATCCGAAGACACTGCTGAGGTAAAAATGACAAATTTACTCAAAGACTGCTTGAAATGTATCCGGTGACAAAATTGCAATATATACTGAGATAGTATATCAATCACTATCAAAAAGATGCAATGCAGAGGGGACCCATGCATAAAATCTGCTATAAATGCAACACGCTCTCTACTGCACAGAACAGTGTTTCTCCCTTACCTTAAACTTACTGTAAGAATTACACTTCTCCACCTTATTCAAAATGAAAGAATATTTGAATAGTTGTTGAGTTTTGAAACAATACTCCAGTGTTTAACAGTATACACTCTGTGTGTCCATACACACACATTTTAAAGGACTTCAGAATGGCTTCTTTCATTTGCTGCGTGTCCCAACCATGACCTCAGCTTAATGGGGAAAATAAATCAATTTCTGGTTAACTTCAAGCAACCCTCAAACAAAATGCCATCAATCTCATAGCTATCGCACTAAGTACAGATTCATGGCTGTATGTGTTTGGTCCTGTAAGAAAAAACACACAGCAGTTTATCATTTCTGGGATGTGGGAAATAAAATCGTAATGAGTATGAGGTCTCCAAAGACATCGAACATGAAGAATTGCCCTGAATAGGTTTGAGTTAATGAGATGTCCGACATGGAAAAGGTACGGCTCATTTCTGTACCACTTCTCTGGGAAATGTTTGAGGGTCATGTTTTTTTCTCGTTTTGAATCTGATTTATGTGTGAAATATTTCTTCTAAAAACTACTGTTGAACAAAAGGAGAAACGAAGCACATTTCACAAGCTGAAAACAATGTGTATATTTAAGCAACATATTCCAAAACACTGCAAGTGAAATGCTACCAGTTCTAAAAACAAATTCTAAAATTAAAGAATACCCCACAAAATACTAGGGTTGTGAGACTGACGCAGTGCGATTATGCAACAGATGTCGCAACTTTGCAATCCTGTTTTTTCTCACCACCCTTGAAATGGCTGCACTTCATTAGTCCTGCCACCAGATGGCAAAAGAGAGCAGATAATGCATTAAACAAAACAGCAGGGAGCGCTGTGGACTTAAAAAGACAGTCATGCATTTTGAGAGCCGTTATGTACATGTGATGGTCCTGATGGACTGCTTGTATGATGCATAAGATCAAATGATCATTTAATGATGGACTATTTTGTTAAAGGCATAAATTATATGGGAAAGGGAGTGTATGTAAAACTGTAAAACACACATAGTCTTCATTCAAGAACCACCTGGTGAACTACAACGAGCTATGCTGTGCTTCTGTCTCGTATCATGATGGAAACGATACAGACATCTGTTACGATATATCATATTAAGAAAGCATTGCAATTCATCGATACACAATGAATTGTTACACCCCTATCAAATACAAATATATATCTTTTTTTTTTTTTTTTTAAGATATTCTTGAACTGTTTTATCCCATTTGTTGGTTTTCCGTATTGAATGTACTTTGAGATGAAAAGCTGCAGGACACAACCCTGACAAACCTCTTAATCTGTATTTCTGTATACACTCAAAATGGAATACACGTCATGCATGTTTTTTGCATTTTGATTTTGAATGTGCTGCTCAAATTTGTTTGTCATCAACTGCAATGACCACCCCTCTAAGGATTTTTTTCTTTAACAATCAGGATTAATCACAACAAACCGGGATATTTTAGATGGCCGTAATCATAATCAACTAATCATAAATTCTATGCTCGATTTTTCGACTGAATTCAACTAACAGCTTCCTCTTACTCGCAGGTCTGGCAGCGGGATGGCATTGGCGAAGGGTTTGCTGTTACTGCTGAACGAGAGCCAGGCTGGTTTGGCAGCGGCTCAGGGGAACGGCACAGCAGACTGGGGAAGAGGAGGAGGGAACGGCACAGACCAGGAACGCCGGCATTTCTACAACTTCTACGCCATGCTGCTCACCCTGCTCATCTTCACCATCGTGTTCGGGAACGTGCTGGTGTGCATGGCCGTGTCGCGAGAGAAAGCTCTCCAGACAACCACCAACTACCTGATCGTCAGCCTGGCCGTGGCCGATCTTCTCGTGGCCACGCTGGTCATGCCATGGGTCGTGTACCTGGAGGTGAGATCTCAGCGAGACTCCTTTAAAAATGTTTATAATACAGAAAAGTAGCGTTGTCTCCGAAGCTACTGAGTAGAGACAGTCCATATCCGAGGATAACTGAATTCCTCGGAAATCTCGGAATTCGCTAGATCCCGCGGAATTCGCAGTCTTCCATAAATTCGCAGCTAAATCTTACCAGTTATCATAGTCATTAAAAAGAAACTGCGGGCTCCCGAGTGGTGCATCCAGTAAAGGTGCTCCACGTGGAGTGCAGGATGCGCTCTAGTCTGGATGTCACAAGTTCGAATCCAGGCTATTCCACAGCCGACCGTGGACGGGAGCTCCTAGGGGGTGGGCACAATTGGCCGAGCGTCGCCCGGGGGGAGGGAGGGTTAGGTTTGCCAGGGTGTCCTCGGCTCACCGCGCACCAGCGACCCCTGTAGTCTGGCCGGGCGCCTACGGGCTTGCCTGTAAGCTGCCCGAGAGCTGCGTTGTCCTCCGACGCTGAGTCAAAAATGCTTGCTATATTAAATTGGTTAACCCATAAATTTAAAGTGCTTAACCCATAAATTGTTTTATATTATTATCTTTACTTGATTTTACAAGCCATTAGTAATACACATACTAAACACATAAAATGCACCACAGAACACTCTGCAGTTTAAATGTCAGCAGTTTTTGCATATTTCCCTGCAGATCTGGACTGCCTCTAGCCATGAGCCCTTAAAATATTTAAGTGCAGTCAGAAAACTCATGCATTAGATTATGTATTAAAACAGACTTGACAACTCTATTGCTTTATACATATTTTCGTGACATTCTTTGGCCGTTGGCCTCACCTTTCGAGGTTCCTTGCCCATAAATTAGCTTGCAGATAAGTAGAGAGGCTGACCGTAGGGAAAGCCATGGGCAGGTGGACAGGATAGCTGCCCTCCCCGTTGGACGAAGCCAAAAAAAGCAGATGGAGGCTGGGGGGGAGGAGGAGGCGCACTCTGGCACAGAGCAGGGGTTGATAGGTCAGATTTGTAACGTGTGCAAAGGACAGTCCTTCCTCCCAGACCTGTTTTTAAACTTCATCTAATGTCGTTTGAAGACGCTTTAAAAATGCAATAACGGGTTAACTCAGAAAAGCTTTATATTCTTGAAAGGGGTGGCCTTTCAAGAACTTTCTTTGTGGTTTCTAATTAAAAAACACTAGGAGGTCTTAGATGTAATATCTTTCTTTAGATCAATTTGAAGCGCTGAAGCGCCCATCACACTAGAAATGTACTTCCCTGCACAGCAGGTTTTATGCCCTCGCTTCCAACATTAGGCACATTAGGAGACACTATAAAAGGATGAGGACATCAAAAAAAGGAGTTTGTTTTGAGAGTTGCAAGTGCTGTTGCTCAAATAGATTTTGTGTTCATATGACCAGTTTTCTGCAGAAATAACAAAACAGCTGTTTCTTTTCAACACTCTTTGCTATTACCTGCTTAGTGGATTTCAAAAGGCTTTGAAAGGCTGGCGTTTTTGACAGGCATTATCTAAAACAGGGGTCTGCAACCCTGGTCCTGGAGAGCTCCTATCCAGCAGGTTTTATAGCTGTCTTTACATCATCAATGGCTAAAGTAGGGTACTTGGACCAAGGGCTTCCTGAGAGAGGGTGTTGCCCACAGTTCCATGAAGTTGTGGGATATGTTTTAGCTTCACTGTAGGTGGAGTTGAGGGCAGGCTACTCGATTGACAGGGTTAAGAAAGCATAATAGATTAATTAACCCCTGCCAATCATTTCGCTTTTCCATCAACAAGCCCATCTCCTAGCTTTTGTAAACCACTCTGTTGTGTGAGTGAGTTCACCAGGGAAAGGAGCTAAACTCTGCATAAAAAAAATAAAAAATAAAGACTGTGTAGCGTTGTTAATAAAACAAAAAGTTGCTTGTATTTGCTAGAGGGGAGGAAGGACTAGCTCTCCCTACGTTAATCATAGATGGTGTAGAGACAAGTTTTAGGTCTCAGAGTAGTCAGGCTTTTTGTTGGCTTTTGTTTGTGTTCTTAAAGGCCCAGAGGCTTATAGTTTTGCTTTGCCAAATAAAAAAGCGCTGGTAGCACTAAAACCTGTGTTAAAGGGGCTGTCTCCACCTTCACCCACATGCAGAAATAATGACAGTGTCCTGCCACCCTGACCACAGGGGGCGCTATATCACAGTGCTAACCAAGGCTTTTAAATTCTTATTTCTTATTAGTAACAATATCACTGCCCCCACTGTTTGTCTTTTTTAGTTTTTTTATCCGCTTCATGTTTTAGTATTTAGTATATAGAATAGATGTTTTCTATCCTATTTTCCAAAAAAGTGAACTTAGCTGGAAAATATATAAAACTATAAACTGTCTATGAATCAGATCCACCTCCAACAGGACAGCCCATTACAGCCTTGGACAGAAGGAGGCTGCAAAACCATGGCATGTTGCGATGCTGGTGTATTGGCATGTTTATTTTTATTTTTTTTGCACACTATGCAAAGTTAACAGATGAATTATGCATTTCATATCAAGTGCATGGCTGCCACCCAAAGCTGTCAACCTTCTCCAACTCAACTGGTCTAATTATGCCATGCAGAGATGCAAGGCATTAATAATAAATGGCAGATGAGCCGCATTTCTGTCTTGACATGAGATGAAAGTCATTATAAAGTGCAGGAAAGGCGAGATTGCAGTAAACAACCCTAATCAACTGAATGAGTTTGATTTAGCATCCGAGTTCGAATGAATGTGATGCTGGTAGAAGGTACAGGGCCATATTCTGATTGACAAGTTCAAGGAATAAAACATTTCTAATTATAAGCATGATTTAAGTCTGAACTGTCCTACCTTTTTTACAGCTATGGCCAAAAGTTTTGCATCACCTTGAATTTTAGGATTGAGACATAATGAGTTCATTCTTTCGGGTGATGTAAAACTTTTGGCCAGTGCTGTACAATTTTAAAAAAAACTCTTTTTCCTCTGAAAATTTTCCCCTGCCTTGGCACTTACTACAAATTAGGCCCATGGCGAGCAGCTGGATGACTCCTGAGAACTAATTATCGAAACCAGCTGATTATTTATTTATGTCTTTGCAGATGTTCTTTCAGAAAAGATTGTTTGACCTACTGTGTGTTCGCTTTGCTCCCCCACTCCTTTATAGCTGAAATAATTATTCCTGAGAACTGTTTTTTTTTTTTTTTTTAAAGGAATTTTAGAAAGTTGTTTGGGATGTGATGTTAGGTTGCTGCACGTAGTGTAACTGGGAACTGTTTTTTTTTATTTTAATTGTAATTTATTTTATTTTTAAGCACTAATGTTAGGTTGATGTGCATAGTGTACTGGGAACTTTTTTTTTCAATGAATGTTAGATATGGTAAATCAAAGCACATAAAAAAAGAGAGAAACGTAAAGAGTAAAAAAGGATCAGTGACGGCTATTTGCCCAGCCTGACCTTTGTTTGTGTATTTTTTGTGTTCGTGATTTTTGTTATGTTCAAATCTTTTATTTTCGCTCGGTGAGCAAGTGTGTTTTTTTGTTTAAATATTTTATTTATGTGTGTTGTGCTGAATAAAAACGGCCCAGCCTTTACCTGCAGTACTTCCCTGGTGTCAGTTTCCTTCCTGCTTCTGCCTGACGTCAGACCACTCAGTCAACCTGTCTCAAGGGAACATTTGGTCTGAATCGCCCAGTGATAAACACATGAAAACTCAACGTTAAAGATACTGAAAGGATTTCTAATCGTTTATTCTTTGAATGTATTAAGTTTCTTTCTGTATGTCTAAATGTAGCTCTTTAGTTCTAGATCAGACGTGTCAAACTCAGTTCCTGGAGGGCCACAGTCTCTTCCGGAGGGCCACAGAGCTCTCAGTTTCTTAATTGGTCTAATTATTTGATTAACTTCTCTCCAGGCCTCAAAATGTTTCCCACCTTGAATCAATTTTTTAAAATCAACTGTGAAAGATTTTGAAGAAATATGAGACACATCCAATTGAACAAATAATTAGATCAGTTAAGTTGAGTGAGAGCTGCAGTTGGAATGAAAACCAGAAGACCCTGCAGGGGCCCTCGAGGACCGGAGTTTGAGCCCCCCGCTGCTCCGGAGGGTTTCTGTTTCCTTGACCCTCCTCGTTCTCTTCCTGGCAGGTGGTGGGCGAGTGGCGCTTCAGTCTGATTCTCTGTGATGTCTTCGTCACCCTCGATGTCATGATGTGCACGGCCAGCATCCTTAACCTCTGTGCGATCAGCATTGACAGGTAACTACAGTACAGCGCTGATAGACTAACAAGCTTAATACAAACGCAAACGTTATTCCATTTCATAATATTGTTTTTTTGAACGGTATGTCTCAATAAAACGCTACAGTAACCGTGTTGGTGCTGTGTTGTAGGTACACGGCAGTTGCCATGCCGATGCTCTATAATACCCGGTACAGTTCAAAGCGCAGGGTTACGGTGATGATTGGAGTGGTGTGGGTGCTTTCCTTCGCAATCTCCTGCCCTTTGCTTTTCGGACTCAACAACACAGGTGAATCATAATTCTTACCAGTACTGCGAATCCCTTCTACTTCAATTATTTTAAAACAAATACAGTACCATCGACTCATTGTTCTTTTTGTAATACTGTCAATATAATTGGCTTGAGGAAAAAGGATATATTTTTCTATGCCCCTTTTGCTCAGATATTGTGCGTGTGTGTGTATATATAGATAGATAGATAGATAGATAGATAGATATACTGTTTGTAGTAGATTACATCAAACCAACATTATTCATAGTACATTATTCATACAGTTTTGGCCAAAAGTTTTACATCACCCTATAGAATAAACTAATTTGGCTTCATGAAGTCGAATGAAACCTGCTGAATAATGTTACATTAATTGAATTACACACCGCTTTCTAGTTTGCCATATACTTAACGAAAAACTTACAAACATGTGAAAAATGTGACATTTCGAAATCTAACACGAAACGTACCACTTTGTGGCTTCTGGTTGACTTTTGTCATCTAATTTTTTGTAGTTTCTTTGATGACATGATGTTATATAAATAAATTACGTTCATACACCTTTTAAAAAAAAAAAAAAAAAAAAACTTTATCCAAACATTCTAGGTGATGCAAAACTTTTAGCCATAGCTGTACATATATTTAAAGTAATTCCACAATAACAGTGACCATACAAATTGGGAACAGTGTTTCATTTTCCACATACGACATTTATTAAACAACGTCTGTGAGAAGTAAGCTCAAACGACAGCTGTTGTGTAAAGTATTGTGCCGTGACATGTTTTGCAGTGACGAGAGAGCTTACGAAGTGCAGCATTGCTAACCCTGCCTTTGTGGTGTACTCCTCCATCGTCTCGTTCTACGTTCCCTTCATCATCACACTGCTGGTCTACGTGCAGATCTACGTGGTGCTGCGGCGGCGACGGAAACGCGTGGCCACGCGACGCAACAGCACGGGAGCCAGGCCCGACCCACAACCCTCCATCAAGGTGCTGCTGGTATTTATACGAATGCATACACAGCAGTCCGCAAATTCATTAGAACGTCCCATTGTGGAAACAACTTCGAGAACAATAGTGTGCCCCAGAGATTTTGAGACACAAACACTGTGCCAAAAAGCTGCCAAGCTATTATTGACGCCAAAGGTGGCCGTATTAAATATTAGCATGAAAGGCATTTTCAGACACTTTCCAACGAGCTGTGTTTTTAGTCATGTGAAATGAGTTTGCAAAAACGAATAACTGATTTCTGCCGTACATTCATGCATTTTTCTTCTGATATCCAGAACAAATGTACTCACCCAGAGGATGTCCAGTTGTGCACTTTGATTGTGAAATCCAACACCAGTTTCCCACCCAACAGAAAAAAAGTGGTGAGTATTTTTTTAAATTGCTTTAATACGCTCTCTGTTTCCTTACTAGCATCAGAGCAAACCACAAGACACTTTTCAGCACCTTGTGGAGTCTTTGCCATGTCATGTCAAGGCTGTGTGCAGAGCACAGTGTCCAGGCAGTGTGTGTTACTTGATTTTCACCCCTTGCTTTGTGTACCCGTTGACAGACCCTGGTAAAAGAAGCTGTGGTTCACCCATCAGAGCCAGATCGAGTTTGCTTCCTAGCTGAGCCGGAAAGGACCAGACCAAAGACCACCCTCCTGGGGCTCCAGTCCGTGTCTCAGGCCCCCTCCCGGCCCTTACCCAGTGGAGCAGGCCTGCCCTCCCCTGTGGAAGTGCCGGCCGTGCCCCTGGAACTCAACGGCCACCCCAGACTGAAGCGGGCCTTCGAGGTGCCCCGTGCCACCGGGGATGAAAACGAGAAACCCACCCTCAAATCCACAGTCAAGGGCCGGTTATCCCAGCAGAAAGAGAAGAAAGCCACACAGATGCTGGCCATCGTCCTGGGTGAGTTTGTAGAGGGGTGTCGCGTCAGTGGGCTTGGTCACGTCCTCAAATAAACTACAAAATGAAACCGCAAAATGAAGCCATAATAGTAGTACAATATTATTCCATGTTCGATTTCGAAACATTTAATTTATTTTTTATTTCTCAGTTTTTTGTTAAATATACGGAAAACTACAAAGCAGTATGTAAGTCAATGTGTTTGACTTTGTGAAGGAAAATGTGTTAATTCTATAGGGTGATGCAAAACTTTTGCAGCTGTAGCAAATTCAAACCCTCACCTTTACCTCTTTTCTTTCTCCAGGCGTCTTCATCATCTGCTGGCTGCCTTTCTTCATCACGCACATCCTGCGGGTCCACTGCCTGCAGTGCTACATCTCCCCGGAGCTCTACAGCACCGCCACCTGGCTGGGCTACGTCAACAGCGCTGTCAACCCCATCATCTACACCACCTTCAATGTGGAGTTCCGCAAAGCCTTCATAAAGATCCTGCACTGCTGAGTGAGAGGGTCAGGATACAGGGTGAAGAGAGGGGTGGGGGGCACTCAGCCAGGGCTTCCCAAACCCGGTCCTCGGGACCCCAGAAATTGAGAGCTGCAGCTCATTGAACTAAACTCGTAATTGAACAATTTGGCCTTTTTAGTTGTTCTCAGCTCTTAGAAAAAGCTGCAGAAGTTAACTGTAACATTTTATAAGTACCTGGACATCTGCAGCTTTTGGGAAGCCCCGTACTAAACCCTGGATAACTAGATGTACCTCAGTATTTTATGGTTATCCCTCCTTCCCCCACTTTGAAAAATCCTAACTTGCTGTATATCATGGAGGGAATAAATTATGTGAAACAGTAATCGGATAACGAAGTGCCAGAACACAGATGTTTTAAATTGGTATAATCAGTGCTAAAAAAAAATTGAAAACACTGATTAGTTGTTCTTTTTTTATGAAAACGCACTTCTACCTGAGACAGTGATTTTGAGGATCAAAGTGCTCACCAAGACTTCAAAATGGAATGGAAATGTGCCGAGAGTCTCGACTGATTTCAAAGCGACTTCAACTCAGTCCTACTGACATATGGAAACAGTGTACGGGACTGGAATAGGACTGCTGAACTGTTTTTGAGTAAGGGGAGTTTTAAATAACCCTCCTTAATGAAGAAATGCTGAGAAATAAAATAATAATCAAACTCGTTGTCTGTGGATTTGCTTTCTCAACCTGATGTATATGATGAGCATACGTAAGCTATAAATAAACAATTATTTGTTTAGCTTAATTTCTGTTCTTATCAACTTATTTGTAGATATATTATCCTAAACAGAGCAATGGCAAAAAGGTTTGGCATCACCCTATAGAATTAACACGTTTTGCTTCATAAAGGCGAACGAAACCTGCTGAATAATGTTACGTTAACATATTGAATTACATACCGCTTTGTAGTTTTCCATGTACTTTAACAAAAACTGATCACAGTAAATGACACATCTTGAGGTGATCTAACACATTTGCACACTACTGTGTTTGAAGATAATTTGTTTTTTTAGCATCAATAGCTTCGGTAAATGCTATTTGAATATTTTCAGTTATCTTTAAATCATTCTATCTTAAAAACAAATGCAGAGAGTATAGAGTATAGTGCAAATATAGTGCATTTCGTTATCATGTATTTCAAATACAGTAGCGGTATGGAAAAGATGGCTTCTCTGTGAAATGTGAGAGGCTTTGACTAGCTCTGACTCTTTGTGTGTCAGCAGTAACCCTATGCATTGGCCTGTATCCAGTATCAAAGCCTGGGCTCTCATCTGATGCCAATCTGATCTATAATGCAACACCTCGCTGTGTCAAACTGATGACTCCCCTTTACACGACCAGCCCTGGGGTGTCAGCTTCTGGCAAACACGCTCTCCCAGTCCAGGGTGTCTAAGGTATATTACTATCAGTGCTGGGGAAGGTACTTAAAAAAAGAAATCTGTTAAAAAAAACTGTATCTAGTTACAGGGACTTAATGCTTTGTAACCTGTTACAGTTACACATACGGCAGTGTGCAAATGTATTAGAACACCCCATTGCTTCTGTAGTTTTGATTTGTTGTGCAAATGAAATCAAACAACTGGCACTGAAAATCTTGTCAAAATAGATTAGTGGTTGACTGATTTAATTGATGACTTTAATAGGCCACCCCTGCAATTCATTTCAAAGAGTAAGAGAAAAGGAACACACAGCCACACCATGTTAACATGCACAAGATTGTTTATTATTATTTATTTATTAGCAGATGCCCTTATCCAGGGTGACTTACTATTGTTACAAGATATCACATTATTTTACATACAATTACCCATTTATACATTTGGGTTTTTACTGGAGCAATATAGGTAAAGTACCTTGCTCAAGAGCACAGCAGCAGTGTCCCCCACCTGGGATTGAACCCACAACCCTCCAGTCAAGAGTCCAGAACCTTAAACACTACTCCACACTGCTGGCCACATGGTGGTCATGATATCAGACAATTATTTATAATTCATAACAGAAAGATAGCAATTATTCCCTGGTCAGTGTTGGCTCCCTCTGTCAGTAGGAGTAGTATACTGTAATAGCAGCTTGTGTAAATCTATCTGCCCTGGTTTCCAGTAGCAAGGGGTATCATTTTGACAGACTGGAGAAACCTTATCTGTAGATAACCCAAGCTACTTAATTCATAGCCGAGCTGAAACTGCTCCCCATAGACCAAGATGGCCTTTACTTACAAAAGGAGCCTACAGTGATGACATCATGCTATTATTCTACCTGAAACACAGGAGCTCAGCCAGGTAGAAAGGAAAGAAACAAACCATTGCCTTCTGAAGAGCTGGGAGTTCATTTCATTTTGAAGAATATGGAGGTGATTTTGCAGGTAACATGAATGCAAGTGGTTTTGAAAAGAAGACTGGAGATTCGCTGATCCGTAAGCCATTTTAATGTATATTTTATATTTCTTTTGGATTATGTAAGTGGCAATTCCAGCAACCGCTGGTGCACTGGCGACCAGTAAGGTATGGGAATTGGAACGCATTTACTGGTTTCCGTAGAGAATCCGATATCAAGGTGGTATGTAAAACCCCAGCACACGTTTATAGCAATTCATCAAACTGACTTTTTAACTTTGAAATTGCTGCATAGCGCGATCTGAAACTGACTTATTTGATAAAGGAACACAAATCTGGTTTTAAAACATTTCTAGGAAGGCCACCCCTTGATATTGCAATTGGTTTATCTTTCAATTCAAACCGATGATTGGATTTGCACAAAGAGCTGTGGATTCACCACGAGACTGTGGATCAGTTAGAAAACTGTGGAACTGCTAGTCACTAAATCCACGGCAGCCAATTGAAAATCAAACGCTTTAAAAAACCAGCGTAGTGTTCCTAAAGTGTTTTTATAACGCGTCTTACAAAGCACTGGAATGGAAAAGCCTTTCAGATGCATTGGTGGGATTGCACAATGTCTGCTGCAAGTCTTGCAATGCAATCCTTGAGATCTCTGAAAATAATATATATTTTTTATATTATATATATGTTTTTGTTACGTATTCAGCAATGTCATTTCAAATCAGCTGAATCGGAAGTGTTTAAGTGGGATAAACAACTCAAAGTGGTGATGGAGGTTTTGACTTCCAGTATATATTGACCCGACTCTTAAGGAAGGTTGAATATGGTGGTGTTTTCTTATCCTCACAGGCACTATTATACACTAGGACGTCTTATGAATACATCTGTACAATGTCTACTGCAATACAAAGGCAATGAAGAGGCTGCATAAGTAAACTGCTTGGCCTTTTTACCTGTTTTTTGATGACAGGTGTTGCTTTTCTGCTGGTGTCTGGAATGCCTAATAAATAAGTATCAGAATGGTTGAGGTGAGTAGTTCTATTTCCCTTATGGCTGTGGTTTATAAAAGGGTGCATAATGTGGGCTTTTTGCCTAAAAGTCACGTTCACCTTTAATGTAAGCACCGCACATTATTTTTGTCACCTTTACATTTTCTTCCATGTGTATCAAATTCTGTGTGACCCAAAGTATACCCCCTGTTCAGTGTCTTTTTCACCCTGTCTTACAGGCAAATTGGGTAGAAAAAAATGCTTTGTAATGTCACCAGAAACCCTTGATGTAAATAATATATTTGACTATGTATGCATTTAATCTCCAATCATTCTCTGTAGCAGGAAGTTATAGAAGATCCCCCTAGCGGAGAAGCTAGCAGTGAACACAGCCCTGTTGAGGTAAGATCTATGATAAAACTTGCGCCTTCATTCATCCTACTACAACGATGATTGCTAATACTGGCATCACTTTGAATGTTGCACCAGTCTTCTTAGTCACCACCGCAGAAACACATTTTTGTGATACCACGATGAGCAAATATCCTTGTCGCTCTCAGTGGTGGAAATAAGATTTGAGGGCAATAAATGCCCTTGATCAGAATCGTTGCCTTTTTTGGAAATTGATACATTTTGATGATAACAGGTCATTTTTTGGTAGGCCATAGAGTGGATGAATTCATGGATTCATTTTTCGCTGCAGGTTGAGGATTCAGAACCTCTCCCTTTCACAGAAGGTGCTACCGTGACCATTGCGATTCAGGTGAGATGATTTCAATACATTGTTTGATATGATTATTTATTTGATTTACATTTTTATCAGCCATTATTAATACAAACACTAAACACATCAGATGCTCTGCAGAACACTCGACAGATATCTACTTTTTTGCATATGGGGCTCATTTCTGGAATAACTATTGTACGGTCTTAACATTAATGCTAAAATCTCTACATTTCCCCCCAAACATTTAGGTGGTACCACCCAGTTTGACAGAAGACCCATTCTTGGCCCCCGTACCTGCAGAACCCCCCCTGGAAGCCCCTGCTTCTTCCCCCATAGACCCCCCCACAGACCCCCAGACATCGAGCGCCACAGGGCAGGTGGGCATCCCAATTGAGCCAACCAAGACCTTGTCAGAGGGGGAAGGTAAGATGCCAGCTTAATTTTTGCGCCTGTATACCCATCAAAACGGCTTCTCAAAGCTCATTTGTAATTAGTATCTCTGGTTTTGTGAAAGTCATGAAAAAATGTTTCCATACACTTAATGAAAAACTGCCCAAAATAAAAAAAAATGTGGCATTTTGAAATCTAACATGAAATACTACTGTACTACTATTATGGCTTCCGGTAGACTTTGAACAATATAATTTTGTAGTTTCTTTGATTACATGATGTTAAATAAAAGATAAATCAAAATTATGTTCATACAGGAGGCGTGGACCCAGATGCCCCTTCAGTGCCTACTGCCCCCCAGGGCTTGCAGATCTTCACCATCAATGTGCTGGTGTTGCTGGTGCTCCTTGCTGTCGCCTTGGTGATCTGCCTCATCGGTAAGGACTTCAGCTTTCACTCATACATCATAGCATCAGAAATGTGGTGGAACCCCTTCTTCAAGGTGAGTGAGGGTAGCAGGTTTGTGCCCAGAGCTTAATGTTGCCATGGATTGGGGGAGCGGACACCTGCAGGGATGAGCATAGTCCACCAGGGGAGCCATAATAGTAGTATTTCATGTTCAATTTTTCGATTGACTTTAAGAAAGCAGAATGAGTTCATTCTCTAGGGTGATGATGCAAACTTTTTAGCCAGGGCTGTATATTGTGTTAAGCATGCTTGTGAACTTTCTCATTTCCATTTGTCCTGCAGTGAAGTTTGTGTGTTTTCCTGCAAGGAAGAAGCCACCGTGCTGGGATCTATTTCCCCCTTGTGGAGAGAGTGGGAATTGCAGCTCCTCTCTCTCTACTGCCCCCTGCCTGACCAAGCAGTACCTTAATGACACCAACAACTCCAGCAAAGGTCAGCATTGGTGCATTCTCTTACAGTGCCATTACCGGAATAAACAACACAGATTAATATAAAGGCTCTTTAGTAAACCTAGATTATTTCTTTATAGTATTATAGATGGTATTTGGTATGGTATGCAGTATTTGCGTTATTATATTTTTACCGCGTTGGGTATTTTAACCAGGAGCGGGTTCAGACATGTCTTAATGGAGGTAACCAGTATCTTCACTTCATATGGTTTTCAAGCCACATTTTATGAGGCAGCCTGCCTGTGTCTAATCATTCCTTCTACTGTGGTCAGAGTACAGGAATCCAGTGGTGCTGTGGGGTGGGAATTCGCTCTTGCACCTCTATAACCCGGCTGACCAGAAGTACTACAGCGTGTGTCACCAGGGCTTCAACCAGACCTTGGCCTGGCTCTCCTGCCAGGAACTCGGCCTTAACAGGTACTCTCCCTAGCACTGCTACTGCCGGGAGCAGGGTATAGCACAGGGGAGCAGGGTACAGCACAGGGGAGCAGGATACAGCACAGGGGAGCAGGATACAGCACAGAGGAGCAGGGTATAGCACAGAGGAGCAGGGTACAGCACAGGGGAACTGGGTACAGCACGGGGAAAGATGGTAAAGAATGTTTTTTTTGTGGTGGATTGTGATTGCAGGATTGTGTTTGTTTTGCAGTCACCCCGTGTCACAGGCAGTGAGCCTGAACTCGCTGGGGTCACAGGACCTGGGTGACCTGGCCTCCATTCAGGAGAGGGGGTCGAGCAGCGCTCTCGAGGGACTGCTAAAGCCAGTGTGAGTGACCACCAGGCAGCTAAACTAACTGCACAGAAAACATTATGTTAAGCACGTTATTAACAGTTTCTTTTGTAAGAAAGAAGGAAAGAAAGAACAAACAAAAGAAATAAAATGAGAGAGCGAGAAAGAAAGGAAGGAAGGAAGGATAGGAAGGAAGGAAGGATGGAAAGACAATAAGAATAAACTAGAAAGGGAAGAAAGAAAGAAAGAAAGAAAGAAAGAAAGAAAGAGTAAACCTCAATAATTACTGTTCTATTTTGGTGTTCTGTTTAGCACGGCCTGCCCGAACAATGAAGTAGTTTCCCTGCAATGCACAGGTGAGTAGGCCGGTATAACGTGTCCACCTGTGTGTCACTGCTCGTGTGAAGAGGAGAATCATGCCAGCACTGTATAAACTCTTTCTTCTACAGCCACAGAGATCTCCCTTTGAGAGAACAGGTATTAAATCATACTGTCTCAATAACTGTGGAGCCAACAGGATCTATGTCTGCATGTCTACTTATCCTTGGATAGAGAGCTGTTGGCTGTTTTTGAATTCTCTCTCTCTCTCTCTTGCTCTCTCCCAGACTGTGGTCACCGCTCTGTACCTACTGAGCGCATTGTGGGTGGCAACCCCTCGACTCTTGGACGGTGGCCCTGGCAGGCCAGTCTGCGCTGGGAAGGCAGGCATGTGTGTGGGGGCTCGGTAGTGTCAGCACGATGGGTCATGACAGCGGCACACTGCTTTGCACTGTGAGTTTACAAGCCAGACCTAAACTAATTTGATGTCTGCAGCTGGGTACACACCATACCAATTGCTGTGTTAGTAAGTGTCCATTTATTGATTCCAGCATTCCAAAGTTACACATCTATAACGGAAATATTTATCGTTCGACACAACAAATGTGTGACTTAGTTTTAAACTGAACTCAGATAATGATCAGCTACCTAATTCTCTGGGAGAAAGCTCAGGTATGGAGATGGTCTGTCGTCAGGAGAGGATTCAGGTAGCTTGTCTCACTTATATATTATTATTATTTATTTCTTATCCAGGGCGACTTACAATTTGTTACAAGATATCACATTATGTATACATACAATTACATAATTTTTTTACACATTGTTTTACATACAATTACCCATTCATACAGTTGGGTTTTTACTGGAGCAATCTAGGTAAAGTACCTTGCTCAAGGGCACAGCAACAGTGTCCCCCACCTGGGATTGAACCCACGACTCTCCGGTCAAGAGTCCAGAGCCCTAACCACTACTCCACACTGCTATATATCCCACCTAACTGCTCGAGTTCTACTTTCATAACAATTTCGAAACACCATCCATTTCTTGACATAGTCTGTTACCCATGTGCTGTCAATACACATGGTGGGATAACTGTTCTGCATTCTAGATTGCCAGGAATGCCACCACACTGAAGTGCGGACCAGTCTTAGCAGTCACTATTATCAGCTGACCAGCAGGGGGCGGAGGGAGGTTGCTGAGCAGGCATCTCTTGGTATTAGTCACAGCTGCTTGTACGATTTGATGTGTGAGTTGCAGGTACAACCTGTTGACGGCTGGTAAGTGGACTCTCTTGGTGGGCTCCGTCAGCAGAGAGGGCTCGCCGGCAGGAGGGCAGTACAACGCGCTAGAGGTCTACCACCACCCCAGCTTCACTCACCTCAACAACGACTACGATATCGCCATGCTGCGCACCACCGTCGACGTACGCTTCTCAGGTGAGATTCGGGTTCCTCGCTGTTGAACGCGTGTCCCATTCTGAGGACTATTTAAAAGCCTGCTTGGAAAGACATGCTTCTTTCCCTTTCTCTTTGTTGGCGTGCATTCATTTCTCTGTGTCGTTGCAGACACAGTGCGGCCGGTGTGCCTTCCTAGCTATGGACAGACTTTCCCCCTAAACTCCAACTGCTGGATATCTGGATGGGGATACACTGAAGAGGGGGGTATGGGTCTTTAAAATACTTGTCCCATCTAAGGATCCTGTCCTTCTGTACATTTTCGCATGTACAGGGGGATTCATAATTTGCATGACATTTTATAACAACAGCAGTGGGCAGCAGTGTGGAGTAGTGGTTAGGGTTCTGGACTCTTGATCGGAGGGTCGTGGGTTCGATCCCAGGTGGGGGTCACTGCTGCTGTACCCTTGAGCAAGGTACTTTACCTAGATTGCTCCAGTAAAAACCCAACTGTATAAATGGGTAATTGTATGTAAAAAATAAAATGTAATTGTATGTAAAAATAATGTGACATCTTGTAACAATTGTAAGTCGCCCTGGATAAGGGCGTCTGCTAAGAAATAAATAATAATAATTACAATATTAATATTATTTAATAACAGTCGAATAGAAAACCATACAAAACAAGTGTTGCACTGATTATGAATTGGCCTCTAAGCTGTAGATACTGTGTAGGTCGTGGGTCTGCTCTTTATTGTTCACGGCGTTGTATTTAGAGCTCTGACATACAGACAGACAGATAACCCCTTATATCCTCAGAATCCAATACTCTCAATAACGTATGGTAAATAACAGTGCTACCAAGCTGCATCACAATTGGACAAAGACGTGCATACGAAAGTCCTGCCACTTCGACCCCATACCCATCACTAGGGATAAGAAATGGATACCAAAGCCATGGTTAAGACTTTCTGTCTCAGTCTCTTCCACCTCATCCCTCCACAGGCCCCATCTCCCCCGTGTTAAGAGAAGGCCAGGTCCAGCTTATCGACAGCACTGTGTGTAGCCGTGTGGATGTCTATGGAAACTACATCACCCCACGCATGCTGTGCGCTGGCTACATGGACGGCAGGACTGATTCTTGCCAGGTAAAGGACCCCAGCCATTCCAGAGGTGCGGACGGTGTGTCTTTTGCGTTTATACCATGGTGATACCATGTGTCCAAATGTTAGTTTTTGGGTGTTAACGGTCCAAGATATTGCCAAGAAGTCGCCAAACACTAGCAACCGTGCTTTCATATTTTACTGTATAAACGGAAATCACAATGGTTCTTTATAGGTAAATCAAACTACCCTAATCAAATTTTCCCATTGTTATATACTATGGATTGACCATAGTTTACCATGGTTTGACATGTTTTTTCTAATATGGTTTACCATACCTCTGTGAGCTTTACAATGCTTGCCTATGCTTCGCCATGCTTTCACAATGTTTTATTACACTTTGCTATGCTTTTACTGGGGTATGACTATTTTTGCTTTACCCACTTAGAACCGTTGTCTAAAACATGACGTGTATTTTATTATTTGTTTATTTAGCAGACGCCTTTATCCAAGGTGACTTACAGAGACTAGGGTGTGTGAACTATGCATCAGCTGCAGAGTCACTTACAATTACGTCTCACCCGAAAGACGGAGCACAAGGAGGTTAAGTGACTTGCTCAGGGTCACGCAGTGAGTCAGTGGCTGAGGTGGGATTTGAACCGGGGACCTCCTGGTTACAAGCCCTTTTCTTTAACCACTGGACCACATAGTCTAAGCCTATAGCATAAGCTTTGTGAATAGGATCCAGTGTCTTTGACATGGAGAATGAGTGTGTTTTATAGTCATGTCTTATTTACATGTAGAGTAGATGGGAATGGCAAAGTTCAAAGATCATATTTTCACAAATGAAAAAGGCTGTTCAGTTCAGGCAAGCTCAAAGCAAAATGATAAATCTGTCCATCAGAAAGTACTGTCCCTTCTACCATCCATACACCCGTCACTAGGGATAAGAGATGGATTCCAAAGCCTTGGCTGGAGCTTCTTTCAGGGCGACTGATTGCATACCATGCTGTTTCTGCAGGGGGACAGCGGGGGTCCTTTGGTCTGTCAATCCGGCCAGTCTTGGTGGCTCGTGGGGATAGTGAGCTGGGGGGACGGCTGCGGCAGGCTTGACCGCCCGGGGGTCTACACCAACGTCAGCGAACTTCTGGACTGGATCTACCGCAAAATACAGGCGAGTCTCCTCAACACGCAGAGTAACAAATGCTGTCCGGACACTTCTGCTGCCTGGAGACTTGTATTTTAGTATTAGCACAAACTTCAAAGTGCTCAGTACAGTCTACACTGAATCAGGTGCAAGCTGGAAACATTTGAACCTCATGGTTATATTTTCAAGGCGCTACTGTACCTCCAGTCGTTGATTAACGCCTATTTTTTGAAAGGAGAAAAAAAATCCTTTATATGTTACAGAACGAGGTACAAAAACCTGGAGAGCGCTTGAAATATATTACAGCTGTGGACAAACGTTTTGCATCACCTAGAATTTTAGGATTGAGACATAATTTAAATATATATATATATATATATATATATATATATATATATATATATATATATATATATATATATATAAACGTAATTTAGATATTTTATTTAACATCATGTAATCAAATAAACTACAAAACGATATCGCAAAAGTCTGCCGGAAGCCAGTACAGTAGTATTTCATGTTAGATTTCGAAATGTTATATTTTTCAATTGTTGTCAGTTTTTTTTTTTTTTTATAAGTACTTGTATATGGGAAAACTACAAAGCGGTATGTAATTCAATATGTTAACGTCACATTATTCAGCAGGTTTCATTCGAAGCAAAATGAGTTCCTTCTATAGGGCGATGCAAAACTTTCGGCCATAGCTGTGGATTTATAAATTGTCATTATCTATAACTCCTTAAATAAATCAATTATGAATATTGTTTCTTTTTTTAATTAATTAATTAATTAATTAATTAATGTCTCGGCAGGCTGACAAAGACATCCCATGATTCAAAACACCGCTGGAGTCAAGAAATGTTACACCGACACCTCCAAAAATACATATTTTCCTATCGTTTCAGAAGAATTTAATAATTCAGTCTTGAGGAAACTGTGCCTTCATAGTTTCAAGAGTACTGCATGTGTTTAGTGTTTTGTTAAATGTTTGTTAATGTTTTGTTTAGTTTTTTTTTTTTAGACAAAAAATATTACAAGAAAATAAATTCAAATAAATAAATTAAGAAAATGAAATGTCAATTCATTTGTACACAGTATAGGCACTGCCGTTTGTGTGTATAATGCTTGGTTTCCTGGGGGTGGGGTATTTTTAGGGGTAGCAACTAAAAATAAACACGTGTATTACCCCAGAAATGAGACAGGCCACCCATTTTCATTTTAAAATATCAGGCACTACACTAGGAAAAGAACCTTTTTCAGTGTCCTCTATGCTTTACTCTCAGTACACCTGCAATTCCTTGGACATTAAGACAAGCATCGGGTTGCTTAATAACAGGATAAAACACACGGAAGGTGAAATATTGTGCAGTATTATCTGTAAGAATGGCTTGGAAACAGAGCTAGCTGGTCTAGTACGATCTTTTCAAATAGAAATGCGTCTTTTCCATGTTTTAAAACTTCATTTGAGACCGAATGCACGACGGGTGAGATTGATAGAATTATGTTGTAAAATTTTAAGTATCCCCAGTACATTTTACACTTACATGGGTGAGTCTTTACAGCGTGCTAACATCATCCCTCTGAGCACTCTCCTTCATCCGACATCATTACTGTCTGCAGTAAGAACATCTGCTTTGCCAAATATCCGGTCATCTTTAAATATAACCCGTATGCTAACTTATTTTTTATCTACAAACCATTCAAATACACCTTGGCCCGTTCTCCATAACAAAAGCCAAGACGTGGTCAAAGTCACGTACTGTGTTCTTAACAGTCTGGCACGAGATCAACAACGACGTTTAATTAGGCAATACAGTCGTACAAAACCACTGTGCAGTATTGTATAGTCTATCTTGAGTAATGGCACAAAACATTGCGCATTGAACAGGGTGCTGCTGTAGCTGGGTATTCTGCAGTCTGCACAGTGCAGACAGCAGGCTAATGAGGAAGTTAGTTAAGTACCATTAAGAAAAGCTGTTAAGATTAAGCATTTGAGATACAAAGATACTGAAGAGCAATTTGGTACAGATATGAAAAAAAAAAAAACACTGAAGACCCGGTTCTTTGATGCGTTAAACTTCTGTTCTAAGAAATCGCTTGATACAGAAAGTTCCATAAAGCTAATATGAACAACAAGAACACATTAGTTAACTGATATTTTATATCAACGCCACGTTTTTAGATATTATTTCATTCATATACGGTAATGCTTTCTAATGCTGAACTTTTATTGGGTGTATTGAAGCCGTTAAAATACTTTTTTGCAGCACTAGAGGGGTCTGGAAAGGAAGGAGTCTTCTTTGCTTCACTGTGTATAACTACTAGTCTGGAGACTTTGTAAGTATCATAGTAAAGGAATGGCAGGAGAAATGGGATGAAAGTTTAAAAGGAAGGTTTTATCATAGTAAAAGAGGTGAATAAGGAACTGGGAAGGAAAGGGGAAAGATCGTTAGATAGGTTAAGGATTGTACATAGTTCTCTGAATTAGTGTGTATTTAGACTGGGGAAACATCAAAATGGATTATTTGAAAAATGTAAAGTCTCAGAAACAGCGGAAGATTATTTATTAAAGTGCGAGAAATTTGTGGAGCAGAGAAGGAAATTGGAGAGGAGGCTGAGGGAAGTGGAGGTTTATGAATTAAACATAAAGAGTTTGTTGGGCAAAAGGGAAGGAGTAAAGGGAGACTGAAAATACATTAACGGAATATATACAGGATACAGGAAAACTAGGGATGTTAATAAAGAAGATATCAAAAATAAATATCAAAGGGAGACTAACGACTACAGATAGAGGGCGCTAATCATCTAAAAAGATAAATGGAAACGCGCCCTTTAGACTAACCTGAACAAGACTTTGCAAATAGCTTTCATGCCGGCTGTCAGATATGCTGTTGACGAGGACCTGCTGTTGATCCTACGGCTCTCGAGTTAAATATTAACCAGAAGGAGCGTCCGTTGAGCTGGAAGCAGCAGACTCTCCTTGCGGATTCCGCGATGGGCTCTCCAGTATACAGACGTGTAAGGTCTCTCTTGGCCTGTAACCTGGCTTTTAGGACAGCCGGGAACAACAGTGGCATTAAATCCTGGCTGAAGCCAGCTTTTATCAGCAAACAACGGTTGTCTCTACCGTCGCAAAGCACTATACTTGCTAGAAGTTACTGTCAACGCACGGCGCAGAAAGGACTTATATTCAGGCAGGTAAGTTTGTACTGTAGTCTGTATAAACAAACAGCTCTTTTTTTTTATAAGAATTTCGGAACTGGTGAAGCGAAACAAACATGTTTATAAACATTTGTAGCCTAGACAGATGTACGGTACGTTTGAGTTTGTACATATTGTCCCAAATCTGTAATACTGTATTCTACACAAGAGGTAATTAAAAATATATATATTCGTACTGTACTGCTTTATGGTGTTAAAACTGTATTGCATTCCCATCTTGTTTACACAAAATATATCATTCTGTGGTGTCTTTTACATGTGCCCATAGTTAACCTAGATCTGCTCGTAACTAACAATTATACCATCAGACCCGGAAATACAAATAGCAGCTCAGTTGTCTCCACATTAAAATGGCCACAAGGTATTTGGAGTTATGTAGGGACAGACTCCTTGTAATATCCCAAGGCTTATTATCTCACTTTGATTTATCACTTAACTGCCATACAAAATGAGAACTGAAGATAAGGAGGTTTGCTTTACAGTATTTGAATGTGCAAAGTTCAGTAGGAAAATATAACATACACTGTGTTTGTTTACAGCTTGTGTTTTTAATATGTTGTACGTATGCAGTGCAATAGACAGTGTGTTGAAATAAAAATGACTGAACAATGTTTAAATTAATCTCATAGACATTTTATTAAAAGTTTTGCCATATTATTAGTGAATTCCAGATCGTCAGCCTAGCTTATGGGCACAGTAATTGGTCGAGACCTTTGAGGGGATATTAAAAAGGGTTAACTGTATGCATAGGCTTTTTGTTCAACCTGAGCGCTCAATTAATTAATCGGTGTAGTTATTTGATTAACTGGACACATTTAGCACGTCTCTCCAATGTTTCATAGTTAGTGTACCTTGAATCAAGTGCAATTTTTTGAAATCGTCAACTGGAAAAAAATATTAAACCTGTGCAATTGAACAAATAATTAGATACACTATAACTTAGTAGAGCTCAAGTTGGAATGAAAACCATTAGACCCTGCGGCCCTCGGGTGACTGGAGTTTAAATACTTTAAATCCTGACTTCATTCCTCTTCCGATGGCAGATGTTTGAGCCAATAAGCAGCACCTACACTTACCTGCTAGCCGACTGCGAGACCAGAGAGGCGGTTCTGATCGACCCAGTTCTGGAAGAGGTGGAACGGGATGCCAAGCTGGTGAAAGAACTCGGACTCAGACTCCTGTACGCAGGTCGGTGTGATGTGTCTGAGTCTGGCTTCTGCCAGCGCCAGTGCGTGTCTCTCAGGCTCAAACAACAGACCAGTTTGTATGAACTCTATGGAGTTTGAGAAGTCACCCTGTCATAACTATGAAAACCATATATGCATTATGAAATAGATACATAGATAGGAAAATTAAGGTTTTACAATTTTGCACACAGTGGCTGAAAGGGAAGTCTAGTGGGGTCTTTTTTAGATTGGAAAAAAAAAAAGCTTGTCTATTTAACTTCACTAAGCAAAACAGAGTATTAAACTGAGTTAAAAGAAAACAACAGGTCTATAATTTTGACAGACGCATGTGAGAACATTTAAGTAAAATCCACTTTTACAAAGTTTTGAAAATTAGGCCCATAATGTGGTTGAGTTAGGCATTTTAGCTTTAGACGACTGTCATATTGTTGCACGCAAAGAAATATGATTATCGATCACTGACATAAACACACCATCAGTGATATCACAATAATCCATTTAAATTAACTGATGTGGCGATGTACAATTACTGCCGTACTTGATTGATTTCTCTGGATCAGAGGTGGAACTGTAAAAGGGAAATGTGGTGTTTTGAAGTTCTGGGTTTTTTGCCACCAACTAAACTTTGCTGTCTGTCTGCATGGTGTGTCCAGCGAACACTCACTGCCATGCAGACCACATCACAGGCACAGGGCTCTTGAAGAAGGTGGTGCCAGGGTGCAGGAGCATCATCTCAAAGGACAGCGGGGCTAAAGCTGACATCACTATCCAAGAGGGCGACCGCATCAAATTCGGGAGATTCGTGAGTCTCTGCCCAGTCAAGTAGCAGGGGTTAAACCAAGACACCAGATATGAAGCCAGTTTAATTGACAAGCAAACGGTGACTTCAATTGAAGTAATTTGTTGCCACTGTGAGAAGCTCATTTTAAATACTGCTAATTGCTATTTTGATCAATGAGGTGTCAAAACGGATTGAGAGGGAACTTGGAATTGGAATTGGAATTGGAATTGGAATTGGAATTGAAAATCAGGAATTGACCCCAAACCTGACCCATGTTTTATAAAAATGTAGAAATTAAAGTAGAACAGTAAGTAAGATGGTTTATAAGCTGGTAGTGGTGGTTTGCCTTTTGTATAGCAGTGACTCCGCTGTTTTTAGTATTGTTCTCTCTAACTCACCCCCTCAGCATCTGGAGGCTCGAGCCACCCCAGGGCACACTGACGGCTGTATGACCTTCGTCCTGAATGACCACAGCCTGGCCTTCACTGGAGACGCGCTGCTCATCCGAGGCTGCGGCCGAACTGATTTCCAGCAAGGTGAGCACGTCTCAGCTCTGATGGAAGGGACTCCTGTGCTGTTCGGTGTGGTTACATTAATTCGTCATTTAGCAGATGCTTTTATCCAAAGCGACTTGCAGAGACTAGGGGGTGAGCGATGCATCACAACTGCTGCTGCTGCAGAGTCGCTTACAATAGGACCTCGGTTTTACATGTTAGTTTCAGATGTACCAAAATATCATGCCGCTGAGGATAACAGTGAATCGATCCTTTTTTTTTTTTTTTATCAGCACTCATCCGGCTCCAAGCAGCTGGTTGATCTCAAAACTTTGTCAAGTCAGGCCTTAAAGGAACCCAATTGATTCAGTAGGGCTAGGTATCCCATTCTGTATCCTAGCCACTCTCTGTGTAAGAAATGTCTCCTGTTAAAGAGGTTAGCTTGAAGTGTCATTTTGCTTGCACTGTTTTACATACCGTACTATTGTGTGGTGTTTCTAATCATTCCTGAGTGCTTCTGGGTTCTCTTCTTCCGATATTGAGTTATAGTTTTTCTCTGAATCTGCTATCTCTGAACAGCCTTTCAACTCTACCAGCGCAAACCAGTTCAAAGCCAATTTATAGGCACATTTTGACAAATCATTTTGTCTCTCTATGACAGCAAACAGCACCCAGATCCCCACCGAATGATTCTGAACGCCAGAATATAGTAAAAATAAGCAATTGAAAGCCACTGACTTCCCAACCAATGGTGGTGTCCTGTGATTTGGACGTTGTTCATTTTTCTGTGTAATACAGATTACATCCACCAGGTGTCAGCATAATAAAGAATTTTGTACAAGGTGGTAATCTGTTGGTAATGCTATGAAATGCACCGAAAACAATATAACATGTATTTTGTAATATGTCACCCTTTTTTTAAAGTTTATGTAATAATGAATAAATCATGCTTGATTTGTACTTGCTTGCATCAGAGTGCAGGAGCCCGTATAGGTGTCTGTAGACAGCACAATCGAGCACATTTCTGTTTTAATTTTTTTTTTCGTGTTTAATAAAACCACCATATTTTTTCTCTTTTTTTTTTTTCCTAGGTTCTGCCACAACACTGTACAAGTCTGTCCATGACAAAATATTCACCCTGCCTGAGTGGTGTATTGTGTACCCTGCTCATGACTACAAAGGTGAGAGAAAACATCCGATGCAATGAAAATACTCTGCTTTGATCTGAATAAGGACAGCAGTATAAAGACTTGAGGGCTCATAAAGTGACCAGGTGTATAAAGATGTGATCTCTTCAAAAAGGTTAAGAAAAACAACACAGCCTTGTTAAGATGTTACATCTACAAATATATTCAATAAAAAAATACCACCTTTTTATCCCCGGCATGGATGTCACAATTTAAACATTTTTCCGTAAATCTTGAAAAAAAAAACAAAACACTTATCCAATTGGCATGAAATGTGGTATAAACATTATTTAGCATAAATAAGGTCGAGCATATATGTAGGTGTTTCTCTGTGTACATCCATCTGTATATCACACTGTCAATCTTGAACAGAACATTTCACATCCTGTAAGTCATTTTAATATACTTTACAATGATACTAATATCTAATTTGCTTACCGAATGACTTAAGTACCACGTATCGAGTTTTCATTAAACTATACATTGCCATTCCCTATATATCCCACTCTGTACGTACTGTTGATACAGATGGCCCTGCTGATAGCTCTCCCCGTGAACGTGGATGAATGGGACTTGCTTGTTTTTTGTTGGTGATTTAAGTGCTCGCATGCAAGTTTTTCCTAAAGGAGGCGTCTTGTTTAAGTTGGTACATATTCTGCAAAAAGAATATGATGCTGTTGTGGTTTGTATGCCTCTCAGGAATGACAATGTCTACAGTGGACGAAGAGAGGAGGCTGAACCCTCGACTAACTAAAAGCATGGAAGAGTTTGTCATCATTATGAGCAACCTGAACCTACCCAAGCCTACTCAAATAGGTAACTTACTGTACAGCAATGTTTACCCTCAGCAACAGATCCAAGAATCAATATAAACCTCTTCTGTGGCAATTTGAGAGTTCATTTCTAGGTGATGTATAAAGTAGCATATATGGTGATCTTCAAGGTCTCGAGGAGATTACTAAATCTTAACAATTTTCAGCAAAGGCTGAAAGGCTGACTTACAATTAGGGCTTGAACTTTTCCATTTTTATTTGCCAAATCTCTACCTCCCTTTAAATGTTAATTAGTAGTTGCAAAGCTGTCTCTGCATCCTAAGAAAGAGAACACTACTAATTTAAAGACTGGGTGTAAGATTTTTTTTTTTTTCTCAGCTACGAATCAAGGCGATTTTAAATGATGGTCTTGCTATCAGTGCACACTCAGTACTGGGTATTTTATGCTGAAAAGAAAATCTGTCAGGACAACTCTGTTAAACGAGTGAAAATAACACAAGCACAATGATAAACTAGGTGATTGCAAGAATGAAATGCAATTGGGGCCAGCGATGAGCAATTAGAAATAAAAATGTGTTTGAAATAAAAAATTAAGCGAAACAGAATCGGGCTCAGTCAAGATATGAAGGTAAAAACAAGGGCATTGTTTTGTAATTAACAACTTTTTCTGAGTTTAATTGGGAAATAAGTTTAAAGGGACATCATGTGATCAAAAATAACACCTGAAAACTTCAAGCCCTACTTATAATACAGGACAATGGGCAGAAATCGCTAAACAGAGTGATTTCTGCTAATTAACAGGTGAAATATGCAGCCCTGGTGTAAATGCGTAGCGTTGCTTGCTGGGAGCTCAATGATTTAATCTCTCTTGTTTTCACAACACAGACACCGCTGTTCCTGCCAATCTGGTGTGTGGGATCCAGGGTGATTGAGGACTAACCCTAACGCTGCTTCTCGCTGGACACAGAAAATGGTTTAGTTTTTTCAGCCTCATTTTTATATATGAAATGAACAACATGTCTTTTTTAATAATTTTCTTATTGTGTGTATTGCAATATGTAATTAAGACAGGATAAAGAAGATGACAGGAAATTAGTCTGATAATGTAATGGCAATTTTGTGGCTTTTATTCAAAGTACTTTGATAGAATTGCCTGTCAACTATGACTTTCAGCACTTGGAAAATGTGTTATATATATAATTTAACGGAAATGGAAATAACCGGTGACTTACAGCCCTTCATAACTCAAGGCTTAGTGTTATTTTTGAGATGAACAAAAACTACAGAAATCGTACGTGCTTTTGCCAAAATCAACACTGTGAATATAACATCCACTATTGATATAAATAGTGACGCATTTTTTGGATAGATTGACTCCATGCAAACAGTTACAGTGAAGTGTAATCGGACAATAAATCATGGTATTGTTGATTTTTTGGTTTAATATATTTTTTTAATATATTTTTTTTTACTACGTGTGTGTATGTTGAAAATACTGAATGTGAAAATAAAGTAGTTGGCTTGCACTGACCATGCACTGCTGTAGAAATACAATGTCTAACCTTCATCGGTATTTCACATTAAGAATCATGTTTGCAGCATGAATATTGGAGCTAATCTGAAGGTATCGGTTTGTTCCGTGCTCTAGCATTGCCCCTAGTGGGCCCTCATGTAAACCACCAAAACAAATGCTGCACAATCTCGTTTTGAGAGGGAGGACTCAAGGGAAGACTGGGGAAGTGCCTATTGCAGAGCAGTGAGGGAGATCTCTGATGGCTCCTTTCTGCTTGTCTGTTTAACCTGTGTCTGACAGTCAAGCCCCAAACCTCCAGGACAAAAAAACGACAGCAAACGAGATTGCCACAAAACACTTTCATTGGTAAATAATTACAGATATGTACACGGTATACAAGTGTCAATTGGAATTGTTTTTGCTGATAAAATGATTTGGTAAAACTGTAGCGTGAACCTAAGCATGTGTTTGTCTGCTGACCTAGAGTTGAATTGTTAATAAAAGACCTAAACACTTATAAATTAAGGAGAAAAACAAAAAATGCAGGGCCCATTAAGTGTACAAAGTAGAGGTTTTATTGTATTCGGCACACACACAAAATGAAACCAAAATGAATTGTTTCAACATATATTTTAGTGTAGATACTGTAATAATATACTGTCAATTAATTCTACAATATACAGTATGTGTGTGGGTGTGTGTGTGTGTGTGTATATATATATATAATGGAAGTGATGCATTTGAAAATGTATTGTTGTCTTATCACACGTAGCTACAGTAAAACCATAGGGGTTTGAATGATGGGTTATTTATTCAAGGCCTGTCAGTCATTATGAGAGGACACTCTTTCTTCTCTCAGTTCCCTGTAAGCCTCTTAGAAACAGAATCCTTTGTTCTCAATGCCTCGCTTGGGAAAAGTGCCAGAGGCACCCAGACAGCGTCCCACAGCCACAACAGCACAAACCTGTTCAGCGAAACTGCTGACAGCTCTTTCAAATGCACCTCAACGAGCTCCTGCACACACAAACAGGCTCGAATCTGTCTCCTGTTCTACGCAGCATTTCGGAGAAATAAACTAGGGGTAATAAGCACTGATTTGCACTTCATTTTTTGTATTCATGAATTTCCCTGATCTATTCTAAAAATATTTTATTTACAGCCTTGTGCACATTTATTAGAACACCCCATTTGCTTCTGTTGTTTTGATTTGTTGGGCAGATGAAATCAAACCCCTGGAACTGAGAATCGGAATAGACAAGTTAGTGATTGGCTAATTTAATTGACAGCTTTAAACGGCCACACGTGCATTGATTATGGGGCCACGAGCGTTCCAACTAATCAGCTGTTCTCATTAATAACAGTAAACAGATACTGTACAGACTTGTATTATGAATCTCAAATTCTTATTGATGTGGGTTAATAATATAACTGCACTTTTAGCTGATCCTTTTAAAAAGGTACAAAAAAAAAATAAACCTTCGTCCTACACCCAAGATACCATCTACTTCTGTATATTTTTAACCACATTTTATGCAGTGGCAAAACATTTGCCAGCTAGTATTTTTCCTTTAGAATGTTCGGCAGTGGAGAAGCTAGAGATTTATAACCACCCACACCTGTCAATTAAAATACAGAAGAGTTCTCAAAGAGGACTCCAAAATATGGAGTCATGTTGTTATGGCTACAGGGATGTTTCTTACTGTAAACAAACATTTAAAAAAAAAAAAAGCATTCCTGAGCTGAGATCGTGTTCCTATTTCTTCTCAGTTTTTTTTTTTAAATCATTTAAAAAATAAATTTAAGAAGCTGAATCTGCAGTAGCTGCAGTAAAAATGCAGAATACAGAAGTAAACAATTTGTAAAGCAGGTTGACAAGTAAAGTTAACTGCTTATTAAACTGATAAACTGTGCACTGTCATTTTCCGTTCTGTACCTTCTGTTGATGTATGCCATACGGTCATTGACTTTTTCATCCTAGTGATAAGTCTGATTTTGAATTTAGAGACCTGACAGCGACGAATGTTAATGACATACTTGTTTCCTTTCGCCAAAAGCATGTTCAAATAAATCTTCTGTCCAGTTGCTCTGTGTATAATGATCGAGATTATCTGCACTTCCCCTGTTCATCAGAGCTCAGATGAACACCCTGCCATGGGAACTGTCTGGACATCAAGAATGCATGACTCACCAGTCTGCCCAGCTGGAGAAAGTCTGTGTGGTTACATTAAAAAAGCAAGGTTTACAGACTGTATATCTGAAGATCACCTCACAATTAAGGACACTTTTTTTTATAGTCCCAATCTACTTTTATTGACGGCAATTTAAAACCAGTTAATATAGACCCTAGGTTTACCATAGCCCATAATCTTCTTTTTTTCACTTCACCTGGTAGGCTATTCCATGCATTTATATACTAAAAAAGTGCTTCCTACCTTCTGTTCTAAATTTACATTTACTCACCTTCCATTTTTGCCCTCTTGTTCTTCACTGTGCTAAAGTGGCGGTCGTGTCATGGGTTAACTTTATCTGTACCATTTATAATTTTAGGGCAGCAGTGTGGAGTAGTAGTTAGGGCGCTGGACTCTTGACCTGGAGGGTCGTGGGTTCAATCCCAGGTGGGGGACACTGCTGCTGTACCCTTGAGCAAGGTACTTTACCTAGATTGCTCCAGTAAAGACCCAACTAAAATAATGTGATATCTTGTAACAATTGTAAGTCGCCCTGGATAAGGGCGTTAGCTAAGAAATACATAATAATAAATGTAAAGACTTAATCAGATTAAAGTTAGATTGTTTCTAGGTCAAATTAACCACCTACAATAAACGGTTTAGCTGGAAACTAACAGGATTTTTAGATTAGGGAGACTGTGAAAGCTGAGTTGCAGGTTTCTCTTCAGTAGATAACTTCCACTACAAAAGAGCTTGTGTCCTTTTATTCTCAAAACACTTACTGTGTGTGCCTCAATGCAAACAACAGACGGGTGGCTGTAAAGCACCTAATCAACCTGTTTTAAAGGGGATCGACCGACAATGCATTTCAATGACAGTAACTTCATGGAGTTGAATACTTTATTTCATGTCTCTGACAATACCTCTTTTTTTCTGCTTTATCTACAGTAACGCCCGAAGTGCCGTATAATAAAACGATACTGGCAGACATCATTTACCACACTGTATTGTCTGGCGTGCGGCATGTTCTCCTGGTATCAATCAATCCATTATCAATCAAGCAATATTTATTTTATATAGCTCCTTTCATAGTGGACCACCATCACAAAGCGCTTTACAAGATGCAGTAACAACAAGAAAATCCATAATACAGTAAATACAGTGGAAAGTGCCAAATACACGATAGTAGCATAATACATGAAATAGTAGTAGCAACACAGCAGATAATAACAGATATCAAGGTTAAAGACCATGCATGAGGTTTACTGTCCAACCAGCAACAGATCACTTGTACGTCTGACTGCGATTGCTAATTTCAAGAACGATTTTGCACCAATGCACCGAGCTTGAATTGTGTGCAAACCCTTTTTTTTCCCAGAAGGGTACACATAACATAATGTACTTTAGAATTGTCAGTTGCAGTGGTTTGATTTCATCTGCACAACAATTTAAAACTGCAGAAGCAATGGGGCGTTCTCATAAATGTCAACACTACATTGTAAGAGTTATAAAAAACAGGTTTGATGTAACATGTACCTCTTTCGGAACTGTTGCTGACGTCATTGTTTATTTAGGAGACAACTCGTTCAAATATCCAGCTCATGTCTAAGGGTGTCTTCCTGTTACCAAATGTTACACACCCCATACCTTACAGGACATGCGGTGATTCATTACTAATACAAAGAAATCTCTGTTGGCTTAATCCCAGTTAATGATGATGACACATTTTACTTAATTGTGGCAACACAATTTGAAAGCCCAATCCGAGTTTGGGAGACCTGCCGTGTCAGACCTCATCGGTAACTGTGTTTCCCTATTTCAGCTGCAGCGCCTACTGCTGCTGTCATCCCATTAAATAATATGAAACGATTTATGAGACCACACCCTAGTACTTCTGTAGAAAAAGCTTCAAGCACAATGGAATCAAAAGCTTCAATTTTCTCTAATTATGAGTAAGGTGTCTTAAAGGAGCAACCAGAAACACACACACAAAAACTTCTATTACCATAAGCAACATTCGCTTATATATATATATATATATATATATATATATATATATATATATATATATATATATATATATATATATATATATATAAACTTACTCATAAGTCCTTTATAGATTTCCCGCAAATGTTTAATTGGTTTTCCATACTGGATCGGGTAATGCCCCCTCTGTTCTATCTAAAATGCCACTTCCTGTGTGTACAGGAAACAGTGCGTGTTGCTGTCGATGCCCTATAGGAAGCTATGTGGGGTCCTATTACCTGTAACACAGTATGGTCTCGTAAAGGTAACACAGGAGTGGAAGGCGCAGTGTAACTTCCTCAAAGGAAATGCATGCAAACCTCCATTAACCTCGTGAAGTACCAGCTGTCTTGTTTTATATATATATATATATATATATATATATATATATATATATATATATATATATATATAGCTATAGCATGTGTTTCTTTCAAAACTGCACATTTGAAACCCATATAGTGAATATGAAAGGTTACATTTATGATATGATTGCGTTAGTTCCCACCACTTGAAGCCAGGTTTGACAGCTGGTATGTTTTCTGTACAGTATGGGGGTGTTTTTTTCTTCAGTCGTGAGACTGTATCTTGACAAGTGTCCTATATATATAAGTGTGGTTATCTCCTGCGAGCCTGTTGCTATCAGTGTTTCCACACACACCCCTGCTTACTGCTGGTGATAGTACTGCCAGAGTCCTAGCACCACTGCAAACTGTTACACAGAGATAGGAAACAAAGTGTGAGCCAACAAGCACAGGAAATATAGTCCAGCTTGTCTTATTAACACAGTCATTCATTTCATATCAATAAGGGTACTATATTTAAACACACGTAGTATGAATAAGGGGCTAAGTAGCTTCAAATGGCATTTAAATATCTTGTTTTTTATTGACAGTATGTCACCTACTCTACCTGTATTTATAGGCAGGGTGAGTAGATTAAGCTGAGATGAAACGTCAAAAAATTTGAATGGGGACTAGGAAGGCTGTTTAGTCCTGGCACCTAGGATTTTCCAGACAAGTTCAAAGCCAGGTAAAGGCAGACTTAGAGAAATAAAATTGAAAAAAAAAATAAAACACTTTTTTTTTTTTTTTCATTGTATCTTTTTTTTCTGTAAGTTATCATGTCACCACACTATAAATTTATTTCCTGTGCTGCATATTCCTACCCGAACCCTCAAGTACTCACAGCCTAGAACGCTTTGGGGATAGTAAGTAAGGGTCTGCATACACAGCACAGGAAGGAAGCGGATTTATATAGTGTGGCCCATGGGTTTCAGAGAACGGAACACGACGATTATTTTAATTTTTTTTAGAGCAGTGCTCGTTTGCCTGCGATTACCACAAGGTTTGTTATTATGCTAGTACGAGCTTGCTCTCCTCGCTGCGTTTTTGATCTTTATTTTTCCAAACTGGACCCGCCCCACACACCCCTATTACAAAAGACTAATGCACCTGCTTCGCTCTGAAGAACTGAAGTTTGTGCGTGTTGTGAAATGTTCTGAGAAAAGAAAAAAAAAAAGTGACGCGGCGAAACAACGCGAAGCCTAAATGAAACCTGAGTCTCTTTTCTAATAGGTGAAGCAACGCTTACGCTTTTAATTTCGACCATGGGACCTTAACTTATATATGTATATATATTTTAAAGACAATTTGCAAGCAAACAGGTATACGTGTGCAACTGTAAACGACGCTGATTCGGTCAGCCGGCGCTCACCTTGACTGAGGTAAATATTTTTGTTCAGAAAGGACTCCGACCTTAGCAAAACCAGGAACTATACTACGACTTGAAGTCCACATAACTGCAAGTAAGCAATTCTAATTTTTGTATTTTAATAAATGCGCATGTTTTGTAAGTTCAAACCATTCTCCCAAAGTTAATAATAAGCAAACAAACGCATGCCTTACTTTTACAACATTATTACTATTATTGTAATTATTATTATTGTAGTAATATACGTAAATACAAAAGACTCTCTCTCTCTCTCTCTCTCTCTCTCTCTCTCTCTCTCTCTCTCTCTCTCTCTCTCTCTCTCTCTCTCTCTCTCTCTCTCTCTCTCTCTCTCTCTCTCTATATATATATATATATATATATATATATATATATATATATATATATATATATATATATATATATAAAATATACACACACACGCACGCACACAACGGTGCTATACTTCTTAACAATATAAAGTTAAGAATTTTTGCTCGAGCAGAGCTGGCTTATTTTCAACTACAGTTCAACCGTGGGAACGATAACGACCCGCATGAACCAAACCTGTTGAGGCAATGCAGGCAAAACAAGACTTTTATCTGTTTTTGCAGGCACCTATACTACCGTGTATTAGCTAATACTTTTAAACCAATTCAAAATACGTTTTGTCGAAACGTGTTGTCTACTTGACAAAACGTTCCTGCTGGTAGCGGCACATCACACTTTTTGTAATATACAGTAACCCGTTGTTTAAAATGCTAACAACACAAGCAGGGCCTACAGGAAAGGTGTCTTGTGAACAATGCTGATAGCTCTGTAACAGTAAGTGCTCATGATGCCATGGTACCATCACACGCAGTGCAGTGGCGTTTTTTGTATGTGATGTATATTACTCTCATCTTCAATAGGGGTTAGGTTGGGACGTCAAACTCCACACCAGATTCAAATCCAGAGATAAAAGGAATAAGAGGCTAGCACACCCTTATAGTCAGCTTCAAGTTTAGGTACCATCACTATTACCAGAGTAATTACTGGGTGATCTTTATTTTGCACACCTTGTTAAAATGGGTTTGTCTCCAGAATTGTTTTTTAACCCAGATCATAGGTGGAGTCGGCAGGTGTAACCTGCAATCTGTCACAATCCATTCATTTCCATTACCCAACACCTCATCATCAGTCGTCTCACCAGTAGCAGGATTTTGTTTTTAACCCTTTAAGGTACAAGGGACCTATGTGCCACAGAAGTAAAAAAAAATAACGCTAACTTTCATATTTTTGCGATGAGATGCACGAAACAACAGGGTTTCATATTTACTGACCGGTGAGATCTGGTCATCCGAATGGTCAGTTTAATCCTCGTTATACTTGAGTCGCTCTCACATGTAAGTGTACCTGAAGTGGTTGAATCATATTTATCTTACCTGAATTCTACTCCCCTGGTTAACTGTTTTTGTTCTGACTTGGTCCGTCCACACACACACACACACACACACACACACACACACACACACATTTTCAGTTTCTTCATATACAGCCCCTAACAACTACTTGATCCCAACTGGAAATTGATGTTGTAATGGGGTTAAGAGCTCAATTAAATACAGTCTGCAGTGTACCGGGAAACAGACCAAAATCGAGAGAGATACTGTGTTCAACTAGACTAAATGCGATGGTCTAACCTCCCTTTTCAAAGGCTTTGGATCCCCCACATAGTCACATTTGAAAAAACATTTCGAAACTCCAATTGAGGGTTTAACACCAGCTGAATAAAACCAAGATCCTATTATAAGTGACTCTGCAAGCATTGTTCGCCACCTAGTCTCTGTAAGTCCCTTTGGATAAAAGCGTCTACTAAATGACTGATTCAAAGTGGACTGTATTACATGTAATGAGTTGGTGTGGTCACTCACAGCTCAAGCTTCTGCACAGAGTTAAGGAGCAGTATATAAAAACAGTGCCTCACACATCACAAACCCCAAACAATTTGATATAATTGATCGCTTAAGAGTGAATGGCAGCTTCTTGCTAAAGGGAAGCTCAGGGGTGCCTGCCTGCAGTCAGTGGCGTTATCCCCTCATCTTTTGTGAGCACTAAATTCAAAATCCAAGAAATTGAAGCGAACCAAAACGTTCCGGCAGACGCCCTAGTTCAGACTCCCCAGAGTCAAGCGTGCCGATGCCAAGCGGGGCAAAGGCCATACAGTTTAAATCTCTTGCGCTGTGCTCCCAGTCTTTGTGCCACTTTCTCAGTGAATTCAAAACTATTTGCATTCCCATCTCCGATCAGCTATATTTAGCAGCCCTTCCAGAAGAAGCTCGCACAGACTGCCAAATAAGGAATGAACGCTTGGCAGTGAGGGTGAACGTTTCTCACACGGGTTGCAGTGTTAAACATGGAAAATTGACTGCTGTGCACTGGACTCACCAAACTTGCGCACCGTGTTACTAGATCCTCAGCTGGTGCACTGTCCTTGCACTACTAATGTGTCATTGTAGATTGTCGTGACTTGCTGCATCCTATTTCATATTGTATTTTAGTAGTATTACTGTAAACTATACTGTATTTAAATATTAATCTTGCATTGTAACCCTGTACTGCCCTGTAACACCTGTAAGTCGCTTTGGATAAAGGCATCTGTCAAATAAATAAATAAATAAATACATAGATTTAATAATATATCTAGTTTTAAGTTTCTAGAAAAGACAAGGGTGTATGTGGTGGTTCTGTAATATGCATTACAGTAATGTCCACTAGAGACAGGATTTCATATCTGACCTCGTAATATAATATTTTGATAGGTCTACTGTGTCCAGCATTGATTAAAGAGAGAGTTACTAAACTTAGCCAATAGCCCTGTATTACTTGGGTTCACCTTCAGCAGTCATTGCTAGTGCGTGCGGCAGGCTGACCCAAAATTAGAACGCAAGGCCGTGCAGGGAGTTAACTATTAACTGCTCCAGAAATCAAGGATTGGATATTGAGCAGTACTTAAACTTGATCAAACAGCCGGTCCGTGTTAATTGCACTTATGCACTGTGAAGATAGCAATCTTGTTGTTTTAACTGTAAGATAAAAAGCAAATGTTCTCATTATTAGCACTAGCACTAGCAACATTATCACTCCCTTAAAAGCAGCACTTACCAAGGTAATATACAAGGTGTTGTTTCTAAAACCCTGGTTAACATTAAGAATATCAGAACTAGTCCGTCTCCCCCTTTTTCTTTTAAAGTTCTAATAGTTATATTTTCGCACCTTCGTAATAGCGACTTATCCAGTTGTCGTGAAACTTGGTATAAACATTATTTAGCGGAAGTTCTTGAGAATGTCTTGGGGATAAAGGTGGGTGTCTGTCTGTCTCCGTCCGTCTGTATGTCTCCCATTTCATCTGCGGTTTAAAAACATCAAGCATCCTGGCTCCTGCTCATTTTAATGATGTACTTAATTGAAATTCAGAACTGGGGGACAAAGAGCTAGCCTTGGTTTTAAACCATGCTACTGTGCTTTTGTTTTGTGGAACAAGGAGAAAAAATAGGACCTTCTAGGTAGGCTGTTAAAATGCAAAACTGGTTTGTGACTTCTTCAGGTGAAAGGCTAGTCTGTTAGTCCGGCACACCTCTTCTGGTTGCAATTTCCACGTGTCGTTGACTACACTGGAAGTCTATCGCTAGCATCTGGTAAACGGCATTGCCATCCATCTGTGCTGTGTAACTGCAGTGGAAAATTGCCTGCGGCTGTTTTTCTTTGTGTTATTTCTTGGCAGAACCAGTAAATACCCTGAGGCCAAGTCACATTTATATACAACTCTCTTTTTTTAAAGAAATCCGTATCAAGGGAGGTTATGAGGAGTATGGTGACGGGGGTGAGACCATTCAGTTCTGCTCTCTGCATGACGTTGATTCCAAGCTAGACTGATCCAAGGGCTGAAAGGTTTGAGCTATGAAGATGGGGTTGAGGGAACAGAATCTTTCTAGGAATGTGTTAAGGAAGACCTAAAAGGAGTTTGAGTTTAGATTGCACTTATCGATCTCTTGATCCGCCCCTCCTGCTCTGCACTGGACTCGCCTGACCTCAGCACCATGTTACTGGATCCTCAGCTGATGCACTATCCTTGCACTATTGCACTACTAATATGTCATTGTAGATATAACTTGTTGAAATCCTAATTTGTTGCAATGGTTCATTAAGAAGAAAAAAATAAACTGTGACCGTGTACCTATCGTCACTTCACAGATCTGTTGATAAGATACCGACTGATATAGTTTAATAACATGCTTCACTTTGATGTGTAGCGCTCTGTTTACTGTACACATGACGTCATTTTCTCTACCCCACCCAAGCCCGGTCAATATCCCAGCAGTGGAATTGTCACCAGACCAGGCCAGCTTGGCACCTGTCCAGCCTGTTTGTGCAATGGAAACAAGGTCAAACTGAGGCCTCCCATTGAAATGGATGAATGGCAAGTGAATTGAAATTGTGTTCTGCCTAGACCCCTTTTTATATGTTTTTTTTTTAGCCCGCTGTGTGTGTGTGTGTGTGTGTGCTTGCGCAATACCTGCTCTGTACAAACATTTTCACATCAGAGGTTTGCTTATTAGGAGAATGTCTGTATCTGGTTGAGTGGCTTCTCTGTGCTTAGGAGACTGGAATTGCACTGTTGGGAAATGCATCTGAACATGTCGCAACAAACAATAAAATAAAACCCCAAACTCAAAACAACACCAGCAGACTTGAGCTGCCAGTTCTCTTTTCTCTGTTTTCAGATCGCCTTTTTCTTGCTGACAGACAGCTGGAATCTTTTTTGTGTGGGGAGTTTTTTTTAACTGTCTTGCACTTACTGGAAGATTGTGGGAAGGAGATGGGTGGGGTTACGCCTAACTTTCCTATAATATTACAGGATTGGCAGGAGACTTGGGGTTATGTTTAATAAAATGTGATATTTATCAGGGTACGCGTATCCCAAGCAGTCGACACAATGCTCAGTTTTGTTTCTTGCAGATGAAACGGTAGTTGTGTGAGATGTTCTAGGCAGGGAGCGTGGGTGCCCCATAGAAAATATACTATCCAAAAAACTAAATACTGTAGTTTTAAGAGTTGGTCATCTCAAATGTTATTTGAATTGGTTTCTCTTACCCTTTTTTATGGGATTTTTGGGAATTTCCTAGGGAATTTTTTACATTATTTTTTGGTTTGCAGTTCTACTTTCAGTTCTGTTTTTATTTTCTCCCTTATCTCAATCAGAATCAGTTACTTTTAGTCGCATTACGCAGAAACAGGCAGCCGTTAGCTTCTGCATTTGCAAGGCAAAGCAAGGGCAGGGGGAAGAGGATCAGCGTGCAAATAGTAGACCAAACACGGACCAGTACAGTTCCTGCTTGTGTTTTAAAGATGTCAGCATTTTGACTTTTTGAATATAATAGTTTCACAGAGATTGAAAAACATTCAATTAAGTATTAATACAAGAGCCAGGAGTTTAAGGGTTAAATAAATGGTTCTTCCCTTATAGTTGCAAGAAGCTATTGTTAAATCTGCAGACTGGTTTGATTTATTCATGCTTTTGATACATATGAACAATTCTGAGCAGATTTACCAGGCACCTGGTTATTTCAGTAATATTCCTTAACATGGGGAGTTCTGAAACCCAGGACTTGAAGGAAGGCTAGTGTACATTTTAAGCCAGGTGAGTAGTAGTGTGCGTGTGTGTGTCTATATAATAATGAGAGAGTAGGTACAACTGGATTTAAGATCATTTTTTGATATTAAGTGCAATCTAGTTGGTCTGTAATTAAAATACATTATTGCTAGATATAAGAGCTTTTCCTCTTCAATAGTTGGCAAATATTACACCACTCCAACTTTCCATGAAAGCAATTTCTGTGTAGTTTTAGGTAGAGTTTCTTTGGTAATGAATTCACACTTTTTGTGGCAGTATCTCTTTGTTTCTATTCTTTCTTGATAACAATGCTGCACAACACTTTGGCAATTCTGCACCCTTCTGGTGACAAAGAGAATCAGCAGGATTATTTTATTTATTTATTTATTTATTTATTTTACATACAGTATATTTTTTGGTAATTCCAGTTAAGAATATCACGACTGAACTGCCCTTGTAATAGGCTTCCACAATAAATAAATGTGTGTGTGTGTGTGTGTGTATGTGTGTGTGTGTATATATATATATATATATATATAATATAATATATATATATATATATATATATATATATATATATTCATTCCTTTGACTATTTTAAGGTTAAAACAAATTGATTCAGTCGCTGTGGGTTTTGCCCCAAACAGAATGCTGTAAGTTAGTACAAAAAAACAAAATTATTACTAAAAAGCAAGACAGACACAGCTTCATTAGTTTCTCCTGATTTAGACAGTTTCTCTACTTGCTTTTACAACCCATTACAATACAGTACAAAAAGTAGTCTTTTTGATACAATATAAATTCTGTCATATGACCGAATATGAACATGGACATTTCTTTCACTGAATGTAAGCAGTGTTTTATTTCAAATATTTGATCCAGCACTCAGATTTATTTTTACATGATACCCATCTTTTTTTTTTTAATTTATGGCAGTATTGGGGGGTTTATGTTCTGTTTTAAATGTTTAAAATGTTCTTTGTCCTTACAGGAGGGTTAGAGTCACAGACGTTTCCCAGCTCAACAGTGCCATCCGGAGGGACTCTTGAGCATGCTGCTCTGAGTGATGGACGTACAGAACATGGAAACAATGCCGACCCAATCAGTGCTCAGCCCTTTGCACACATCGACCAATCAGAATCAAGGAGTGAAGGCGGTGGGCGTGTCTGGGCATCAGGATCTGAAGAAGAACGCAGTGGAGGGGACCTTCCGTTCCAGTCCCAGTTCCAGCTCCAGTTCTTCCAGCAGTTTCTCTTCAAATTCCAGTTCCGGAGATGAGACGGACAACGAGGAAACAAGCAGTACAGAGAGTGCACAGAACCAGGTGAGGTGTGGGGCATTGCAAAAGAGCATTGATCAAGCTTTGATACCAGAAATACACTGTGTAATATGAACTCAGATCCTGATCACTTTAATTAGGAATGACCCCCCATCATCCATGCAGGTATCAGGGGTGACAACCATGCATTTAAACAAATCTCAAGTATTCACGTAAAACCATTGCTCATTAGCACTAACTCCCTACTGCTTGCCTTCCGCAGACAGCGAGAGCACCAGAGGACCTGCGCAATGCAAGCAGGCAGGATACAGGACATCTACAGGTCCTGACCCTGGTCACCAAGCTGGAACAGCGATTCGCAGACCTAGGCCAGCAGCAGGAAGAGCTTCAGGTGGAGGTATAGCGTGTGGCCATGTTTCATGCAATGCTCCTCTGCCCTGCTGTCATAGAAAACAGCCCTTAATCTCCTGGTATTCATAAACAGGGTTGAGGTTAAATCAGTTTTTTCCAATTCCATATTTTAAATCAATTCCAATCTCATTCCCAGAACTCCTGGGGTGAAAGACACACCACATCACCTTCCTGATTCCATTTCCCTACATATGCTAGTGTTAAATGATCTTGTTCAGCCTTAATCAAATGCCTCTCCTCTCTTTGTAACCTGCCCAGCATTGAAAATTGTAAACAAATGTTTATTTAAGTACAACTGAAGGACAACATTGTTTTTTTTTTTTTTTTTTTTTTAAGTCACACTTCACTGTTAAGCACGTTGATTGGGTTTTTATTTGCTAAACTGTTTGAGTTGAGGCTCATTACTTCAGCCGCGGAAATTAGGCTAAAAATAGTGCTTTAGGCCATTATGTAGCGTGTTATTGCTGTGCTGTGATTCGTCTGCATTAAATAGTGGAAACAAATGCCTATTGCTTCTAAGAATTGCCGTCCTCCCCCTGATCCATGTTTCTAATACATGTTGCAAGTAAATTAGCAGCAAGATTAAAAGGAGGACTGCTTGACAAGGCGTTCTAAAGTTTGAGCATTGCCTTATCACTTTCTGTTCTAAAGGTCAGCTTCATGCAGTAGGAGTAGGTAAAAGAAAGTAGCACTGTGCTGTATATCGGTTTATATTTTTGTAGTTTGGGGCGGTTACATCTGTAACCAGTTACTTACCTTAATGCTGTCTATCTTTTTTTCTGAGATCCTTAGAGCGAGAAAAAAACACACATCTTCCTGTACAACTCTATTTTTAATCAGAGCTATTTCTCAGTGAGGTGCAAAATACTGTTGACACCAACACTGTATCAGCAACCCATCATGCTCCTTCTCAATTACACGAGCAGCCTGGCTGACGGCGGGGGTAACTTGTTTGTGGTGTGGTGCAGATGGAGATGGAAGTGGCCTTGCTAGAAGGAGAGATGCAGATGGAGAAAGCGGAGCTGGACAAGGAGACAGAGCTGCTGGACATGCTGCAGAAGAGACTCCAAGACATGGAGCAGAAATACCAGTCGGAGAGAGAGAAGGTACAGCGTGCAGCCAACCACCATTCACACCATCTATTGAAATGTACCCTGCTGAAAATTCTAGCTTGGAGATGGTGTTAGAACTGGGGAATTGGAACCCAGATTTACTGGTTGGAAACCCCAGTACCGCTTTACAGAAATCCGATACATTTAAATGCGTAAAAAAAAAAAAAAAGACGTGTTTTCCTTATCCTAATAACTTGCTTGCAATTCCCTTGTTGTTTTTGTAAAGATAATGTTTGTATTGTGTTTTTTCAATCTGATGATCAAACTATAAGAAACTAACTCTAGTAGACAAACTTTAGTTAAAGTGCCGCCTTTGTTGTACAGTTTGGTTATCAAGTGATTAAACTGCAATGGCACTGAAGTAGGTCATTTGTTGCTTTTAGTAGTTGTACCTTTAGAATTGAGCGTTTGTAGATTATGGATCATTTTGTGCTGCATGATACTGTTGTGAGGGGGGTGCTATGTGGTCCAGTGGTTAAAGAAACGGGCTTGTAACCAGGAGGTCCCCGGTTCAAATCCCACCTCAGCCACTGACTCATTGTGTGACCCTGAGCAAGTCACTTGTGCTCCGTCTTTCGGGTGAGATGTAATTGTAAGTGACTCTGCAGCTGATGCAGAGTTCACACACCCTAGTCTCTGTAAGTCGCCTTGGATAAAGGCGTCTGCTAAATAAATTAATAATAATAATTCTGGATTTTTAGATACTGCCGTATCTCGCAATCACATTTTTATTTTTTAAAAAAAGAATGGTGTTGTACTCCACTAAAGGCATTCTCTGTTGGTCTGCTTGGCCTGACCGGTTTCTTACTGTGTTGCAGGAGAAGGCTAAACTGGGGGAGGAGAGGGAGAAGCTGGAAGAGCTGCAGATACGTTGCTCAGAGTCTCGTAAACGCCTGGAAACGCAGCCAGAGTCCCAGAGAGAGCAGCTGCGTCGCAGACTGCACGAGGTAGGAAGAAGCTGTGAGGAGAGCGTCATCGCTGTACCTTCCACCTCCCGTCTCCATGCTGCGCGCTCTCGCCCTTTCTAAAGGGAGCACAGTCACTTTGGGGCTTGGAACTTTCAGGAGACTGCATGGCACACCAGGGAAGACTTGGGGTTTGAGACAGCAAAATTGCATCAAACCAGGCCGCCTGGAACCAGGTTTTTAGCCACTCTTCCTGAAAAAGTGGCTTTGTGGTCCCGCGGCTTAAGATGTTTCTAAGTCAAGGGGAAGAATTAACTGCTGTTAGGTATTCGTATTGCTGTATTTTGAATTTCACATGTCTGCTCTATCCTACATTAATTTCTATATACAGTAATCTTTATTTCCATTACCAGTATTTTGCGTTATTAAAAGGGTGCTATCTTTATGACACGCAGTTTCATATTTATTTGGATTTATTAGACTGCCACAGCATGTATGAATTGTGATATTTTTTTAACAAGATATCTTCTGTGATTCATGAATCCGTGACCTATTGCACTATTTAACTACTTATAGTTCAGCAAATGGTTCTTGAACAATGATAAAATCTGATTTCTAGTCGTAGCTTTATACACCATACGGAGAATTTACCCAACAGAACCATAATATGCATTGTGGCCTGCATATCGTAATACATATTGTATACTAACCTTAACATATGGCTGTGTCCTTATCTGATCTTCACACACTGTACAGGGATCGCTATGTTGGTTTTGTTTAGTTTAGTTAACTGTAGCAATCCTGGAGTGAGTGTGTATTCCTGTTGTAACTCCCTACCTCCCTCTCTCTCTCTTGCTTTCTCTCCCTCCCCCTCTCTCTCGCTCTTGCTTTCTCTCCCTCCCCCTCTCTCTCGCTCTTGCTTTCTCTCCCTCCCCCTCTCTCTCGCTCTTGCTTTCTCTCCCTCCCCCTCTCTCTCGCTCTTGCTCTCTCCCCCTCCCCCTCTCTCTCTCTCTCTCTCTCGCTCTCTCCCTCCCCCTCTCGCTCGCTGTCCCCCCCCCCCCCTCTCTCTCTCTCTCTCTCTCTGTCTCTCTCTCAGGACTCTGACGCTATGGAAACAGCGCTCAAGTCCTTTGAGGACCTGGAGTTCCAGCAGCTGGAGAGGGAGAGCGCTCATGAGGAGGCGAGGGAGGCGATGCAGAGGCAGGCCTTGATGGATATCTCAGGGCAGCAGCACCGCGTCAACCAAAGGAAGGTACGCTGGGCAGCCAGCACTGGGGCACCCATGCACAGCTCTCTGTGTAACGCAGCTGAGTAATTCCATGCCATTCGCTATAAAGATAAAAAATCTGTGGTTTTGAAAGACGTTTCAGAGAAGTATTTTAAAACATATCCGGTTAAAATAAAAAAAATAAGGGAACAGGCGAGGGATTCTGCAAAAGCAGCTGATTTTTAAGTTTCCCCTTTTTTAATGGAAAAAAAAATCAGGTGGTGAGCTCTGTGGTCTGAAGTCTTGTGATTTGAAGTGCATTCCATTCACACAACGTGTTGTGTAAGCTCCACACATCCACTGAGCCTGGGGGCGGTTCATTGATTTGGGTTTGTTTCCAGGAACAAGTATTAAGGCTGCAAGAGCAAGTGAATGAGATCAGACAGCAGACTGAGAAGGAGTCGCAAAAACTGAGTCAGGGCAAGAAAGAAACATTTCAAATACTCAACATGGTAAGCAACCAAACGAACCCCCTCACTAATTACTGTGTAAATGAACAACCAAGCAGTGCATAGATGGAAAGCAAAAAATATCAGGAGCAGAAACAAGAATTGTATGTATAACATGTTTTAATCTTAACTGGTTGCATGCATCCTAGTTCATAATTGCATTTTAGTAGTATTAGTTGCACTTGCTGTAAAACTACACCGTATTTAAATATGAAGCTTGCATTGTAACCCTGTACTGCCCTGTAACACCTGTAAGTTGATAAAGGTGCCTGCTAAATTAATAATACATGATTTGTGAACATGTTGTAATGCTAGTAAGAGGAAAGAATTTTGACAGCCTTGGTTAACTTTTTAATGCTGTTCTATATGTATTTGTAGACCTTTAATTCTTGTCCACAGCAGGGAGGTATGCATGCCATATACAGACACTTTGTTTACAACATTGGTGCTTTTGTATACTGATAACACCTAATGTTTAAAGCAACAACACCCTACTTAAAGGGACTGTCCTAATATTGAATTTCTAACTTGTTTAACTGGCCAGCTTTGTGTGTTCTCTGTCATTGAACCTTTTAGCTAAAGTAAACCAATCGATCTTGCATCGCTTTCATTATTTTTGGTGGCGAAGACTTTGCAGCGTGCTTTAAAATGATATTGTTAGCCAAAAAAAATAAAATAAATTGGGACGCAACATCAATACGCTTTTACCACCTTCAAACACTAAGCGTTTGGTTATGTACAATTAACCACAAATGGAGCAACCTTAATGTTGCTTTTCAACAAAAAAAAAAATACTACTGCAAGCAAAAGGCTTGAATGGGGTTAACAAATACCCCCAAGCACCACAAACCAGCACAGCTTTACAGTGGTAACAGTATCCTAGATTAGATCCGTGTGGGAGTTATAATATACTGTTTTATATCTTTCAGCATTTACTGAAGGATAAGAAACGCTTGTCTGATTTCAATAACCTGACGGGCTCTTCTCCCTGTATGTTATCTATCCCAGGCTTGTCTGTCCACAATCCCACGAAGGTTGGTGGCTTTCAAAGACATCAATGTGTTCAGCTCCTACCTCTTATGTTGATTGTCTGTGCTTCTGCAAAATGTTTTTCAGTGCGCCATCTAAAGCTTTAAAATCTCCAGCTGTTTTCTAGCACTTGCTCCCCCTGTAAAAGGCATTAATGACAGAAGCCCTTTTATCACTGTGCTTAAGCAGTTTGGTAGCTTATTTGTTTGGGAAGACGTACACTTCCAAGCATCGCGCAATCGACTTAGAAAGTGTTCTGCTGCTTCCTGCTACCTTAACACTTCCTGTGTCCACCTCCCTCCCTCCCTCCTTCCTTCCCATGCTCTGAGGTAAGCACACAGGGCTGACCTTCAGCACAGGAAGCAATTGTAACTGTAGTTACAGGCACAGCAAATGTTTAACTTTTTTTTGTAATCCTTTTTCCCAGAATCCCTCTCGGGGTACGAACGGCTCGTCAGGTTTGCCAAAGAGGCGGTGCCAGCAGAACAAGCCCTCTGATAGGCCAGCCTCGGTCCACGATAAGGGTAAGAAAGGGGCTGTGGCATCCATGTGCCACTCTGAACAGAGAGGATTATGGGAGGAAAGACATTTAACAATACAGAATGTCTTTGTACAGAAATCCCTGTAGCCGAGCTCTAAGTGAGATTCCAATTGACGAGCACGGAGCAATTCAGTATTCTCAATACATTATCCAACAAGTGTCATCCCTTGCGCCAAATTCATATCCCTAGAGACGTGGATACAGTTGATGCACTATACATATTTTACTTGTATATATGGAATGGCTTATCAAGCTGAAACCTAGTTAGGGTATTTAGAATATGGGGATTTATGCTGCTGTATGTATTTGGAGTGGGAGTGTGTTTTTTTTGTATGCTTGTTCATTGTAAATCCAGTAAGACAGATCTGTTTTCTCTTGCAGATCAGCAGGTAAAGAGTGTGGATGTTGTCAACGGGTCTCCTAGCAGCGCAGCAGTCGGCACTCCCAGTTCCCCCTGCTCCAAACACACTTCCTCCCCCAAACCAAACCAGGGCAACAGGGGTCCCACCTGCAACGGGACCAGCCGGGCACCCGCACAGGTGTTCAGGTACAACAGACTGAGGCAACGGGGCCTGCACTGAAATGCACTGGGAGGGTCATGTAAAGGTTAACGCCCTTTTAGATAACTTCCAAAAACACCTAACTTTTTTATCTTGTTGAATTTTCAGTTTTTTAGATGGAAAAGAGAATATTATAGTTCTGGTTCCCCTGTGTGTGCTTATGGCCTAGTTAGCGAACATTTCTGAGTAAAAGTTTATAAAAGGGAAAGTTTACACTCGTTGATTTACCTATGATGTGGGAATAAAATTAAAAGCAATTGGGAATATGTTGGGAAAATTGGTGCGGTAATTGGAAAACCCGGGATACAGCGAAGGTAGGCGTGTTTTTTTGAAACACTGCAGGGGGGTTCTGTAACACTTTCAAGGTCGCTACATTTTCTGTTGCTTTTATCCCCCTTTTCACACAGGAGGTTCAATCCCAGCTCAGCTACTGACTCACCATGTGCAAGGCTGAGCAAGTCACTTAACCTCCTTGTGCTCCAAGGAATGCTGTAGTTGCAGTTCCCCTATATGTAAATTTACAGAGCTTGTGGAACTAGTTAAATGAGTTTACTATACAGACACAGGCATTGTCCTGATGGTGGGTCTTTGCTTTCACAGTAATGGGAATGGGCTCCCCAACATAGCGGACATGGAGAGGAAACTACGGGAGGCCAAAGCTGAGAAAGAGCGTCTGCTGAGGGCCAGGGTGAGTAATCGCCACTCCATTGCATTTGAACATACATAGGAAGCTTGGTGGTCCAGTGGTTAAAGAAAGGGGCTTGTTACCAGGAGGTTCTCAATTCAATCCCAGCCACTGACTCGCTGTGTGTGACCCTGAGCAAGTCACTGAACCTCCTTGTGCTCCGTCCTTCAGATGAGATGTAAAACAAACAAGGTCCTATTGCAAGTGACTCTGCAGCAGCAGTTGTGATGCATAGTTCACCCCCAAGTGTCTAAGTCACTTAGGATAAAAGCGTCTGATAAATGACAATAATAATAATAATAATAGTTTGTAGTATGTAGTAAATGGAGGATTACTTTTGATGATTTCTATTTTTGTCTATTTGTGTTCATGGCAAATAGGATATAGTGGAAACTCCCACACTCCCAACTTTGTTTTTATATAATTCTGGAGAATCGCTTATTCAGTTCTGCTGTATTCCGGTTAGGATTCTTTTTAGAATTTAGAATCATTATAAATCAACCAATCATGGTTACAGATTTGTCAACATTCCACTACATTTTATCCTACAGTATCTACAGTCGTTCTCCTGTGCGTAGAACATACTAAAGTTTGAAAAGAACAACCTTTTTTTGTTTAATAGTGGCACAATCTTCATTTTTGTCATTTTTATATAATAATAATACTAATAATAATAATAATAATAATAATAATAATAATAATAATAATAATAATAATATGATGTGTGTAGGGTGTTTCGTATTGTAACAGAAATCATGTAGTCTTGCCCAAGCTGCACGAGATAACAATACAACACCCCACACATGAAGTAATCAGAATGGGTCTTGCATTATTTCATGTACTGTGTGTGCAGGTCATGATGGTCTGCTTTTTCATGATCACGAGCGTGGAGAACGTTTAGTGATAACACTTATTATCCAGTTTTGAATTTCAATCATTTATTTCTGCAACGCTTCCTATAATCCCCCAGGAAGCCAAAAGACAAGCCCAAGAGGAAGCCAAGAAAAAAGAGCTGGAGTGCGTTGAACCAACATCCACTTCTACACCAAAGCGCCATCTAGAGGTAGCAATCCATTACAGCAAACCCTCTCCAGGCTTGACAATAGCACCTACAGCCTGCTATTGTGTCCTGCAGCCACTAGATGTCAGTTTTGACACAGTTCAGACATCAAAAGAATAATCATAGTAACTACTGTAGATGCAAATGTGATTTACTGTGTGTTTTTTTTTTTACATTCCCCTTGCTAATCATTCTGAGTAGTTCTGGGTTCTGTCACTCCAATATCTTGTTTTAATTTTTGATCAAAATCTCTCTTTACCTGTGGTTTGAGCTTGTCTGGTGAATCCTAAGTGCCAGGGACTGAACAGCTTCCCTTATTCCAGCATTCAAATCATGTGACAGTGACCTTTCAACTCTGCCAGCCACGCCTATTCTCTGTCAATCATTATACAGGCAGGTCTGTCAGAGTTAAAAGGTTACGTTGTCACATAGAGCGAACCATTTATTTTTAACTTGGCAGCATGATATTCTATCATGATTAGTTGAATATCCCAACCCCAGTTGTTCTGCACTTGTAGGATCTATTGCTCATAAGTCATTTTGCATGCATTTGTAGATGGGATGATTTGGACATACCAAGGCATTTACTGTGCAACACCTTAGCGTGGTAACTGTTGCAGGATATTTGGGTTCACGCTCTTCGTGTTCGTACAGACTGGCCCGGCGCCCCTCCTCTCCCTCATCAGCAGTGCGACCTTTGACCTCAGGGCCCACCTGGAGGCGTCCGGTCACAGCGTCGAGACGTGCAGCGCGGTAACCGTCGGCAACAGGAAGTGCAAGGGCTTCCTCACCAAGATGGGGGGCAAGATCAAAACCTGGAAAAAGAGATGCTTCGTGTTTGACGGGGAAAAAAAACGACTGGCCTATTTCTCAAGTAAGGAGGAGATTTAACTTGGGAAGATTCAATCAACAAAACACAGCACCTGCATTACATTATATCCTCCTTTAAACTTCACTGGCTTATAACTAGAGGAGTATAAGGGGTTGATTGATAAGTACCAGGGATTCTACCTAGATTGCATTTAGCCACTTCGTACAAAGGGATCAACACAGATAGGTGGTAAATCAGTCATGGTTAATTCTCCAGGGCCTTAAAATGGTCTGGGTGAAAAAAATCATCTGTGACTGATCCTAGCAGGGTAGAGATTGGTTAGTGCCATTACTGACATTTTTATGGCACTTTTTTATTGTTTTAATCCCAGGTATTATTTCAATACAGGAGTTGGAGATTTGATATTTGTTTGGATGGAATGTTAATATTAAGGACCCCTATATGCAACTTTACTGTTTCTAGCTACATTTTGTACATCAACAGTTTGTTTTTCTTCCTCTAGAAAAAAAAAAGAAATTGGAGTCGGTGATTAGTGAACCGTTGTTGTAATTTTTAGAATTCTGAGTCATCATTTTTTTTCGTCAGCTGATAGATTTTTGCTTTATTTTTCAAACGCAGATAAAGAAGAAACGAAGCTAAAGGGAGTCATCTATTTCCAAGCCATTGAGGAGGTTTATTATGATCACCTCCGCAGTGCGTCTAAGGTATGTGCGTGCGTGCCTGTGCGTCTGCAGTTTGCCTTTGTGTGTTAAAAGTCCTGTATAAGATGACGCAGTATGTTACATTTCACAAATCAAATACTAACTCTGATTTAACGAGTAAGCAAATTAAAAAAAAAAAATAATAATCTACTTTATTATATACATACTTACTCACTCATCGGTCACAATTTTTATTTACATTTTTGAAAATTTTAAACCTGTTTTGTGAGTTCGAGAAGTCACCCTGCCAAAACTTTGAAAAAAAATAAACATTCTGCTTTATAAAATTGATACTAGATCACATTTTAACATGGTACAATTCTGCACACAGTGAACGAAGGGGATACACCATATGCATTTTTTACCTACTTCAAGGTCTGTTCTTCAGTACCTGACGTACTAGGTTGGCTAAAGTGTATTTTAATATTACTGCGCACCAGCACCACCTAGTGCACAGTTGTGTATTGCCAACCATACAAAAGTAAACTTTAATGCAAAGTTGCCGATCGCTAGCTGGTATGCTGGCTCTTACTTCTATATAGACACTTTAGCTGATGTTACAGAAGTCTGGCAAGAAACTAGAATTAAAGAACGGCTCTGCACTTTGATACACATAATGCAAACAGCAGTAGAAAACGACCAGATTGAATGAACTCTCTGCTTGTGTGTGTGTTCCAGAGTCCGCACCCCAAGCTCACGTTCTGTGTGAAGACCTACGATCGCCTCTTCTTCATGGTCGCTCCGACACCCGAGGCCATGAGGATCTGGATAGATGTAATCGTCACGGCAACAGATGAACATTGTCGCTACTGAACCTGGGGGCTCAGCAGACACCATGGACCACTGTACAGAGCTGGGCCATCACCTGGAGGCACATCGTCTTGGATATCTTGAATGGATCTCTCTGGACATGGAGCGCACAAGATCTGCAGTGGTGACAGGTCTTCTCCTATCTGGGTTTGGGGTTGGCGTTTCTGGAGATTGGACAGTTTTAACTCCTGCAACGTTTCCATCTGCACCTTGCAAGCAGTCTGTAAATCTATTTCAATTATCCAGCCGACCTGCAGTCTATGGTCCAGGACTTTTAGACAACATCAAAGACGCATCGCTCTTTTGTGTTAGCAGGACTTCTAAATTCGTCACCTACCTCCTGATATTTTCTCGATGCTGTAATTGCCAGCCTTTTTAACTACATGTTTCTTCACCAGTTTGGTGTTTCTCAAATCCTTTTGCATTGACGCTCATTGGATCATTCAGAAAGAGAGTTTTGAGAGACTGGTTTCTGCCTGTGAATCAACATAATGTTACCTGCGATTGAGGGAATTCAAATAGACTTCTGTCTGATGGAAACTGAACTTAATTTGTATTGCTTTCAACTCGGTGGTTGATGAAATCGAGACAAAGCTTTTGTTAGCTTTTTTAAAAAAATAATGACGCACATTTTGCTGTGCTCTTTTAATTGATTTTTTTTTTTTTTTTTTAAAGATTTTTACTGTCACCCCCTCAAGTGACAAAAGGGTACAAAAGCCTGTTGAAAATAATGTTACATTTGTGTTCTTGCACAACAGGACATTTCATAGGACAAAAGTGCAATATTCTCTGAATGTATGGATTTGTAATATTTAATGCATTGTTACACTGTTACTAAATGCTCAATTTGAATTAAGGTAAAACTATTAAGAAACTAAATCAAGTAGACTAAGGTTTCAGCTTGTGCCTTGTTCCATATACTGTGGCCAAAAAAAATATATGTTTTCTATTTCAAAGCCAGTTTTTTGCCATAGTAAGAAATATTTTCTCAGATAATAAAATGAGAACCAATTTCTTGCCAGGCTCAAAGATTTCTCTTGACATCACCTTAGTGTAGATTTACTGAATTTTAAGCTTTGGATGTAATTAAAAAAAAATTATATCGAATCTCTCATGTATTATTGGTTAATAAGGACAGTTGCTTGATCAGTGACTTTACTGCTGTTAAAAAAAAAAAAATGCTGACAGTTTCATTTTCACATCATCTTCAATTCCTGTGTTTTAAGTTGGTGCTAAAGTGTTGCTGGTTTGGCTGAAGTATTCGTAGACATTTCCTGTTTCTGCGAAGTGGATTGTATGGGGTGAGATTAAACCTTTCTGAATGTTCTGGTCTCACGTTATCCTGCAATAAAACTTTCAGCACAGCAGTTAAAACTCTGCCCCCTATTGTTCAACCTCTGGGATATTCTGCCCTCCCCTCTCCCAACCATTGAACTGGATAGCATTGTAAATATCATTCACTATTAAATACATGCATTTAGCATAATTAACCCAAACTGAAACTATTTAAACATATTATGAATTGGTCATTTAGCAGACACTTTTATCCAAAGCCACTTACCAGGGGGGTGGAACTATGCATCACACTTGCTGCTGCAGATCTTACAATAGGATCTTGTATGTTTTATGTCTCATCCAAAGGACAGAGCACAAGGATGTTAAGTGACTTGCTCTGTGGCTGGGATTGAACCTGGAACCGCCTGGTAACAAGCCCCTTTCTTTAACCACTGGACCACCAAGCTTCCTATGTATGTCCAAATGCAATGAAGTGGCGATTACTCACCCTGGCCCTCAGCAGACGCTCTTTCTCAGCTTTGGCCTCCCGTAGTTTCCTCTCCATGTCCGCTATGTTGGGGAGCCCATTCCTGTTACTGTGAAAGCAAAGACCCATCATCAGGACAATGCCAGTGTCTGTATAGTAAACTCATCTAACTAGTTCCACAAGCTCTGTAAATTTACATATAGGGGAACTGCAACTACAGCATTCCTTGGAGCACAAGGAGGTTAAGTGACTTGCTCAGGCTTGCACATGGTGAGTCAGTAGCTGAGCTGGGATTGAACCTCCTGTGTGAAAAGGGGGATAAAAGCAACAGAAAATGTAGCGAAACTTGAAAGTTTAAAAAAAAAAAAACCCTGCAGTGTTTCAAAGAAACATACCTACCTTCGCTGCATCCCGGGTTTTCCAATTACCGCACCAATTTTCCCAACATATTCCCAATTGCTTTCAATTTTATTCCCACATCATAGGTAAATCAACGAGTGTAAACTTTTCCTTTTATAAACTTTTACTCAGAAACATTCGCAGTGTAACCAGTTTATGCTCCCTCCTGCAACAATGCTGGTGATTCGAAATGAGCAGCGTATTGTGGGGAACAGGAAACCAGCATTGTCACCAGAGGGAGCGTGATCTAGACAAGATCGAGACTTTATCTGCTGGCACACACTTCTCAGTAAATGTTAAGAAACATATTGCCTAATTGATTTTATGATGGGCAATTACATTTTTTTTTTTTACCGTTCCCAATACCACACTATCTGCTTGATAGATAGATATTATTATTATTATTATTTATTTCTTAGCAGACGCCCTTATCCAGGGCGACTTACAATCGCAAGCAAATACAAATACATTCAAGTGTTACAATACAAGTCATACAATAAGAGCAAGAAATACAATAATTTTTTTCAAGTGTGACAAACCACAATTCAATAATACAGCAGATAATAGTGAAAGTTACATCAGGATATGATTAAGTACAAAATACTACAGGTTAAACACTTGGCAGATTACAATATTCTGAAGTACAGGATTAAATGTAGTAAAATAGGGGGCAGATAAGAGCAAAATAAAGCATATTTAAATGAAGGGTGATAGTGTCCCAGGATACAACAGAGGAGTTCTACAGGTGCTGTTTGAAGAGGTGAGTCTTAAGGAGGCGCCGATACCTCGAGATACCTCGGTTTGCGTCAAACGAGTTTCCTCTGCACGGATGAGAAACTGGCAAGTGTTTTTACTGAGCTACCCTTTTTCTGAAAAAATGTTTTTTCTGTGTTTACACCACAACACCACAGCTGGTTCAGATCTTTAAATGAATGCTGACCAAGGCTTTATCAAACATGTTCTTAATTCTCGTTAGTGGCAACCTTATCACTTAATTCTTAATTCTAGTTATAACATTATAGATAAATAATTAAATAACTTTGGATCTGATTGTTTTTCAAACCCTGGTTTTGGAAAAAAAAAAAAAAACTTTGTTCGGTTCTGGAATTAGTTATTTTAATTGGTGGGTTCTTGTTTAGAATTACAGTCTGCAGTGTGAAAAGAAGCGGTCGGCTGACGGCACACGCTTCGGAGGACAGCGTGTGTTCGTCTTCGCTGCTCCCGAGTCAGCGCAGGCGTCGTAGTAGTGAGCCCAAATATTGGATATTCTAAACTGGGGGAAAAAATATATATATATATATATGGTCTATTGTATAGTATACATATGGAAAATGTTCCTAGATAAAACCCTAGATTGCAGGGATAGTAATACCATCTTCCACAAATTCAAAGTTAGAGACATCATTAACAGTAAACGTAGATCTTCATGACCTAGCTATATGCACATTTACATCTATGGCCAAAAGTTTTGCATCACCTAGAATTTTAGGATTGAGGCATGATAAAAAAAAGAACAACTACATGAGCATAATTTAGATTTTTTATTTAACATCATGTTATCAAATAATTTATCGCAAAACTCTACCAGAAGCCATAATAGTACAGTAGTACAATATTTCATGTTAGATTTCAATTTTTGGCAGTTTTTTGTTAAGTATATGGAAAACTACAAAGCGGTATGTAATTCAATATGTTAACGTAGCATATTAAGCTGGTTGCATTCGACTTTGTGAAGCAAAATTAGGTAATTCTATAGCATACTGCAAGACTTAAAATTATTATATACAATCCCCTCCTTTAAATACAGTGTAAAATCCATCTGTGTACTTAACAGTGCTTTTAATACCAGACAGAGGGCTGCTTTAGCACATTATCCATTAGCATTGCTCCCAAGAACATGCTCAGAAGTTTTCCTGTACTTGGGGGTGATGACTGATTCACATTGTGTCGGATAGCTTGTTCACTTTCAACACTAGGACATGTTTGCGTCATGTAGGCGGTATGCTGTAGTACACCACAGACTTCCGAAGAAATCCTAGGCGACTGTTCCTGGTTTTACTGTAAATGGGATAAACCATTGAGTCCCATTGTGTGGGGGATAGCCTTTCACAAGCCACACCTTGAACTCCCAGGCCCTCGCACACACAGCAGCAGGAAGCACACACCAGCCCTGACACGTTCTGGGAATGAAATGTTGTTCTGAATGCCAGGAAATCCTAGATAATGAATCCCAAGTTCCTTAGAAAAGTGTAAAGGTAAACATCTGACTGTTTTTAAAGGAGATAGAACAAACAATGTCATTGCAGAAATTATTTATCTACATTATATCAATCAATCTTTATTTTATATAGCACCTTTCATAGTGGAGCACCATCACAACGCATTTTAGCATGACTAATTACACATCTTTACTGCAGCTCAGGAGAACTGCAGGTCTGTGGACACCCTCCGATCCGATTTTAAACAAAAACAAGTAAAGGCATTGCTTTATTTAATAAGTGTATAAATATGGAAGTATATTAAAATTCAATGCTTCTCCTGATGTATTTAAACATAATCCACATTATAGTTGTAATGGTAAAATAAGCACTATCTAAATCTATATACAATAATATAGATAATATATAATAACATACATTTCAAAAATACTCAATCATGCAGTCTAAGGTAGACAAACTTTTTACATAAACTTTCCTTAATATATAACGACCTTCTTAGATATGTAAAAACATTTAAAAAAATGTATGAGCACTAAAAATGTCACAGTATTGACAGCATCTTAACTAAATTGTCCAGACAGATGCTGCTAAAGTTTTGAGTATTTTTACAATGCAGCAACCTGCACTGTGTTTGCCATAGTGCATTTGTCTCTCCTTGTTGACCGATAATGGTTGAAATTATCCAATTCCTCACTGAAAACACTTATGCACACCGAAGACAGTGTTTGATTGAACCTCTTCTTCAAATCCAGGGCCATGAAGAAATAAAGGATGGGGTTGATGCAGCTATTGAAGTAGGCCAGTCCTTTGAACAAAGGAAGAGCAACCTTCACCGCCAAAGATTTCTTATTGACCATCTTGGCCAGCAAAAAGACATGGTAGGGCGCCCAACAGAAGAAAAAGGCAGCCACCAATACAGCAATGATCTTGAAGGACTTTTTGGGCACCCGTGTCCGCCTCAACTTGCAAGCCATGATGGTGTAACAAGTGGCAATGATTAAAAAGGGGACCAAGAAACCAAAAAAGAACCTCACGATGTAGAGGGCCTTATTCTGATATCCATCATTGCTTCCAGGAACATCGAAGGAGCACTTGGAGAGATTCCCATTTCCTGGATCCATAGAGACCCGTCGGAATAGGAAGTACGGCAGGCTAAAGGCTGTGGCCAGCGCCCAAACTCCTACGCTGGCAAAGGAAGCCATCTGGACAGTGCGCCGCTGCATCATCCGGATGGGGAAGACCACAGAAATGCAGCGGTCAAGGCTGATGACGGACAGAAGGAAGACGCTACAGAACAAGTTCATGTACGTGAAGAAGCCGTTGAACTTGCAGAGGAACTCTCCAAAGGGCCAGTAGGTGTAGAAGAGGAGCTTGAGCAAAGAGGTGACTCGGGTGAAGCAGAAGATCAGGTCGGCCACAGCCAGGTTGAGGAGCCAGACGTTGGTCACAGTCTTCTTCAGTTTGCAGCCGGTCATCCAGATCACTATGCTGTTTCCGGTTACTCCCAGAATAATAGTGATGCTGTATAAAACTATCAATACCATCTCCATTACGTGGTCAGTGTCCACTGAGTCGTCTGTGTTTTGAGGCAAAGGTTTGGTGCTTGTTGTGATGTTGCTGAGCTCCATTCTGAAAATAACAAAACCATCAGAACATAAGAAAAGTTTGTGAACTAGAAAAGGTCAGTGTTTTAGATCCTACTACTTCACTTGGTAGGCTAGTCCATACATGTATGACTGTAAAAAAGTGCTACCCACCTTCTGTTCTAAACTTAATTTACTCAGTTTCCATTTATGTTCTTCTCTCTGTGCTAAATTTGAAGTAGTGTCTTGGATCAACTTTATCTACACCATTTTAAAGACTTCAATCAAGCCCCCTCTTTCCCTTCTTTTTTCAAGAAAGCAATCCAGGATCACAAAGGTAAACTGCTTTATCCAACTCATGACTGTGCCATGTACGCAACATTAAAATTTAACATGTACATGTATAAGATATTTAAGAAGTAGCAAGGAGGAACTGAGAAATAATATCTCATTTCTAGCTCCATCTTGCAGAGATTGGGGAATTGAATTTTTGTTAAAGAAAATTAACCAGAGGGGGGATTTAGTTTTTACAAGCAATTCTTTTTTACTTTGTCACAGAATAATTTACGACTCTCATTATGCAGCGATTAGAACTATTCTAGTTATCTGTACTGGCAACTAAACTAAAAGCAGAAATAGCTCAACCTGCTGTTCAATTACAGTCTCTATTGAATGTATCCATTATACCCCTTTATATCAATGGGCTCGGCAGGATAGTGTCGGATATTTTTATTGTGTTAATTGAGCAATCACTTATGTTGATGTAATTTAAGAAAGAGTAAACAGATTAAAACACTGTTTCACATGTCTTCAGAAGCATATGAATAACAGCTCTCTGACATTTAGAATAGCAGTCACAACACCCTTAATTCATCAGAAGAAAGACTTTTAATCCAATCGTTTGTCAGTTTCTTTTAGTATTTCCAAAATTGCTACCAATGTAGAATACATGGTTAGGACATTTCTTCATTATTGTACCACAAAAAGATGTGTTTTGCACAACATGATTGTAATATAACCCAGAACTTGTTATGTATTCATTTTATTATTTCATTGATTTATTAATTTATTTTAGATTAACATTCATTTAGAAAATACCAGGTCAATTGCATTGATCATTTCCAAATTACTAGTTTTGTTGAATGAAAAACAATAACTGTAAAATGACTGTGTAATTAGTTAATATTTTAACTGAAATCCTTTCACAAATAACAACAAAAATAGATTTGATCTTACCTTTGGCTTGTCACAAAAATCAGTTCAACAAGAAAAAAGCTATACATGCAAACATGAATATCCAGTATCAGAACTTTCCCATATTTTGAAGTGGTGCTTAAATATGCTTGCTAAAGTCTTGTCATCCACTATGAGAAAGATCTATTGAGCCAACACCACTTCTACAGATCAAACAGAGGCTTTACCCAAAGGGAAAACACGCCTTCTTTGCTTCACACCACAAGCCGAGCACTGTGTGGTAATCACTCTTTTAGCTTCCTTTCACACACTGCATGCAATGTATGCTTTCAGAAATGTTTTTTTTTGTTATTTATTTATTTAGCTTTCTATTAAGCTTCTCTAATTACTGTGTATATACATAGCAGTTACTTAATAAATACATTTGTACTTGCACATAACTACAATGTCGTTCAAATGATGTGTTGCTAGTACAACAAAAAGATCACTGCCCTCTTGCTTTCCGGTGACCTGTGATGAAATCTGGCTTCCCAGGTCATAACTGAAATGATTTTATCTTAACATAGTGCCATTTCTGTAACTCACATCACAAAACACTCACCAACAGGACCGTAGCCATTTTCACTGTCTGAAGGCATTTTTCAGACACTTCCGACCGTGTTGAGAATGGAACCACTTCTTGTTTTTTGTAGCAGTGGCCCCTGCTAATGTCTAACACCCAAGCAGGCAGGCTATTCAAACTGTCTATTGAAAATCTGTTTTTTGTACACAGGAAAAAAAAAAGTTGAACATTAGCTCAGCTGTCAAATATCCAAATTAAAGTCGCTTTCCTTATTTCTTTTTAGCTTGAGAACCCTTGGGGCCAAGTTGTGTTCAATATGTCGTGTTATCCCTTACTTTACAAGCTGTTGTGTTGAGTGCACGTGAGCGCAATACACAAAACCTCCCTAGCAAAGAATACATTTGAGACAATCCAAAACCATATGATGGAGAGTTTAGACTTTTTCTTTTAACTTTTCGTTTTGTGGAACAAGGAGAAAAAATAAGACCTTCTAGGTAGGCTGTTAAAATGCAAAACTGGTTTGTGACTTCTTCAGGTGAAAGGCTAATCTGTTACTCCAGGCACACCTCTTCTGTTTGCAATTTCCACGTGTCGTTGACTACACTGGAAGTCTATCACTGGCATCTGGTAAACGGCATTGCCATCCATCTGTGCTGTGTAACTGCAGTGGAAAATTGCCTGCGGCTGATTTTCTTTGTGTTATTTCTTGGCAGAACCAGTAATACCCCGAGGCCAAGTCACATTTCTATACAACTCTCTCTTGTTAAAGAAATACATATCAAGGGAGGTTATGAGGAGTATGGTGACAGGGGTTCAGTTCTGCTCCCTGCATGACGTTGATTCCAAGCTAGACTGATCCAAGGGCTGAAAGGTTTGAGCTATGAAGATGAAGTTGAAGGAATGGAATCTTTCTAGGAATGTGTTAAGGGAGGCCTAAAAGGAGTTTGAGTTTAGATTGCACTTATCGATCTCTTGATCCGCCCCTCCTGCTCTGCACTGACTCGCCTGACCTCCGCACCACGTTACTGGATCCTCAGCTGATGCACTATCTTGCACTACAAATATGTCATTGTAGATATAACTTGTTGAAATCCTAATTTGTTGCATCCTAGTTCTTATTGTTTTTTAGCAGTGTTGTTTGCACTTACTGTAAACCTGTACTGTATTTAAATATTCATCTTGCATTGTAACCCTGTACTGCCTTGTAACACCTGTAAGTCACCTTGGATAAAGGCCAAATAAATAAATAATAATAATAAGTGGAGCATAGAGACCAGGACTAGAGGACACATTCAGTGGATAAATACTTAAGAAGGTTGCATTAGACTTTATGAAGCAACATTAGTTAATTCTATAGCATACTGCAAGACTTAAAATTATTATATACAATCACCTCCTTTAAATACAGTGTAAAATCCATCTGTGTACTTAACAGTGCTTTTAATACCAGAGAGAGAGCTGCTTTAGCACATTATCCATTAGCATTGCTCCCAAGAACACGTTCAGAAGTTTGCTAGTTTTACTGTAAATGGGATAAACCATTGAGTCCCATTGTGTGGGGGATAGCCTTTCACAAGCCACACCTTGAACTCCCAGGCCCTCGCACACACAGCAGCAGGAAGCACACACCAGCCTTGACAAGTGCTGGGAATGAAATGTTGTTCTGAATGCCAGGAAATCCTAGATAATGAATCTCAAGTTCCTTAGAAAAGTGTAAAAGTAGATGGCTGCCCGTTTTTAAAGTTCTATTAAAGGAGATAGAACAAACAATGTCATCCTCTGATCTGATTTTAAACAAAAAAAAGGCATTGCTTTATTTAATAAATATGGAAGTATATTAAAATCTAATGCTTCTCCTGCTGTAGTTAAGCATAATCCACGTAATGGCAAAAAAGCATGAAACACTAAATGCACAGTGCCTATAGAAAGTCTACACCCCCTTGAGCTTTTTCACATTTTGTTGTGCCAGTGCCTCATAGTTTCATGCATTTAAATGAGGTTTTTTCCACTTATCTACACACCGTACTCCACACTGTTAAGGGGAAAAAAGTTTTTATTGACAAAAAAATGATGTATTAAAAATACAAAACTGAAAGATCATAATTGGATAAGTCTCCACCCCCCTGAGTTAATACTTGGTGGAAGCACCTTTGGCAGCAATTACAGCAGTGAGTCTGCTGGGATAGGTCTCTGCCAACTTTGCACACCTAGATTTGACAATATTTCACCATTCTTTACAAAACTGTTAAAGCTCTGTCAAGTTCCTTGGGGAGTGTTGGACAGCAATCTTCAAGTCATGCCACAAATTTTCGATTGGATTTAGGTCGGGGCTCTGACTGGGCCACTCAAGGACATTTACCTTTTTGTTCCTTAGCCACTCCAGTGTAGCTTTGGCTGTTGCTTTGGGTCATGCTGAAAGGTGAACTTCCGGACACAGTTTCAGCTTTCTTGCAGAGGGCAGCAGGTTTTCCTCAAGGACTTCTCTGTACTTTGCTCCATTAATTTTCCCTTCTATCCTGTGTGATAAGGATCGCACTCACCACGGTTCGTTGCCCCTTTAAAAACACTGACCCAACACACAGAAATTGATTTTTTCTGAAGTGCGGTTGCGCTATTTTTAATGAAAACACCAAAGCAAAATAAACAAAACAAACACCTAGCTCTTCTTTGAGCAATAACTAAACAAAACAGGAACCTAAATTAAACAGGACAGCTAAGCTGTTTCCCTGTAACAAAACAAAACAGCACACACAACAAAAAGGCTTCACTCTACCTTTTTCATTTTTTTAAATTACGGCTGTACCCACACACCAGCACAGTCGGGCTTCTACCCTCTTCAGCAGCCACTCTGACCAAACTGACTGCTCTCCTTAAATACCCTGCACCTGGCTCCAATTTTCAATAGTAGCCAGGTGCAGCTAATGATTAATCAATAAAACAATTAAACAATTAAACAAAACAATTAAACAAGACAAATGTGCATTCCGCACATTTTTTTTTCTGCAGAGAGGTTTTAACCCCCTCCCTGCCATCTCACACCTGACAAGTGCCCCAGTCCCTGCCGATGAGAAACATCCCCATAACATGATGCTGCCACCACCATGCTTCACAGTAGGGATGGTGTTCTTTGGGTGATGCGCTGTGTTGGGTTTGCGTCAACGCTTTGCATTTATGCCAAAAAGTTCCATTTTAGTTTCGTCAGACCACAAAACTTTTTGCCACATGGCTACAGAATGTTTTTTTGCATACTTCAAATGGGATTCAAGGTGGGCTTTCTTGAGTAATGGCTTCCTTCTTGCCACCCTACCATACAGGCCAGATTTGTGGAGTGCTTGGGATATTGTTGTCAGATGCACACTTTGACCAATTTGGCCATATAAGCCTGTAGCTCTTGCAAAGTTGCCATTGGCCTCTTGGTAGCCTCTCTGATCAGTCTCCTTCTTGCTTGGTCATCCAGTTTGGAGGGACAGCCTGATCTAGACAGGGTCTTGGTGGTGCCATACACCTTCCACTTCTTAATAATCGTCTTGACCGCGCTCCAAGGGATATTCAAGGCCTTTGATATTTTTTTTTATAACCATCCCCTGATCTGTGCCTTTCAACAACTTTGTCCCGGAGTTCTTTTGAAAGCACCTTCGGTGCTCATGGTTGAGTCTTTGTTTTGAAATGCACTACCCAGCAGAGGGAACCTACAAGAACTGCTGAAATTATCCTGAAATCATGTGAATTACTACAATTTAACACAGGTGGAGGCCACTTAACTTGGTGTGTGATTTTGAACGTGATTGGTAACACCTGAGCTAATTTAGGATTGCTATTACAAGGGGGGTGGACACTTATCCAACCAAGATATTTCAGTTTTTATTTTTAATTAATTTTCTACAAATTTCTAGAATATTTTTTTCTCTTGGAAGTTGTGGGGTAGGATGTGTAGATACGTGAAAAAAAGGCAACAAAAGGTGAACATTTTGAAAGGGGGTGTAGACTTTCTATAGGCACTGTATCTACATTAATATAGATAATATATAATAACATACATTTCAGAAACACTCAATCATGCAGTCTAAAGTAGACAAACTTTTCACATAAACTTTCCTTAATATTTAACAACCTTCTTAGATATGTAAAAAAACATTTTAAAAAATGTATGAGCACTAAAAATGTCACAGTATTGACAGTATCTTAACTAAATTGTCAAGACAGAGGCTACTAATGTTTTGAGTTTTGAGTATTTTTACAATGAAGCAACCTGCTCTGTGTTTGTCATAGAGCTTCTGTTGCTCCTTGTTGACCGGCAATGGCTGGAACTATCCGATTCCTCACTGAAAGCTCTGATGTACACCGAAGACAGTGTTTGATTGAACCTCTTCTTCGAATCCAGGGCAATGAGGAAATAAAGGATGGGGTTGATGCAGCTATTGAAGTAGGCCAGGCCTTTGAACAAAGGAAGAGCAACCTTCACCGCCAAAGATTTCTTATTGACCATCTTGGCCAGCAAAAAGACATGGTAGGGCGCCCAACAGAAGAAAAAGGCAGCCACCAATGCAGCAATGATCTTGTAGGACTTTTTGGGCACTCGTGTCCGCCTCAACTTGCAAGCCATGATGGTGTAACAAGTGGCAATGATTAAAAAGGGGACCAAGAAACCAAAAAGGAACCTCACGATGTAGAGGGCCTTATTCTGATATCCATCGTTGCTTCCAGGAACATCGAAGGAGCACTTGGAGAGATTCCCATTTCCTGGATCCATAGAGACCCGTCGAAATAGGAAGTATGGCAGGCTAAAGGCTGTGGCCAGCGCCCAAACTCCTACGCTGGCAAAGGAAGCCATCTGGACAGTGCGCCACTGCTTGATCCGGATGGGGAAGACCACAGAAAAGCAGCGGTCAAGGCTGACGACAGCTAGAAGGAAGACGCTACAGAACAAGTTCATGTATGTGAAGAAACCGTTGAACTTGCAGAGGAACTCTCCAAAGGGCCAGTAGGTGTAGAAGAGGAGCTTGAGCAAAGAGGTGACTCGGGTGAAGCAGAAGATCAGGTCGGCCACAGCCAGGTTGAGGAGCCAGACGTTGATCACAGTCTTCTTCAGTTTGCAGCTGGTCATCCAGATCACTATGCTGTTTCCAGTTACTCCCAGAATAATAGTGATGCTGTATAAAACTATCAATACCATCTCCATTACATAGTTGATGTACACCGAGTCGTCTGTGTTTTGAGGCAAAGGTTTGGTGCTCATTGTGATGTTGCTGATCTCCATTCTGAAAAGAACGAAAACATAAGAACATAAGAAAAGTTCAATTTTAAGTAGTGTCTTGGATCAACTTTATCTATACCATTTTAAAGACTTCAATCAAGTCTCCTATTTCCCTTCTTTTTTTCAAGAAAGCAAGCAGGGATCACAAAGGTAAACCACTTTATCCAAATCATGATTGTGCCATGTATGCAATACTAAAATATAAAATATGATATTATATTCCTGTAGAAATACAAGATAATATATTTAAGAAGTAGCAAGAAGGAACTGAGAAGCAATATCTCTATTAAAGATCCATCTTACAGGGGATTTAGTTTTTCCAAGCAATTTTTTTGACTTTGTCACAGAATAATTTACGACTAATTTACAGATTAGAGTTATCTGTACCGGAAACTAAACTAAAAGCAGAACTAGCTCAACCTGCTGTTCAATTACAGTCTCTATTGAATGTATGCAGGGTTCATACCTCTTTGATATGTGTGAATGGGATGTTTACTGTCTACAGACTAGACAAGAATCGGAGTGGCTTTTGGTTTATTTCTCCCTTGAGAAAGATACATTTTGCAGTTCAGAAATACATAACACATATTCACGTGCACCACGGACAGTAAGATTTCACAGCATTTGTGACTATAAATAGTTCTGTGTCACAAGTTCCTCTTTATGAGAAAACAAACATATATTTAGAGCTCTAGTTTTTGTTCCACTACCTTCCAGAAAGCGTACGGACAGATGAACAAATGCAAATGTTGCCCATTTTACCCTGTGCAGGGTATTAATACTATTATAAACTCAACAAACATTTTGGTGCATGAAGACATTTATGTTGCCGTTTTTAGGAGAGCTTCAGGATTTGAAAATCCTTTCAGCTTTTACTGTACATATACCTGGGATAATTACTGCTCTATTCAGAACCTGATTGGGTGTGATTTGTGAGGTTTATAACAGATGTCCTTTGTATTGAGATATCTTACAGCTATGGCCAATGGTTTCGCAACCCTATAAAATTAACTCATTTTGCTTCATGAAGTCGAATGAAACCTTTTGAATAATGTCACGTTAACATATTTAATTACGTGCCGCTTTGTAGTTTTCCATATAATTAATGAAAAACTGACATTAATTGAATGTGACAATGAGGAAATCTAACTACTATTATGGCTTCCGGTAGATTTTTGCAATATAATTTTCTACTTTCTTTGATTACATGATGTTCAACAAAATATCGAAATTATGTTCATGTAGTTTTAATTTTGTTCTTATGTCTCAGTTTCCCTGAATTGATAATCATTTCCTTTTCAAACATATGTTCACGATTTTAAGGAGCAAAGTACCACAAAATGTTGTTCATAATTTTACCCCATAACTTGTTTTTTTACAGCAGTGACTACCAAGAATGACTGATATGGCTGCCATATTGTGTCAATGGCAGTCAACATTGCAGAAAAGCTGAGAGGAAAACTGCCAAAAAGTGACCTATGTTAGGAGTTGCTTTTATAAACCTAACTTTACTTTATTAAAAAAAAACCACCAAGACAGGAAGGAAGTTTAATGATGTCATTCAATTTAAAACGAAAACCACAATTAACACAGACTAAATTAGATTAGCAAACCAGATTAAAGGCAAAAACTGATTTTTAAAAAAATAAAGAGCTTAATGTATGAAATGCCTGACTAAAAGCAGATCCAGTATCCAAGAGCATGAGGAAGTGTTACTGATCCCCAGGAATGAGGAACCTGTTTGTGTTTCCGTTTACAGATGCTTGAAAGCCATGGCAGGATAAATGCATGTGTATGTACACATAAATACAATGTTATTGTGCATAGTTACTATGGGCTTAATGTGTAAATCTTGTTGCATGATATAACCCTACCCCTAACCCGACCCCTTTTCTGATACAGTTGTCCACTTGATAAACCTTTCCCCCTGCCAATTGATTGTTAGTGTGTGTGTGATTCACCCCAGGACTTTTAGAATTCTAAATAAAATACAGCAGGTTTAACAAAGGGGCAGAGGCTAAAGGGAATAAAAACAGGATACAACATAAAGAGGACTTGAATTATATAGGAGCTGCAGACTGGGGACACAGTGCTTTTCCTAACGCTGGGTGCAGTGAGCCCCCAATATCAATGGGCTCTGCAGGACATTGTTGGATAGTTTTAGTGTGTTCATTGAGCAATCATTTATGTTGATGTAATTTAAGAAAAAAGAGAAAACAGATTAAAACACTGTTTCACATGTGTTCAGAAGCATAAGAATAATAGCTGTCACAAAACCCTTAATTCATCAGAAGAAAGACTTTTAATCCAATCGTTTGCCAGTTTTTTTTACTATTTCCAAAATTGCTACCAATGTAGAATACATGGTAAGGACATTTCTTCATTATTGTACCACAAAAAGATGTTATCTGGACAACATGATTGTAATATATCCCAGAACTTGTTATGTATTCATTTTATTATTTCATTGATTTATTAATTTATTTTAGATTAATGTTCATTTAAGAAATACCAGGACAATTGCATTGATCATTTCCAAATTACTAGTTTTGCTGAATGAAAAACAATATCTGTAAAATTACCCAGTTAATATTTTAACTGAAATCCTTTCACGAATAACAAAAAAAAAAAAAAAGATTTGATCTTACCTTTGACTTGTCACAAAAATCAGTTCAACGAGAAAAAGCTATATAAGCAAACATGAATATCCAGCATCAGAAGTGGTGCTTAAATAAGCATGCTAAAATCTTGTCATCCACTATGAGAAAGATCTATTGAGCCAACACCACTTCTACAGATCAAACAGAGGCTTTATTCAAAGGGAAAACACACCTTCTTTGCTGCACACCATAAACCGATCATACATAGCAGTTACTTAGTAAATACATGTGTACTTACACATAATTCAAATGTCATTCAAATGATATACTGCTAGTACAACACAAAGATCACTGTTCTCTGCCCTCATGCTTTCCGGTGACCTGTGATAAAATCAGGCTTCCCATAACTGAAATGATTTTATCTTAACATAGTGCCATTTCTGTAACTCACATCACAAAACACACAGCAACAGGACCGTAGCCATTTCCACTGCCTGGTTGCATTTTTCAGACATTTCTGACCGTGTTGAGAATGGAACCACTTCTTGTTTTTTGTAGCAGTGGCCCCTGCTAATGTCTAACACCCAAGCAGGCAAGCTATTTCAAACTGTCTATTCGAAGTCTGTTTTTTGTACATGGAAAAGAAAAAAAAACATTGAACATTAGCTCAGCTGTCAAATATCCAAATTACTCGCTTTCCTTATTTCTTTTTAGCTTGAGAGCCCTTGGGGCCAAGTTGTGTTCAAAATAACATTTATTTGAAGAAGTTTGGTGCTCCAATGGTTAAAGAAAGGGGTTTGTTACCAGGAGGTTCCAGGTTCAATCCTAGATGCTAACTCACTGTGTGTGACCCTGAGCAACTCACTTAACCTCCTTGTGCTCCGTCCTATTTTAAGTGACTCTGCAGCAGCAGTTGTGATGCATAGTCGCCTGTCCGTCAGTCCCCCCCCCCCCCCCCCCCGACTCTGTAAGTTGCTTTGGATAAAGGTTTGGTCATTAAAACCTTGCAGGTTATGTCAGTGCTGTTTACGGAGCGAGTGAGACCAGCACAGAGACTTCATTCATTCTAATTAATTACAATAAATGGAAATGTTGAAAACCTCCACTTTAATGTTTACAAGAAATATAATTTGTGGGACTATTTTTTTTCTACAAAGAGGAAGGATATATAATACATAATAATATATATATAATATATTAATAATACAAATTGTTCTTTTTTTTAAATAACCTTTTTTTATTGGATCTGTTTTCTAAGCAGGTTGACACACTCCAGGGCTTGTGTGTTGTGTTGCTTTGCTTTGTGGCGTATGTTGTGGAGTAGTGGTTAGGGCTTTGGACTCTTGACCGGAGGGTCGTGGGTTCGATCCCAGGTGAGGGACACTGCTGTACCCTTGCGCAAGGTACTTTATCTAGATTGCTCCAATAAAAACACAACTATATAAATGGGTAATTGTATACAAAAAATAATGTGATATCTTGTAACAATTGTAAGTCACCCTGGATAAGGGCATCTGCTATGAAATAAATAATAATGTTAATGCAACACAACACACGTCCTGTTCATTAGAAGGGTGCTATGGTAAACATCTGTCCATTTTAAGTTCTAGAGCAAACAATATAATTACAGTAATTATTTCTCTCCATTATAGCATGACTAATTACACACTTTTACTGCAGCTCAGGAAAACTGTTGGTCTGTGGACATCTTCCCATCCGATTTTAACCCAAAAAAGTAAAGTGTGTTAATACAGAAGTATATTCAAATTCAACTCTTCTCCTGCTGTATTTAAACATAATCCCACTTTATGGATTAGTCTGTGTGTTGTAATGGTAAAAAAGCACTAAACACTACATTTCTATACATTAATATAGATAATATATAATAATGTACAAAAACGCTCAATCTTGCAGTCTAAGGTATACAAACCATTCACATAAACTTTCCTAATACAGGCAGTCATCGCACTTATGACACAATTGGTTCCTGAAAGTCGTGTTGTAAGTTGAAGCGTCGTAAGTCGAAGCACGTGTTCCCATAGGAACAATGTTATAAATTTGGGTTACGTTCCTGACTCTTTGGCCAGATAATATATTTTTACAAAAACGATCCGTTATATTGTACTCATGCAAATATTTATTTAACTCTTTACACTCAGCCCGCTGATTTTGGGGCACCAGCGCCCCGGTGCTTACACGTATATTACTCAGGCACATACCTGGCTTGTTTAAAAGTACAGACTCTGGGCTTTCTAATGACGTATTCAGTGTGTGTATGCGGTACTCCTAGCCGGAACTACGATCGCCTGAAGTTAAGCCTCTCATCATGTGACAGAGTTCACAGCTTAGGTTTCGTTTTGAGTCCACTGCTCTTATCAGACATTGTTTTTATTATTTGTTTATTTAGCAGACGCCTTTATCCAAGGCGACTTACAGAGACTAGGGTGTATGAACTATGCATCAGTTGCAGAGTCTCGCCATGTCGTAAATGCCGTATCGATATTGTAAAGTCGAAGCAGGGTAATAATGCAAAAGAGTCGTAAGTGCCGTGTGTCGTAAGTCGAAGCGTCGTAAGTCAAGGAGCGCCTGTATATAACAACCTTCTTAGATATGTAAAAACAACATTTTTCAAAAATGTATGAGCACTAAAAATGTCACAGTATTGACAGTATCTTAACTAAATTGTCAAGACAGAGGCTACTAATGTTTTGAGTTTTGAGTATTTTTACAATGAAGCAACCTGCACTGTGTTTGCCATAGTGCATCTGTCTCTCCTTGTTGACTGGCAATGGCTGGAACTATCCGATTCCTCACTGAAAGCTCTGATGCACACCAAAGACAGTGTTTGATTATACCTCTTCTTCAGATCCAGGGCCATGAGGAAATAAAGGATGGGGTTGATGCAGCTATTGAAGTAGGCCAGGCCTTTGAACAAAGGAAGAGCAACCTTCACCGCCAAAGACTTCTTATTGACCATCTTGGCCAGCAAAAAGACATGGTAAGGCGCCCAACAGAAGAAAAAGGCAGCCACCAATGCAGCAATGATCTTGAAGGACTTTTTGGGCACCCGTGTCCGCCTCAACTTCCAAGCCATGATGGCATAACAAGTGACAATGATTAAAAAGGGGACCAAGAAACCAATAAGGAACCTCAATATGTAGAGGGCCAGCTTATTCTGGTATCCGTCTTTGCTTCCAGGAACATCTAAGGAGCACTTGGAGAGATTCCCATTTCCTGGATCCATAGAGACCTGTCGGAATAGGAAGTACGGCAGGCTAAAGACTGTGGCCAGCACCCAAACTCCTACGCTGGCAAAAGAAGCCATCTGGACAGTGCGCCACTGCTTGATCCGGATGGCAAAGACTACAGAAAAGCAGCGGTCAAGGCTGATGACTGCTAGAATGAAGACGCTACAGAACATGTTCATGTACTTGAAGAAGCCGTTGAACTTGCAGAGGAACTCTCCAAAGGGCCAGTAGGTGTAGAAGAGGTTCTTGAGCAAAGAGGTGACTCGGGTGAAGCAGAAGACCAGGTCGGCCACAGCCAGGTTGAGGAGCCAGACGTTGGTCACAGTCTTCTTCAGTTTGCAGCCAGTCATCCAGATCACTATGCTGTTTCCGGTTACTCCCAGAATAATAGTGATGCTGTATAAAACTATCAATACCATCTCCATTACGTAGTCGATGTCCACCGAGTCGTCTGTCTTTTGAGGCAAAGGTTTGGTGCTCGTTGTGATGTTGCTGAGCTCCATTCTGAAAAGAACAAAAACATAAGAACATAAGAAAAGTTTGTGAACAAGAAAATGCCAGTGTTTTAGATCCTACTACTTCACCTGGTAGGCTATTCCATACATGTATGACTCTGTAAAAAAAGTGCTACCCACCTTCTGTTCTAAACTTACTTTTACTCACCTTCCATTTATGTTCTCTTTGTGCTAAATTTGAAGTAGTGTCTTGGATCAACTTTATCTACACCATTTTAAAGACTTCAATCAGGAGGCTGTGTGGTCCAGTGATTAAAGAAAAGGGCTTGTAACCAGGAGGTCCCCGGTTCAAACCCCACCTCAGCCACTGTCTCATTGTGTGACCCTGAGCAAGTCACTTAATCTCCTTGTGTTCCGTCTTTCGGGTGAGACGTAATTGTAAGTGACTCTGCAGCTGATGCATAGTTCTTTCCCAATGAGGGATCACAAAGGTAAACCGCTTGATCTAAATCATGATTGTGCCATGTATGCAACATTAAAATATAAAATATGATATTATATTCCTGTAGAAATACATGTATAAGATATTTAAGACGTAGCAAGAAGGAACTGAGAAGCAATATCTAATTTAAAGATCCATCTTACAGAGATTGGGGAATTGAATTTTTGTTAAAGAAAATTAACCAGAGGGGGGATTTAGTTTTTCCAAGCGATTTTTTTGACTTTGTCACAGAATAATGTATGACTAATTTACGACTCATTACATAGAGATTAGAGCCATTCTATTTATCTGTACCGGCAACCAAACTAAAAGCAGCGTTAACATATTTAATTACGTGCCTCTTTGTAGTTTTCCATATAATTAATGAAAAACTGACATTAATTGAATGTGACAATGAGGAAATCTAACATGAAATACTGTACTACTATTATGGCTTCCTGTAAATTTTTGCGATATAATTTTCTAGTTTCTTTGATTACATGATGTTCAATAAAAGATTTAAATTATGTTCATGTGTTTTTAATTTGTTTTATTATGTCTCAGTTTCCCTGAATTGATAATCATTTCCTTTTCAAACATATGTTCACGATTTTAAGGAGCAAAGTACCACAAAATGTTGTTCATAATTTTACCCCATAACTTGTTTTTTTACAGCAGTGACTACCAAGAATGACTGATATGGCTGCCATATTGTGTCAATGGCAGTCAACATTGCAGAAAAGCTGAGAGGAAAACTGCCAAAAAGTGACCTATGTTAGGAGTTGCTTTTATAAACCTAACTTTACTTTATTAAAAAAAACCACCAAGACAGGAAGGAAGTTTAATGATGTCATTCGATTTAAAACGAAAACCACAATTAATACAGACTAAATTAGATTAGCAAACCAGATTAAAGGCAAAAACTGATTTAAAGATAAATAAAGAACTTAATGTATGAAACGCCTGACTAAAAGCAGATCCAGTATCCAAGAGCATGAGGAATTGTTACTGATCCCCTGGAATGAGGAACCTGTTTGTGTTTCCGTTTACAGATGCTTGAAAGCGATGGCAGGATAAATGCATGTGTACGTACTCATAAATACAATGTTATTGTGCATAGTTACTATGGGCTTAATGTGTAAATCTTGTTGCATGGTATAACCCTACCCCTAACCCGACCCCTTTTCTGATACAATTGTCCACTTGATAAACCTTTCCCCCTGCCAATTGATTGTTAGTGTGTGTGTGATTCACCCCAGGACTTTTAGAATTCTAAATGAAATACAGCAGGTTTAACAAAGGGGTAGAGGCTAAAGGGAATAAAAACAGGATACAACATAAAGAGGACTTGAATTATATAGGAGCTGCAGACTGGGGACACAGTGCTTTTCCTAACGCTGGGTGCAGTGAGCCCCCAATATCAATGGGCTCTGCAGGACATTGTTGGATAGTTTTAGTGTGTTCATTGAAGAATAACAGCTCTCTGACATTTAGAATAGCTGTCACAAAACCCTTAATTCATCAGAAGAAAGACTTTTAATCCAATCGTTTGTCAGTTTCTTCTAGCATTTCCAAAATTGCTACCAATGTAGAATACATGGTTAGGACATTTCTTCTTTATTGTACCACAAAAAGATGTTATTTGGAATAATAGCTTTTACAACATGTTTGTAATATATCCCAGAACTTCATTTTATTATTTCATTGATTTATTAATTTATTTTAGATTACCATTCATTTAAAAAATACCAGGACAATGGCATTGATAATTTCCAAATGTTTGTAGTTTTGTTGAATGAACACAATAACTATAAAATAACTCAAATTCTTTCACAAATAACAAAAATAACAGATTTGATCTTACCTTTGGCTTGTCACAAAAATCCGTTCAACAAGAAAAAAGCTATACATGCAAACATGAATATCCAGCATCAGAACTTTCCACACTTTGAAGTGGTGCTTAAATAAGCTTGCTAAAAGCTTGTCATCCACTATGAGAAAGATGTGTTGGCTCAACACCACTTCTACAGAACATACAGAAGCTTGACTCAAAGGGAAAACACGCCTTCTTTGCTGCACACCACAAGCCAAGCACTGTGTGGTAATCGTTGTTTTAGCTTGAGATTCACACAATGTTTGAACTCTGTACTTCATGCAATGTATGCTTTCTGAATTATTATTATTTGCTTTCCATTAAGTGTTTCTAATTACTGTGTAATTACATAGCAGTTACTTAGTAAATACACGTGTACTTACACATAATTACAATGTAGTTCAAATTATTATTATTATTAACTGCTTAGCAGATGCCCTTATCCAGGGTGACTTACAATTGTTACAAGATATCACATTATACACATTATACAGATATCACATTCAGATATCGCTTGAACAAAGGTTATTGTATTTCTTGCTCTTATTGTATTACTTGTATTGTAACACTTGAAATGTATTTGCTTACGATTGTAAGTCGCCCTGGATAAGGGCGTCTGCTAAGAAATAAATAATAATAATAATTATTATTTTTATATACAATTACCCATTTATACAGTTGGGTTTTTTACTGGTGCAATCTAGGTAAAGTACCTTGCTCAAGGGTAAAGCAGCAGTGTCCCCCACCTGGGATTGAATCCACGACCCTCCGGTCAAGAGTCCAGAGCCCTAACCACTACTCCACACTGCTCCCCAGATGATGTGTTGCTAGTACAACAAAAAGATCACTGCTCTCTACCCTCGTGCTTTTCGGTGACCTGTGATCAAATCGGGCTTCCCTGATCATAACTGAAATGATGTAGTCTTAACATAGCGCCATTTTTGTAACTCACATCACAAAACACACATCAACAGGACCGTAGCCATTTCCACTGTCTGGTTGCATTTTTCAGACACTTCTGACCGTGTTGAGAATAGAACCACTTCTCGTTTTTTTGTAGCAGTGGCCCCTGCTAATGTCTAACACCCAAGCAGGCAGGCTATTTTAAACTGTCTATTCAAAGTCTGTTTTTATCCCCCCAGCTCATGTGTACAAGTTCTTGGAAAAAAAAACCAAACGAACTGAAGTAGCTTTCCTTATTTCTTTTTAGCTTGAGGTCCCTTCAATCCCAGTTCCGACAATGACTCACAGTGTATGACCCTGTGCAAGTCACCTCCTTGTGGTCCGTCCTTCGGATGAGACGTAAAACAAACAAGGTCCTAATGACTATATAATAATATTAATTTGTCATGGGACTGTAACGGTTCATGCAGAGGGTAACGCATCAGTAGTAGCAGGTAACTGTAAAGGTCAGTTTGAAACTAGCTGGTCTTCAACTGGGCCCAAGTTTCCTCGACATGCTGTTGAAGAAATATTTCAGTCAAAAAGGGGAACAGAACTCATGTTTTTAGCCAACTTTCCAAAATAGGGAAATAGTTCTTAGGTTCCTGTTCTGTCATGTTATTATTGTTATGATGCAGCACTCAGTAAAGAATGATATGTGTTAATATTGTAGCACAAGGAGTCTCAACCATGTTCCAAATGCTCACAGAATCTAATTGGATTACAGCTATTATAAAATGGTGCCTAATCTAGAATCGATTAAGGTGATTAGTATGTGAACGGGATGATTTTTTTTAACTTCCTTTTATTTTTTAATAACTTTTTTTTAAGCAACATATTAAAATGGCTTGATTATTTATTGATAAAAGAGTTTGCGTCGACCCACTGGTCTTTTTGAGATCGATACCTGTGTTTTCTTTTTCGTTCTTTGCTACCAGTCACCAGTCAGTTGTTTTTTTTGTTTTAGTTTTTTTTTTTTTTTAACCACAGGTCCTTATCAGTGACATAGTGTACCGGAAATTGATTTGGTCTTCTTGTAAAATAGGAAGTTTGCATTGCAACATAGTGAATCGATTTCACACCCTAAAGCTCAGACAACAAATACAACGTTATACATATTTTCATTACATCTTTGGCCTTTGGCTTCGCCCTTCGAGGTACCCCTGCCCATAATTTAGTTTGCTGATAGTGGAGAGGCTGACTGTAGGGAAGCCATGGGCAGAGGGGCAGGGTACAATACAGTAGCTTTCTGGTAGATTTTCACTTCCTGTGCTGCAGGTTACTCCAACGGCTTCACAGCACACCATCAGACACATGACCTACAGCACAGGAAGTGTTGTACTTGATAAAAATAAAAAACAAAACTCAGCTGTCTGATGTGTTGCACTTGTTCAATGAATACTCCCATTTGGGGAAGTGAAAGTGTTGGTGAAGTGTGAAGGCAGGCCTGGAACCTTGCACCACAGCTAGTGCATTCTCCAGATCAGTGGACATGCAAAACATACAGTAGCACGCAACAGGAGTCCTACTGCAGTTCCAAAAACCATTGTTTAGTCAAATCTTAAGAAGCCTCCGTGGCGGAGTCTGGCATGTAAGAAAGCTGTTTGCTCCTTCGAAGTAAAAACAAACACATATTTTTTTGTTATTATCAAGTCTGAACGCTTCGTTGTTACTTCTCTCTTCTCACTGGTTGAGCTCTTTCTGCCAGTCGATTTATAACTCCAAAGTGGGGCTTCAAAAGCGGCCTACTGCCTGGTAAGTATTGTTTTTATTATTACTTTGATAGCATGTATTATTATAAATTGGGTAACACTTTACATTAAAAGTGTCGCTAATTACTGTGTATTTACATAGTAGTTACTTAGTAAATATGTGTGTACTTACACATAATTACAATGTTATTAGTTAGAATGCACTTAATGCGTACATTTGTTTTGCATGGTGTAACCCTAATTGGTAACACTTTATATTAAGATGCTGCTTATTAATCTTGTATGAATATGTAATAGATGTGTAATAACTGTGTTATAGCGTGTTAATAAAGCATTAGAGATGATTTATAACCATGCAATAGCCATAGACGGAATTACGTTTAAACATCCCAAAGTACAATAGGCGGCTAAAAACTGTCCCCTTTATAAAAATGTAATTCTGTCTATGGCTGTTGCATGGTTATAAACCATACATGATGCTTTATTAACACTTTATAACATGGTTATTAAGAATCTATTATATATTTATAAATCATTTATAAAACTGTATTAAGCAGCAGCATAATATAAAGTGTTACCCCCTAATCCTAATCCTGAACACTAACTCTAACTCTAAACCTAACCCTAACCTTAACTTTTTTTCTGATACAATTGTGTACTTACATATATAAGCACACTGTGGCACCCCCCTTCCTTGAGAACATTTTGGACAGATTATTAAAATTATATTTCAAATCAATCAAAGAAAAAGAAAACCACAACATTGGTTAATTTACTTGGAATTAGAACCCATCGATGAATGGAATGTACATACATTATATGTTAATAATAACACTTTTTAATAATTTTTACCTCACCCCAAACAGTGATCTTACATATAAGTTTGATTTTGCGGGTTGTACAATGACTGGCGGGTTTTAATGTCAGTATGCAACTCACTTGGGTGGTCTGTACAATTACATATACATTGGTGCAAAAAGATTTACACGCTAAGTACATGGTAACTATGCATAATAACATTGTAATTATGTGTAAGTGCACCTGCATTTACTAAGTAGCTACCATGTAAATACACAGTATTTAAAGACACTTCATGGAAAGTGTTGCGGTTTTTTTTTTTATCTTGACGTGAGGATGTCTTTCAGAATTCATTTTCAGCTTTTTACGACTTGAATGCATCCTCTGTGCCACCTATTGTGAACCGTGTCTGTGTGAGTCACTCACAGCTGTGTTCCCTCTTCAACTCTAAAAACATCAAATTAAAGAAATGAATGGGTCAATGCTTTCAGATTTAACAAACCTTGAAAAACATCTTTTTTTAACCTTTCTTTGATACATTTATAAAAAAAATGTTTAAATGATCAATCATTTATCTATCTCTGTATCTATCTCTATCTCTTTTGACATATCTAACTTGCTTCTTAACCTGTTTAAGCATATTCCTATAGTACATTTCTCAAAATGTTTTTGACTTTGTTCTTTCCTGCAAGCCATATTTCTTTCTTTCTTTTTTTGATTGATCAATCTTAGTCTTGTTAAACCAGGTTGCTTTAGGTACAGCAGAACCTCAGAGATACGCTCCCCTTGGGAATGGAGGTTGTTTGTAAGTCTGAAATATCTGTAACTCTGAAAATCGGTTTTCTGTGTCTTTGATGTGCACGCCTGCTATCTACACCCTCAGTCTGGTGAATAATACAAGGATACAGCACAGTCACACAATACTCATATTATTATGGTTCTAAAGTCTTTGAAACAGTGCTATAAATGGAAAAGGCCTACAGTTAACATTGAAATCATAACTGTGGCACAAAACCCAGATTTAAACGTCCAGCAAAACCTGGGTTAACTTAGTGCTTGATTTTAAACAAAATGCATTTGTGCAGTTTGCTCAGTTTGCTTTGTTTAAAACTGAAATGTTCCTAGTAAAATTGCCTTTGAAATCTTCCTCACCTTTTTGTCTGGATGCGTTTGTTGGAACAGTAATCGTGCCACAGGGACAGGGGACAAGAAGGAAATCTACACAGTACACTGCTGGCTTCTAATTAAAGATAGGGGAAATATCTATGTAAGCAAATACAGCCCACACACCTTAGAGAAAAATAACCTCCAGTGCTGGGAACCCCTTGGGTCTGCACTAATGTCTAATGAAAAGATACCCCCTGCACTGTTTGAACTGGGTTCTGTCTTCCCATACCGTTGAATAATATAACATTCATCGTCACTTTTTAGTTGTTGCTCAAAAGAATTATGTTCATAGTTCATTTTAAGGAGGCAGAAATCAGTATAAAGCTTTGTCTTTGAATGATACGGTTTGTGAAATGGTACTCTTTTGGTTATGTGCTGATCATTGTTTGCAACAGTATTAAAATGTACCTGGGTGGAAATATCCAATATATAGGTAATATCCATATGCGATTCATTATGAAAGTGCGGTTCTGATTGGACTGTAAAAAGTTCCAATAAGAAACAAGGTCTCTACACGCTTGGTTGTTGTACTTTTTAAAAAAATTCTGCAATTAAAGTTTGTTTTTGGTTTAGGTCTCCAGATTTGGATACCGTGGGAGGAAAGAAACATGGTCTATTTGTTGATGGCTATCTTGTCCCTTTGTGGTGGTAAGAATATCATTTGAAGCCACAGGTTCATTCGTGCTTTCTGTTTGCTATGGACAGACAGGCATTTCAGTTGATTTTAATTATAGGGACCAGAAAAAACAGATGTGCTTGGTATAACATGACATTTAAATATATTGTTCATATTTACAGTCGGTGTCATGTTATTTATTTATTTATTTTTTGTATAAACAAGTATTTTCTTACATTTGAGTAGCTCAAATTGGTAATAAGTTAATTAGAATTATAACCAGGGCTTCTGAATTTCGGTGTTTTACCCTGAGTTTTATTAATTGGGCTTTTAAATTAACCAAGCCTTAATTTTTCATTTACAAGCAGAACGTACAAACGAGATTGTGACATGTTAATAAACTACTAATCTTTATTAAGAATAACAAATGAAATATTTTATGCCGGAGAAACTTTATCACAATCGCTATGCCTGACAGTATTTACATTAATAAAGAGGAGTCACTTCTGCTTTTAGATGAAAAAGAAACGATTTAAAACCCCATTTAGTTGTTTCAAAAAAGAGAAATAAATTTTATCTACTAAAGTCAGTTGTGATTGAGATACACGAATAGCTTAACAGATATCAATTGAATTTATTAGAGGAGTGTAGAAAAGTCGGGGCAAAAGCCCTAATTCTAACCCACTGTAGGTTGTGAGAAAAATGCAGAACAGCGTCCTCGAAATATATGAAAGAATTTTACAAATGCAATGCTGAATCAGTTTGGTACCAAGACTATTTTACAAATCCTTCTAGTTCTTTTTTTTATTCACTGGTCATCTGTTTTTATTTTTAAGCTGCGGATGTCATTATAGAATTTAAGGCATTGTACCAGGAAAAAGAAGGATCGTGTGTTACGATCATATGCAGCTTTAAGTGGCCTAGCATGGAAACTGGAATTTGGTGGAAGAATCCTATATATGATCCACAAACAAAGGACTATAATAAAACAACAGTGTACCATGAAGATGAATCAATTGTGGACCCAGAATTTAAAGGTCGTACTGAATACCTTGGTGACAGGAAAACCAACTGTAGCTTCAAGATAAAAAATCTGCAGCTCAACGACAGTGGAATATACAATTTTAGATTTATTGGAAAAAATGATTATAAGTGGATGAACAAACAAGGAGTGAACCTTTCAGTCACCGGTAAGCTTGCTTTGATCTTTTCTTTCAATATTCATTCTCATGAAGAGATTTAATTCTGAAGTTCTTCTTAAATACTCGCCTCATGTTAAAAACCATTACTTTTTGGTTTAGAGTCTCAAAAGCTATTCACTCCAAATTGTGATTAGAAAAAATTACAAAATTCCTGAAAGAAAAAAAAAAATTATTATTCTGAATTGAATAATAAAAATTTAAAAAAAACATAGGATAACTGATGAGTTTCTAATGAGTTGTTTATTTCTGGTTTTAGTAACTTTATTTATTTATTTATTTATTTATTTATTTATTGGTCCTTTCTGAAGAATTTGCGCAAATGACAATTTGGAGTAAAAAAAGGCTTTGAGAATCTATCTTACTGACTCCCATATGAATTGTAGTTTCCTTTGAATACGAAAGAAAAATACATTTTAAGTTTACCCCAAAACATTCTGTAAAATACTGACTTCATTCAAATGAATCTGTAAAACACTTGGTAAAATTTAAGTTTTTTTTTTCAGTGAATGCATTTATCATTTATAATCGAATTTCAGATGATGTCTTTCTTGTATTAGTCATTTGTGTTGACTTTGTTATGTTTAACTTGGATGACATGGGAACACTAAGCTATTGTTATGAAGAAACTTTTTAGACCAACCAGAAGTTTCCATTCCATCATATTGATTATAATTCTGATTGGCTGGCTTTATAATTAACAAAATTCTTATCTGACTTCAACACTATCTAGAGAAAGGATTACCCACTAAAGTCCTCTGAATGGACAATTTACTTTAAAGATTGTCCTAACGGGGCTTCCAATTGGCGCATCCAGTAAAAGCGCTCTGCGTGGAGTGCAGGATGCACCCTATAGCCTGGAGATCGCAGGTTCGAATACGACCGTGACCGGGAGTTCCTAGGGAGTGGCGCACAATTGGCCGAGTGCCGCCCGGGTAGGTCGGCAGGGGAATACATGGTTCACCGTGCATCAGCGACCCCTGTGGCCGATAGGGCGCCTGTGGTTCTGCAGTGGAGCCGCCAGATCTGTGTTGTCCTCCAGCACTATATGTCAGGTGGCCTCGCTGTGGATCCTCAGTGCGAAAAAATGACGGATTGGCAAGAGCACGTTTCGGAGGACGCGTGTTCCAACCATCGTTTCCAAAGACGGCGGGGGGGTTGCGAGCGGTGAGCCGAGGATACGGATAACAATAATTGAGCATAAAAAATTGGGGAGAAAAACCGGGGTAAACAAAATTGGCGACGACTAAATTTTGAAAAAAAAAAAGTTGTCCTAACAAAATCAAAATATTTATGAAAAATGTTTATCATAATTCATGAAAACATAAATTACAATGCACCGGGGTATTGTCTCGGTTCAACTTTCCTAGTGAGCAATAAACAAACATTTCCCTGTCCTTGCTTTTTCCAAGAAAACCCCTGTAAAATTGACATTGAAACCCCTTCGATCATGACTGAAGGGAAAGAGGCCAACTTGACATGTGCTACTAAAGGGCCTTGTACAAACAATCCAAAATGGCAGGACACACAAGATGGCTGGCAGTTTAAGAGAGTGCAGAGTGATGAAATTGGAAAGCCCAGATCAGAAACACTCACATTTACTCCTACCTGGTGGAATCATACCAAGACGCTGAAGTGCCAGATCGAAGGAAACAAAGATGAGTGTGCGGCAAGATCCGTTTTCTTGGACATTCAGTGTAAGTTTATGAAATGGTTTAATACTGCAGTGAGACCATACTGTATAGTCTGTGGGTCTCTTTTCATTATTACTTGTGAATGTGGATTCAGATGTCAGTTATCATTCTACTACTTATTATTAAGGCTGTATTTTTTTCACTGTTATCACAGATTTCACAGTTTCTAGAAAACGTACCCATTGCAGTGTGATATGTAGTTACCCTGTGAAATTTCCAATTTCTGAAAGAATAGTGTAAATATAAATATTTTTTTATCACTTAAAAATAAATACAGCAAACGTTTACCTTATTGACACGCTGCCTGTTACACTGCATTCAGGAACCTGGCAGCCGGTTTAGTTTGCTTCCGGTAATGATTGAACACACACTGCATAGAGCTGTGTGATTTCTTTAAAATGTCTTCAAAGAAAAAGACACCAGCTGCATCAAAAGATCGGAAATATTTCTGCTAAAGATCGCTCTGTCCAGACCTGAAAAATGTTTTAGTGTTGACCAATTTAAAAAATAATTAGTCCAATTAGGTAATTGAGAACAAGTAATTCCATATATCATTTCATGTTATTTAAATGGGTATTATGCAATGGGTACGCCCAGTGGAGGAAGAAATTGGTCTTCTGATCCATTACTGCTATTAGCTTGGCTATTAAGAAGTTTTAAGACTGTCCAAAATATGTAACTATAAGTCATATGTTCCCTTCATTTCCTCTAAACAAGGAGACACAAATAAGTTTTGCTGGGCCAAAAATGAGAACACAATGCATGCAAACAGTATTTTTAAATAAACAAGGTTATGTGGTTCAACAAGGCTACAAGTTTATTGTCCGTTGTACTCCACCAGGACCTGAATATCAGACCATTGTCTCTCCTTTTTAATTGCAGAATTCTTGTTCTTCATTTGTGCATCCAGTGTGGTAGTTATTATTTCAGAAACACGTGTATGGGTTAAAATGAAGAACAGTAATATCTGGGGTAGCCGCAGCTATGGCTAAAAAACTTTGCATCACCCTCTGGAGTTAACAAATTTTGCTTCACACGTATCGTCAAAGCACACTGGCTGGTACAACCAAACTAAAACAACCTAGGAAAACAAAGCAGGCAAAAACCTCCATAAATCGAATGAAACACCTCTGTGTAAGAACAGAACAGAACGCAGATCACGCAAATTTCCGACAGACTGATCTGATAGTGTGGGATCCGATTATCAAGGCATCTGATTACTGGTAGCCCTATAACATACTGACTAGTCTTTTCTTTTAATAGATTCTCCAAAAGAGACAAAGGTCTCTTCAAGTCACGCTGAAGTGAAAGAAGGAGAAAATGTAACCCTGGTTTGCACTAGTCAAGGAAACCCTCCCGTCAATACTAGGTGGATTAAGAATGGACTTGGACCAATCCAAAACCTTACAAACAAATTAAAGTTTGATGCAATAGACATTGAGGACAGTGGGGCGTACTACTGTCAAGCATCAAACGTGCTCGGAAAAGAGAATTCGTCCGTCATTAACATAGACGTGAAATGTAAGTGTGGGACCTTGTATCAACTTCCAGATTTGTTTGAAAATGGGATGTGTTTGTGATATAGAAACGACACTCCTGAAACGATTTCAGAATTTTGAGATATTTAATTTAATGGCAGCGCCTTAGACCACAAGGCATGAATAACCATGTACTTACATGGTAATAACAGCCAATGGTTCCTATTCCTATATTGGGTAACACTTTACATTAAGTGCCTCTATATTCCTGTGTATTTACACAGTAGTTATTTAGTCAATGCATGTCCACCTACGCATTATGCAATGTTATTATGCATAGTTACAATGTAATTACTGTATAACTCTAACCCTAACCCTAACCTTAACTCCACTAACCCTAACCCTTTTCTAACAGAATTGTACTTAGGTATATCGTGGAAAAAAATATACCCGTTAAGTACATTGTAACAATGCATAATAGCATTGTAAATATGTGTAAGTACACATGTTAGTAACTACTATTTAAATACACCGCAACTAGAGTCCAATGTAAAGTGCTACCCTTTTCGCTTTATTGTTTTCCTTGTGTTCTCCTGGCTGGCCCTCAATGACTTAACTGGTTTGTGTCTCTCTGCTCAGATAAACCGAAAGGAACCCGCATTCTTGTTGCTAAGGAGGAGTTAAATGAAGGTGACAGCCTCACCATAGAGTGCCTGTTCAGCAGTTGTAACCCAAACATTACCAGCTACACCTGGTATGGGAATGGGAAGCTAGTCAATCCTGAAAGTGGATCAACATTAGAGATCAGTGATGTCACTTACCAGAGTGATAAATACAAGTATGAGTGTGAAGTTAAGAACGAGGTTGGATCTAGTAGATCAAATCCAATAATTTTGAAGGTTGCATGTAAGTTTTGACCCCTTTCATTGTATACATTTTATAGGAATTTGTATCAATTTGATGTGACGTGTCCTTCTTTATTAAGGGTTCATATTAAATTTTACCCAACAGTTAATCTTACTAATTTTGCACTTAGCTAGATTGGTCTTAAATGTGCTGTTTTTTTTAAAGAAAGACATTAAAGCAATTATGTATTTTCATTGTAAAACAGACGTCTGGTACTACATGAAGTTCTCAGTTTGCTTGCCTTGACTTCCAGGAAGTCTGTTGCTGCTTTACTTCCTGGGCATTTCTTCCCTTGCAGGGTCATCTGAGTTAATGCAAGAAGTGCTTGCAAACAAGTCTAGTCTAGTGCCATATATCATGTTTGCTAAAACACATGTTTATGGTGAATCTGTGGAAGTGTGCTAATGCCGCGATTTCCGAGGAATTCCGTTATCCGTGGGTTTGGTCTGCCCCTAGATGTGGCTGCATTTTGGAATGATGTTACAGTAGATCTGAGGGGAGTACCAGGGTTGTAGTTATAGCGACTGTACCTTCCTTATGAGTCACATATGTTTTCTTTTGATAGATCCTCCAAAAGAGACTACCGCCATTTCAAAACCTGCGGATGATATAAAAGAAGGAGCAGCGGTAACCCTTGTCTGTTCCTGTAAAGGAAACCCACCAGTTAATTTTTACACCTGGTTTAAGGTTGGACAGGGAATAATCAATAACTTGGAAACATTTGAGTTTAACAGCATAAGTATTACGGACAGTGGGGATTACTTTTGTGAAGCAAAAAACCAACTTGGTGCACAAAACTCATCCATAATTAACATAGATGTTAAATGTAAGATCTTAAATTTAATTTTGTGTGTGTGTGTGTGTGTGTGTGTGTGTTAAACATTAACCCTCTAATTCCTAGTATTGTTCCAGCTCTTTCATAGTTCTGAATCTAAAAAATTGTGTGTTATTTCTGAAGAAACGTATATATGTATTTTTGTTTTAATGACAGTACTGCATACAACTCCAGAATAATTTTTAAATCAAACGTTTAGCTGGAATTATGCCAAGACTGTTGAAGGTTAAACTACTGTATGAATGAGTCAGCCAGCGCTTCTTAAACTCTCCATCCGTCCAGGCGTAATTCCTTAGAAACAAGACACATTTGAACGTGCAATATGATCGATGCATTGCCCGTGTATTGTGCTGATGTGCCTTTCTCAGTTATCGCATCGATACGCATTCAGTAATTTGCTTCTCTACCTGGTTTTCTTTCTCACAGACGCCCCGAAGAATGTTCGTATTGAAAACAGCCCCCAAGCGGGGAAGATACTAGAAGGAGATGAACTGTCTTTAACCTGCAACACAAGTGGTGGCAACCCAACACAAATCTCCTTCGCGTGGTACAGAAACGAGCACCAAACTCACGCTAGACAGACTCTGAAGTTTGACAAGATAACTCGTGATCAGGCAGGAAGTTACTACTGTGAGGCTACCAACAGTGCAGGATCCACCAAGTCAAGCCATGAAAACATAGATGTTTGGTGTAAGTGCTGCCCTGCCTTTTTATTCATCTGAGTGCTAGCCATTGAGACGCCATGCTTGATGCAATCGTTTGTTAAGCATAGCAGTGGTGATATAAGGAGAAACAGAGGATATGCAACATGCAATAAAAGAAATATTTAGAAACTATAAAAATCACTACTTTAAGCACTAAGCTTGTTTATTTCAGGATCTGTAGGCAATTTTAATATAAGCCCATTTATCAGTGTCCCCAGCCTACAACACTGTACAGCTATGGCCAAAAGTTTAGCATCACCTAGATTTTTAGGATTGAGGCATGAATTTAAAAAAAAAAATCTATATGAACATAATTTAGATTTTTTTAATTTAACATCATGTAATCAACGTAACTGCAAAATGATATCGCAAAAGTCTACCGGAAGCCATAATAGTAGTACAGTTTTTCGTATTAGATTTCAGAATGTTTTTTCGTTAAGTGTGTGGGATAACTACAAAGCGGTGAGTGATTCAATATGTTATGGTAAGATTGGGCAGCAGGTTTCATTCGACTTCATGAAGCAAACTGAGTTCATTGTACTAATGCGATGATGCAAAACATTTGGCCACAGCGTAGATGATTAGTGAAGCAGGTGCAGATACTGCACGTAACAATATTCTGGCAACTTTCTAATTATTTTGCTGTTTATATTTTAGCTTTAAAGATTTAGATATCTTATTCCTGCCGTACCTGCACACATAACTCTAAAAGAAGAAACAACAGCTATCAAAATGTTTGTACCAAATACTTTCATAAATTTTACCTGCCCTGCACTTCTATTATTGGTTAAAGAAAAGGGCTTGTAACCAGGAGGTCCCCGGTTCAAATCCCACCTCAGCCAGTGACTCATTGTGTGACCCTGAGCAAGTCACTTAACCTCCTTGTGCTCCGTCTTTCGGGTGAGATGTAGTTGTAAGTGACTGTGCAGCTGATGCATAGTTCACACACCCTAGCCTCTGTAAGTCGCCTTGGATAAAGGTGTCTGCTAAATAAACTAATAATAATAATAATAATTCATATATTACTGTATGTCTCAAATGTGCGATTCAGCAAACATATGATATTGTATATGACTTTTTTTTAAACGTACTACGTAGGAGATATAAAGTCCTAAGTAGAAGATATAATTCAGGCTCCAATATCTTACTGTTTCCATTTTCAGATGGGCCAACAGGAACTCAAATTGAGACGAACCCGTTGGAAAAGACGATCAAAGTGGGACAGGCAATGGCTTTGACATGCTCTTCAAGATGTAACCCTCTGCCAAGCTACTCCTGGTACAAACACAACACCAAGTCCATTGACAGGTTGGAAACAACAGAAAAAGTTCTGCAGTTTCACACAATAACTGTAAGCGAAGCTGGAGAGTACCACTGCACCGCTTACAATAATATCGGCGCGGATAATTCTTCCAGCGTCACCCTGAACGTCCTTTGTAAGTGTATAAGCATTCCATTTACACGTTACTGGTTCTTAATTTTCTTAATATTTGTTTTGCTCCCCAGTTAACACGACACAGCACCTGCAGACAGTCTGTAGATTTTAAACAGTGATTGCTTTGGAGTATGCAGATTGCAATACAAAAAGAAAAAGATAAATAAATAAAAAGATATTATATTAAGTGTCTCTAATAACTGTGTATTTACAAAGTTGTTACTTATCAAATGCACGTGTACTTACACAGCATTACAATGTTATTATGCACAGTTACAATGTACTTAAGGTGTAAATGTTTTTTTGCATGATATAACCCTAACCCTTTACTGATACAATTGTGTACTTAAATATATTATGCAAATATACATTGTAACTTTGAATAATAAGATTGGAATTATATCTAAGCACTGCTACTACTACGACTATTACTACTACTACTACTACTACTACTACTACTACTACTACTACTACTACTACTACTACTACTACTACTACTACTAATAATAATAATAATAATAATAATAATAATAATAATAATAATAATAATAATGGGAAATCTCTTTTCTATGATTCTTTACAGATGCTCCAATTAACCTCAACTTAAGCATGGAAAGTGATTTAAAGGAAGGGGACCTGGCTGTCATACAGTGCACAGTTGAAAGCAACCCAGCATCATCCCTCAGCTTGATCCGCAGAGATACAAAGACTGATTGGAAAGCACAGAGGGAACCGCTGAGAGAGGAACTCCCCAACTCAATCAAACTGACCTTCCCAAGCCTACACAGTGAGGATGCAGGGATCTATGCATGCAGTGCCAGGAACTCAGAAGGGGAAATGACAGGAGACGGGGAACTGACTGTAAAATGTAAGTGCAAAAGGTATTATTATTATTATTATTATTATTATTATTATTATTACTAATTTAGCAGACGCTTTTATCCAAAGCGACTTACAGAGACTAGGGGGTGAACTATGCATCAACAACTGCTGCTGCTGCAGAGTCGCTTCCAATAGGACCTCATTTGTTTTACTTCTCATCCGAAGGATGGAGCACAAGGAGGTGAAGCGACTTGGTCAGGGTCACACACAGGGAGTCAGTGGCTGAACCTCCTGGTATCAAACCCTTTTCTTTAACCGCTGGACCAACAAGCCTACTATACATATGAAACATGACCTTTGGGGGGCAGTCTAGTGATAGATACACACATGCATGGCTTATCTATTGACTGTTTATTACCATGTCACTAAACTTCAGCAAATGTTTAATTGTAATCAGGATTAAACTAAAGGCCCTAAAGCAGCATTTTTCTTGTTGCTTCAGATGCTCCAAAAGACATACAAGTCCAGACTCCTGGGGACATTACGGAAGAAAACACTGTAATTCTGAACTGTGAAAACCATGCCCACCCACCAGTCAGCCAGTACACCTGGTTTAAAGTGACAGAAGGTGCAGTACACAATGTGGGACAGGAGAGGGCGCTGCAGTTCATGTCCATTTCCTATAAGGACCGGGGAGATTACTTCTGCAACGCAAGGAATGCGATAGGGGAAGGAAACTCGTCTGTAATCAGGCTAACATTAAAATGTAAGTATGTATGGGGCCCATTCTCTTTTAAATATAGAGCATGAAGCACATCTATTTACACATTTTAACAGATTTGTTGTGTGTTATACACTCCACATTGCTGTTCAAATAAATGTTGGTATTTCTATTATGAATCATAATGTTTTTTTTTTGTTTTTTTTGTTTGTTTTTTTTGGTGCTAGGAACCCACATTATAAATGAAAATCCAACACAGATTGAAGTTAGTAAGGATAACAGTTGTGGACTATACTTAGGTCACAGTATTTTAAATGTTAAACTATGGGATTTTTGAAAGGTAATTAATAGACAAGTAGGGATTTGATTCTCTATACAATCTCTGTGTCCCCCCCCCACAACTATCAAAATGGTATCTTTTCAAAGTGTGTACTCTGTTGATTGGATAGCCGTTATTCAGGAATGTTTTTTCAACAGACTTCTATATAAAAAAATGCAAATGGGAGAGTTGCACTGAAATGAAGATTTCTAGAATTATTTACAGTATGACGCTGTAGGATACCTTTCCAACCAGTGATGTCACAAAACCCGACAGATTTCTATCACTGGATAAAATACACAGGCAGCCTGAGCAAAAATTCAGTCACTAGCATTGCACTCGCAATGCTCAGGTGCCGTTTTGAGTTATTTCCTATTTCATTCAACACTGTGGGTTAACCATGTCTAACGTGATGTAAACGTTTTAATCATTTTGCCGCAGTTCCTCCTAAAAACACCACAGTTTTGCACAATATCAGTGCCGCCGGCGTAACAGAAGGAGACACGGTCATCCTGGTGTGTAGTTGCCTTAGCAACCCCCCTGCTGAAAGCTTCAACTGGTACAGAGATGCAGGAAACAACAGGGAGACCCCCGTTTCCTCCTCACAGAACCTCACCATCAGTGACGTCACCAAAGCCAACGAAGGTCTTTACTACTGTGTGGCGAAAAACACCCTCTCCAGTCAAACGTCTGAGAAAATCACAATACTGGTTTCTTGTAAGTTCATTCCAGGCTCCTGTCGGGTTCCTAATTTGTTAGTTGTTGTCACAATGTTATTATGCAGAGTTACAGTGTATTTACAGATCATCTCAATAGTAAATATGTTGCATCATATATGTAAGTACACAATTGTATCAGAAAAGGGTTAGGGTTATAGCTAGGGTTAGGCTTATATCGTGCTGAAATATTTACGCAGTAAGTACATTGTAACTACGCATAATAACATTGTAGTTATGCACAAGTACACATGTATTTACTAAGTAAGTAATATGTAAATACACAGTAATTAGACACTATGTAAAGTGTTACCCAAACAACGAGCTGAAACAAAAATGTAGACCATTCATGTACTTGAGGAAAAAGACAACTGGGGGCATATACACATATATTTACTAAGTAAACTACACTGTCTTCAAATATTAAGCTTGCATTGTAAAAGTCGCCTTGGATAAAGGCGTCTATCAAATAATAATAATAATAATAATAATAATAATAATAATAATAATAATAATAATAATAATTAGAGACACTTCACATAAAGTTTTACCTTTAACTTTGTATTCTTCATCAAGTACAATACAAGACACCTAATACATCACAAAACAGGACTCACAGCACTTATGAAGCATTAGCTGAGACTTCTGTTTTGTAAATAATGCTGACAGGTATTTACCTTGTTCGTTTTAGATGGCCTGGTTATGAAGGCAGCCACCTCAGCCGCGGTTCTTGTTGTTGTGCTATTAATCTGTCTGGTGATCGTGTTCATCTGCAGGTTAGTGTTTATCTGTGCTGCATACAGTAGTGTGCGCATGTATTGCAAAACCCTAGTGCTTCTGCTGTTTTGATGTGCTGTGTGTATGAAATCAAACCACTGGAACTTAAGATCTTGGAAAATGGCTACAATTAGTGATTTTCTAATTGAATTGATGATTTGCATAGGCCACACATGCAATTAATTTAAAATAGTGAGAGAAAAGGCTGGTCAAATGCACAAGATGTTTAAAATGCCTAATTAAAGCAGAAAATGGTGTATCATTTTCACACCTGAGTACCTATTGTTTCTATATCTCTGATTGCTCAGCGGAAATTGAAATTCTCACAGCTAGGTATATAAAGGATATATAATGTCTCAATCATTAATTTCTATACTAGAACAATCCAATTTCAGGCTTTAGCATATTTTATTTATTTACACTATACAGAAAAGGAGTGCTGACCATGACTTTAAAATCCATTTTATTTATCTAGTACACTGTATTTGGAAAATCTGCAAATCAAGAGGCATATGAAATAAACTTGCAAACCACCTAAAGATCTTGCAATCCGTACACAAAAGGGAGGACAGTGCTAGTACTGAAAAAAAAGAAATGGATTTAAAGGCTCGGTTGGCAATAAATGTAAGCGCTTTTTTGTTTTCACAGATGGAAGCAAAGAAAAAACACTCCAGGGAGCCAGGATGGAGAAGATACCTGTTTTAAACTGATAAACCACATGGTACAGTTCGTATATTTCAGCATTTAATACCTATAGTCTTATCTTGTGAACAAATCCCATTCTATGCAATACTCAATTAAATTGTTAAAAAAAAACGCTAAAGTCCCCTCTTCTTGTGTAATAAGTCGCTTCTATGAAGACAACATGACATACAGCAATGGTAAAAACATGCTTTTCTTATTAACACTCCAGGACATTTTGGTAACACTTTACACTGTGTATTTACATAGTAGTTACTTCGTTTTTTTGCATGATATTGCCCTAACCCTTTTCTGATACAATTGTGTACTTACATATATCGTGCTAACAGATCTGCACGTTAAGAACATTGTAACTGTGCAGAATGACACTGGAATCATGTATAAGTACACATGCATTTACTATGTAACCACCATGCTCGGCGCTTTTCGATCCAAAGGGCACCAGGAATGACACCCGTGAAAATCTAGTGATGGACTGGGTGAGCGACCCTCAACGGAGCAGAGAAGACCTGTCGGACGGCATCCACAATCCAGAGTCCCTTGATTACATGTAACTATGCTTTTTACTTACCATGCTTACCAGAGGCAGCATCCTGTGCACAGCACGCTGTATAAAGGTGGTGTATATGTAATGGGCAGTGTTGTGTGATACACCACCGTTACTGATTCTATCCCCTGTCGGTGAGATGAGGTTAAAAGCACCATAACTAAGAATGCAGACGCGCCCGGCTCTTTTGCATAGCGGTTAAGGCGCTCGCTTGCTGTGCGCGGGGTCGCGGGTTCACCCCCAGCCTCTCCCCTGCAGCGTAGACAGAATACCAAACTCTACAACTGAGTAAGATAAAACAGAACCTAAACTAAACACACATTACACACACACATTCAACACCGACCGAAATATACGAAACAAACTCAGTGAATGAACAGTCAAAAAAGCAACATGTAATTAACCCTGAGAGCTGTGAAGAATTTGCTAAACATACAGTTCAAGTACAAGTTTTGTGTGTGTGTGTGTGTGTGTGTGTGTGTGTGTGTGGGTGTGTCATGGTGTTGCTGAATAATGCTATACTTAAAAAAATAAAAACGGTGTAAGCTTTGCTGAAGTTTTGATTTAGGATTTCCAGCGTGTGCATCTCCCTTTTTAAAAGCATAGAAAAGCATGGTGAGGACATGGCAAAGCCTGGGAAAGCTTTGTAAAGCCCAGAGAGGTATGATCAAGCCTTTAAAGAAGCATGGCTATGGTAGAGGGGAAGCTGCACGATGACCAGGCACATTTAGAGTGGTAAACTTTTGTAAGAGTCACGACAGGAGCAAAACACATAAAAGATGCTGCTGTGGTTATCGATTGTTGAAACATTTCCATTTTTCATCTTCATCTTTTTTTCCCCCCCTTGCACTTCTGCTGGTGGTTGCAAATCTCTTTAATGTGGATTTGGTGAAACATCATCTTCTTCTTTCTCTTCCAAGCTCTTCACGTCAAGGAAGATCTCGCAGTCAGCCACCACCAAGTGAAGCCGAGGTCGTGTACAGCACTGTAGCAAATCCAGCCCCTGCACAAAAGGTGAGGCAGACGAACAGCATCTCACTGACTGAGGCATCAGCCAAAATGTTTGTCTTCTTGATGCAGGGGGTGGATTCAGTGAAAGCAGTAGGGTTACCCTATGACTCCATGTGGGACAGTTCAGGCTTTTCAATTCACACCACCCAATGCATTCTGGGAAGTGTAGTTCTACTGTCTAGGGTACCTTTCACAGCAGGACTACACTTCCCAGAATGCATCGGGGTGCGAGTTGAAAAGCCTGAACTGTCCCAAACTGTCCTAGTGTACCTGGAGTCATAGGGCAAGTATGGTGCTGCATTATGACACACATTATTTCCCTGTAAAGCACTGTTATAGTTATAGACATGTGTTAATACCTGTGCTTAAAGGAAGTCCTCAGTTTGTTTGCCTTGCTCGCCTGTTGCTGCTTTACTTTTGGTCATTTCCCCCCCAGCAGTGTCTTATCAGTCAAAGCATGCTCCTGGCTAAAGAGATGTCAGTCACTAGGGGAAGCAGCTGATTGGTTATTGACAGCCGGCGAATGGGGTGGGGGCAGTTTCATCTTCCAGGCGCAACACCATCTAAAAGCACTGGCACGAGAGATTTATTTAACATAGTGCAGTGCCAGATCTCATATTTTATAAATGAAATCACATGCTTGCTATAACTGTGCTTCTCTGTTGTATACGTTCCATTGCCTAGATTGACGTGTCTTATAGACCTGAAACAATTTGTCTTTGTGTAACTACAGGGCAGAGGTACTGAAAACCCACACTGGGCCACAAGAAATAACTGTCAAGACCAAGAAACTCTTAATTACGCATCCCTGCAATTCCAAGGGACTTCAGAGCAGCAGAAAGGGTAAGCATGCTTTTTCATGCACGTTTTATTTTATTTTATTTATCTATTTATTTGGCAGACGCCTTTATCCAAGGCGACTTACAGGTGTTACCGGGCAGTACAGGGTTACAATGCAAGCTTGATATTTAAACACAGTGCAGTTTACAGTAAGTGCAACTACAAAAATACAAGATGAACTAGGATGCAGCAAGTTATATCTACAATGACATAGTACTGCAATAGTGCAAGGCTAGTGCAGCAGCTGAGGATCCAAGAATGTGGTGCACATACAGTTAAGCAGGTGCAAATCTAATTTGATGATTTTTTTTTTTTTTTTGTTTCAGGTCAGCAGGTAAAGAAAGAGTCAGAGGAAAGGAGGCCATATCTGATATCTACAGCACAGTATGCAAGCCACGCAAACCCACAGAGGTATACTGTCCTTTCCCATCATGCCCTAGGTTGCATTAACCTGAATGAGCTCTTTCGAAAGAGGTCTATTCTTGCATGGCTACACTGGGGAAGCGTTTCAGCAATGACATCACCAGTCCCAAATGCATTTAGTTTGGTGCAGTGGGTGGTTTCCTTTGTGAGTACATTAGGTTTGCAGTGAAGTCCAGCTACTTCTGAGGATGAAAGAAATGCCGGTAAAGTTCTTGTAAGTCTTGTTGATTTGTTTGCTGTAACTTCAGGTAGCTAGCCAAGTACTTCTATGCAATTGAATTGTTCAAACCTGAAGATAATGTTAAAACACAGCGAAGCAGCTACAGACACCACGAAGGCACGAAGTCAACACAACTCATTGGATCAGACTTGATGGTCTTCAGTAAGAAAAGAATGACCATAACTGAGGATACCGTCTTAATTAGCAGCCGATTTTATTTGTTGCAATACGTCGGTAGTTTTGCAGCCAAAAAGATGCTTTGACTGGCACTGCTGAGGTGAAATGACCTAGGAAGTGAAGCAGCAACAGATTTCCTGGACGGCAACGCAAGCAAACTGGGAACTTCCTTAAAACCTAGTGTAGTACCATTTAAAAAAGATAAAAATACAATACAGTGCTCCCCCTTTATAACGCTGTAGTCGGGAGCTATAGTTAAGAGGCCATGCTGTTTGTGTTCCGCCTTATAACGAGAATACTAGTGTTAGTATAAAGGGGCAAATGGGAGCCATGACCGTACCGCCTTATAACCTGTTCCGCAGTATAAAGGGCTGCCTTATAAAGGGGGGGCACTGTACATGTTTGATATGTGTTTCTTTCAAAACTGCACATTTCAGACCTACAGCATATAGTGCAAGGAAATACACTGCAGGTAATATTTATAATATGATTTTATTAACTACAATAACTTTAAGAAAACCATGAGAAATGTCCTTTTTTTTAGAAAAGCAACTGAGAACTGAAAGTTTTCTAATCGTTGAGCGATGACTTGACCTCTTATCACCGACAAGTAGTGTTGAAATGACTGATTCGTAATTACACTGCTGAGTTCTGCATTTGATAGGAAATGCCTCAATTATTAAGTTCCCTAACTGGCAAAACTGAACTGCAACTGAAGATATTGCTGCATACATACATGTGATAAAGAAATGAGGAAACTAATATTATACTACTTTATGTTGAAGAGAAATGTCAAGCTTTAAAATGATTGAGGTGGCACATCTAGACTATCTATGTGATTTCCCCCTTAGAATGTGAGCTAATATTCAATACATAACTGTGTGAATAAGTAACTAACTTCAGCCCTTGAATTGGGAATGAGTAACTAACTTCAGTCTGGTCCTTCTGTAAAGCTTTTTAAACATAGTGAAACTTGTTAGTTGTGCAATTCACCAAATAAAGAGGATCTTATTAACACATCAAACAGTTAGTAATGTGTTCTTTAGATCCAAATAAAGAGGATCTTATTAACACATCAAACAGTTAGTAATGTGTTCTTCTTTAGATCCAAATAAAGAGGATCTTATTAACACATCAACCAGTTAGTAATGTGTTCTTCTTTAGATCCACTTTGTATATTTTCTGTTTCAGTCATTACAACCTTGCAGTCCTTAATCTCAGAAGATTAAAAGAACCATGTGATCAACAGGATCTCAAGCATGTCTCTGAGTACAGCTGGTACACCCGAGTGTAACCATTAACCTGTCCCTCCTGCAACACTTCCCCGAGTGAATATATGAATAAAGAGAGAATACTCCATTCACTTGTATAGAGCACTGTAGTTATCCCACAGATGCGGCTGACTTAATGAAGGAAATAACCATAACACTCAGAGATTTGTCTCAGAGATTTGTCAGCCTTTAAATACCTACCTGCATGAAAACCACTGGGTGTGAGAAATTTTGATCCAGCCACTTATCCCTTGGTGGTATTTATTTCTTTCAACCACAGCATTGTTGAAGGATGGAGCATAAACTAGCTATGTGACGCTAATAAGAGAAATTATCTTTCTTCTGAGGCACGCTCTTAAGCAAGAGTCTAAATATGTATTTCTGGCTGATTTTATGACTGACGTGTCAAAATGTCAAAACAGTAAAAAAAAATATAGATTTTTGCAATATGTTCAAATGCATTTCCTGCCAGCGTTACAGGGTGTTACACTAAGTAGCTAGGCAACGGTAGCCGGTTGCACAATCAGATTTGAATGATGTTTCAAAACTCAAAATTAATCCTTTACTCTGAAAGAGGATTGTTTTATTGCTCCTCAACAGTAAATCAAATAAGATGAGAATGAAGGGCCCTAGATATGTGATAAACACATCCATTGCTTGGTTGCATGCTCTGATTAATAGATTACAGGACAGATTCTTCTTCCAAAGTGCCATTAGCACATTTCTTTCAGAAAGGAAGAACACAAGCAATATGCTTACCAAACTAGTTTCTTCTGTGTTTTATTGTAATGGATGTGTTCTTAATTTTTTTTCATCCAGAAAAACAATGCGCTAATGACTAGGGTTACTCTATGACTCCTTGTAGACTAGGGCAGTCTGGGATGGTTCAGCTTTTCAATGCATTCTGGGAAGTGTAGTCCTGCTGTGAAAGGTACCAGAGACAGGTAAAGCACACCAGAATGCATTGCGATGTGAGCTGAAAAGCCTCAAACTGTCCTCGTGTACACGGAGTCACATGATATCCCTACTAATGACGAGAATTTAGCTGTAAAAGTGCCCTAGTTTTAGGTATGTGAGGATAAGTGGGGCAAAACTCTAAATTGTATTTTGTCTTGGCAGCAAGAGAAAGGGGATTATGAGAATTACAAGGTCCCTCCTGGTGCCCGGAAGCAGAAGGATGATGAAGATGATTGCGAGGAACTGAATTACTCCACCATTGTGATTCCCGCGAGAGTGAATAAGTGGGAGTCTGAATCCGATGAGGAAGATGAGGAGGAGGAGCGCACTCAGTACACACACTTAAAACTGTGACGAGAAATCCGTTATGAGCAGGGCTGAGCAAAAAAATTCCAGTATTAGTTGGATCGAATGGGATAGTTACTTTTATATCCCTGTCACTGCCTGCATAATTGTACCACGTTACATTTTCTAGCTGTCTATCTGGCATGTAAGTTTTGGCAGGGCAATTTCTCAAACCCTGTGGAGTTTACACAAACTGTTTTAAAAATGGCTAAAAATATAATTACAAACAAAAACGGGATATCAAACTCACCACAGCCTATGGTTGAATTAGTAACCGTTGGAAACATGCAGCTTGTGCTATTTCATTTGGGTTTTCTTGTTCTGAATATTATTATTTTATTTTTTTATGCAAATGAATTTAAAAGGCAGAGACATGGCACTGTTATTTTTATAGTGGCTTTAAAGAGAAAAAATACAAACCATTAAGTAGGCAATTTTAGCTGTTTTATTTGTTAACATACTTTGTATATTTCTGTATGTCTGTATTTTCTAGACATATTGTAATCGCAGAAAGGTCAAATATGGTCAACTACTAACTAAAACTGAAAACTGTGTTTGCAATAACAATTATTTTTTTATATATAATAAAGATTTTGATAACTAATAGAACATGTTTTTGTCATTATTATTATTATTATTATTATTATTATTATTATTATTATTAATAAATGAAAGGTGAATGCAGGGCTGAAACTGCCATAACAGTGTATTTATTTATCAAACAGAAAAATTAAACAAACAGCAAAATGTTTGACTTATATTGTAACACTTGAATGTATTTGTATTTGCTTGCGATTGTAAGTCGCCCTGGATAAGGGCGTCTGCTAAGAAATAAATAATAATAATAATAATAATAAAATAAATCAGCACAAGGGCCAAAGCTACAAAATAAACAAACGAGTACCTGTAGGGTTATCATAAACTAGTAGAAATCGTTTTACTCTCTTTGATTTTAAATCGCTTTTCCAGCAAAGATTAAAAGGACAGACCTCAAACCCGAGCTTTGAAACAGACCATAAGTGTAGAAAGTTGTCAGGATGTTAACAATGAAAATAAAAATGACAGGTACGTTATTTAAACAGTTGTGGCAACACGTGGGGAGCCCCAGTACTTTCTCTTTAATGTAAAGTGTTAATGAATCTACGAATATGTTATTACAGATTAAACCGAGAGACTAATCAACCCCATCTTAGTTTGTACAGCTAACAACGTCATAATTGTGAGCTGATGTTTCTTCACAGTGTTCTCTTTACAGCAGCAGACAAATTGTTTTTTTTTTTGGTTCATAGTCCTTCCCTGAAAATATGAGGCAATTTGACATTTCTTCATTAGGGGAAGTCATTGAGCAAAGGAAGTTTGAAATGCAAAAATAACTAGAGTAAAGAACACTCTTACCATTTAATAGATAAGCCTGGTCATTAACTCAGTTTTTGCTACAGTTTATGTTTCACTATGATGAAGCTGGTGCAACAGCAAATGTCAAAGTGAATACAATCATTGTAATGTAAACTGGCAAAAAATAAAATAAAACAAACAAGTGCAATGTTCCTTTGTATTTCTACTTCAAATAAAAGCCCCAAAATATTGAAAACAAGCATGCTCTATAGAAACACCTGCTTCTCTAACGCCTGACTTAATTATGATGACTATGGTACGTCCATAGCTTTAAACATGCATTCATAACCCATACCATGTTCAAACACATTTCTCAAAAAGATAACGCACAAAGAAGACATGTTCACGGCTTCAAATGCAGTCAAACCCACTTTATATCACTGCCGTTAACGTCAACCTGTGTGTGGAAATATCCGGACAGACTAGAAGGGGTGTCAACGAAGCCAGGCTCCTGATAATATCACTTTGGTTAGGATCACACTCCGCAATATGCTTAAAAACACGGGACACAGCAAATGTAACCTACAGTCACGGGTCTCCTGGAAACTTTGCATGGGATTCTAATCAAAGCCAAAGAGAGAGAGACGAGCGGATTGGCCAGCCGTTCCGATTTATCATCTCCATATTTAAGCTGGTGCTCCTGGTACCTTCTCTTTTGGGTAACTTCTCTCTGTAAGTTCATTCCGGTGATGTATGACAGCGTCTCACCTCTGCATAGTCAGATTCTTCTGTCGAGACACTCTTAGCTGCTGTGTTCTCCCTGTTCTTGGCAGGGCAGCCTTTCATCTCAGCGTATTCATTTTCCTCTATGGGGGGATCCGTGACTTCCCTCTCACTTCCTGCTGTCCCAGGACGCTTCACCTCAGAATATTCCGTGCTGTACTGTGAGGCGTGTTTAGTGCCGCTCTCCTGGTTGCCAGGTTTCAGTTTGGAGTAATCGATGGAGGCGTAGTGAAGGTTTTCTTCCTGGCCTCCCTGTTGGTGATCTTCAGTGGCTGCTGGTCTGTTAGCATAGATTGCATTCTCCTCCTCATCTTGAGGGGAGCTCTGCAAAACACAATTGAACTTGCCTTGTGAGTTCATAGATTCATAGGGAGAAATAGGTAAATTTATATATGGATGTATAGGGTAGTCAGATAAATGACTAATTCGGGTGCATTCTGTACATACCAAGTCAAGCCCATTGACCTCTGTTAGCGCTGCAGTGTCTTCCCTTTTGGGTCTGGCGGTTGACCTCGATTTCATTAACCTGGAGAGAAAATAAACAAAACAGGATTGTTATCTGAAAAGCTTTGTTAGACATGATCTGATCACTAGAGCCAGTCTAAATCTCAGGATAAAGGGATTCCTCGGAAATCCCGGGATTTGCAAGCTCCCCTGGAATTCACAGTCTTCCACAGATTCATCATAATCTGCTGCTAAACAGACTGTTAAAGAGACCTGAAATATATAACTTAGTTGTTTGGGTCTAGCTTTGTTAAATTAACAGATGTTTGGTCTTCTCCTAAAAGTAGATATGAAAACGTGGTCCATAAGAAGTCTCGTGTGATGTTTTTGTTTGACAGTTTCTATAAATTTTACTGACAAAAATGCTTGCTATATTAAATTGGAAGTGCTTAACCCATGTATTGGGGCAGCAGTGTGGAATAGTGGTTAGGGCTCTGGACTGTTGACCGGAGGGTCGTGGGTTCAATCCCAGGTGGGGGACATTGCTGCTGTACCCTTGAGCAAGGTACTTTACCTAGATTGCTCCAGTAAAAACCCAACTGTATAAATGGGTAATTGTATATAAAAATAATGTGATATCTTGTAACAATTGTAAGTCGCCCTGGATAAGGGCGTCTGTTAAGAAACAAATAATAATATGATTGTATTTGCTTGATTTACATTTTTAGAAGTTAACTTACTTTTTTACACATTTGGAAAAGCCAAACCCCAGCAGTAATACTGCAGCACAAGCAAACCCCCCGTAGACAGCGGACAGGAAATGGATCTGCTTTTCTGCACCTGTGAAAAAAACAACTTGACAATAAGCATGGCAGCTCATGGAAGAAAAGAAATGTCTCGATCACGGGACCCGAGAATATCTCACCTGCTGTGCACTGCCACTGCATACACACAACAGTAAGCACATGTTATAGTCTGGGCTGTATTTATTTCATGGCATTTCACAGTCTAAAACACAGGGATTTCAAGATATTTCACAATTAAAGCATTAACATTACTTCCATTTATCATGAAATATCTGGAGAATGGATTTCGAGGGAACAATGCAGGACAGTTAACGTAGGACATTGAGAATGTTTCAAAGGACTTTAGAATGCTTCAAAGCACATTTAGAATGTTTCTTGCCTTCCTTCTTTTCATTCAGAATGCTTCTTACCTTCCTTCTGTTCATGGAACACATGGAACTGGAAGCTTGCAGTGCCAATGCGGTTTTTACTCAGACACTGTATAGCCTCATTTTTAGCCAACGGCTTCAGCAGGATGAGTGTGCTTCTCATTGTGTGGTCTTCTAACTTTGAGTTACTGATGCTCCCTCTATCTGTGTTGTTTTCCAGTTTATTTCCAGCAATCCTCCATTCAGTGATCGGTGATGGACTCCCACGGCTCACACAAATGCAGGTAATGCTTTCGGTATCATCTTTTGAGCAACTGGATTCATGTGAAATCTGTGGCATGCCTGCAAATAGCAACACACAGATATGACGTATAGGCATCTAATGCACAGATGTCTTTTCATTTTTAGCCATACTGCAGGGTATCTTGGGTATGGAAGGCTAATATTAAAATGTGTTCTTTTTATCTTATATACGTCAACTGATAACCATACCCAATGAAATTAAAGATACAAATGTATCTTTAACTGTCCTGTTGAAATGTATTTTTGTTTACGATTGTGAGTCGCCCTGGGCGTCTGCTTTTACTGTGATTACCATACCATTTACAGCACTGATTTCTAATGTTATTGCTTTTACCATGGTTTACTATGCTGTTAATGCTTTTGCCATGGTATACCACAGTAAATTTGTATAAGGGTTATTTTTCTGATCATCCTTTTCTTCTACCTTGTCTGTTTATGAACACGTACAATGTTTTGGTCAGATATAACATCAAATAAAAAAAAAAGACATATAAATACTACACAAGGGCTTGCTGTGATTTCTCACGAACGTCTGCATGTTTGAGGTTTTAGGGATGTAGATGACAATGTCAAATTCACAAGCAGCTTTGCATGCTGATATAATGATATGTGTACAGTTTTACAATGTGCTAATCTGATAGTTAAGTGTTTTTCATTTACACTGTGAGGTATGCTGTATAATGCCATTTAATTTTAAAATGTGTTCTTGTTATCTTGTATACAGTAATAACCATACCCAATGAAATTGAAGATACATACATGCTACATTCAGCTGCACGGCTCTCGAGTTCTCTGCCCCATGCTTATTCCTCGCTTCACAGTAGTACAGTCCACTGTCACTCGGGTTAATGTCAGTAAAAGTGAGGTACTGTTCAGCACTTTTCTCTGTGATATTATCTCCCTTCACTTCAAACCAGGTGTAGCAGCTCACTGCTGGGTTTGCATTGCTGCTGCAGCTCAGTGTCACATGATCTCCTTCATGTATTTCACCAGAAGGGTTTATTAAAACCGATGTGTTCTTCGGTGAATCTGAAAGAGAAAACAGTTTGTTAGCCAACAACTTTAAAGATTACTACAGTAAAAGCAATCATTTTACAGTGCTAAAAGTAATAGTGTAGTTTACAATGCTTATACTGTGATTATAATGTATAAAATCTATTTATGGTATAAGATTAAAGCAATATATATATTAAAGATATTATTTGCAGATTTTATTTGCAGATATTATTTAGATTTGGAAGTTTATTATTCATTATTAAAGAATTGCCTTACAGAGAACATGAAGAGTCGAGACTTCTTCAGCACTTTTATTTCCAGACCCCACTGGATACTGTGCAGTGCATGTGATGGTCTTGTTGTGGTGCAGATGTGAGGCAGTGAACGTCAGAACAGAAGATACAGCCTTGGTCCCATCCAACTGCTCAACCTGCTCTATCTCCACACTCCCGTTCAGAGTGTCGCTCCACACCAGGGCTGGAGGATCTCTTGGGCACGGGGCTGGAGCAGTGCAGGCTAAACTCGTGGGAGCTCCCTCCTTCACTGCACTCGATGGGCTGATCGCTGGTCTGTCCGGAGAGTCTAGGGAACAAAGGAAACGTTTCACTCCCTGTCAGAGGAATACAGACCCAGGTGAAAACCCCTCACTTGTAAAGAGTGTTTATTTTTGTGATTTATTTTGCCTTATCTTATTTTGTAGTGGTATTTGTTCTCTTTCACCCACAGTATGCAAGTGCTTAATTGTATCAGAAAAGGGCGAGGGGGTTAGGGTTATATCATGCAAAAGGATTTACACATTAAGTACATTGTAACTATGCATAATCACATTGTAATTATGTGTAAGTATTTAGAGAATCTCAATGGAAAGCATTACCCAAAATACTTACAGATTATGACTATTTAGTCAGTAATACAAAAAAAAAAATGTTTCAATTCTAGAATCTGAATAAACACTTGGAAAAAGCTGTTGGGTTATCTGAGATACAGAGGGTTGCTTTTGCAAAATTGAAACCCTCAACCCGAAATATACTGTATATGTGTCTGTAATAGCCCCCCATAAATCCTGACCTTCATGGAACTCAAATGCATGGCCCTCTGAAGCGCTGGTCAATATGAAAATGTATTGAGAACCACCTGGTACTTACCTGCAACTTCAAGCAAAACACTCCGATAAAAGGTGAAATTAGGAGGTTCTGCTCTGAAGAAATAACTTTTTGAATCACTGGTTTTTAAATGATGTATTATTGTGGTGCAATTCTTGTTTGTCACTTTACCAAGTAGCTCTGCTTTCAGGGTATTCTCGCTATAATGTCTACTGGAGTCAAATACAATATCTCTGAAATAATGAGAAGTCATCCAAATTCCTCTGGCCGGTTCCACCATTACACTCTCCAACCTCTCTTCAATTGTGAATGTACATGGAATCAGCACACAGGAGCCTCTCAAGGCTTTAATACGCTGAGGCATGAAGGCTTCAAATGTATTGCAAATTATACCTAGAAAAGAGAAAACTGATTTTTTTAGCAATACTGTACAGTAACTTACATAATAAGATATTACAGTTTTGAGTGACATATTTTATTTAATCATTTTATTTTTCCTAGTTTTTAAGCAATACTAACAGCATTACTCTTCTATTTACTTTAAACCCCTGTCATTTTGGATGGATAGCATTGTGTTGTATCTAACTGTATTGTGAATGGAACATGCATTGGGATTCCAAATCATGTTAGCAATCATCAAACATCACAAAGGCTCTCATTTACAGTATGCCACAGCTGTGCCCCTCGCTAGTATAATAAACCTTCACTGTTATATTCTTGTACATGGGATGCACCCTGCAGATATCACTTCAAAAGACAGATAATTGCTATAAATCCTATAATGTACAGGATAACATTGTATCAATATATTTGATTTTTTTAATACATACCTTGAAAAAGGCAGGAAATCAGAAGCAACTTTTCCGTAGCAATCATGTTCTTGTGTGTCTTTAGATAACCAAACTGGAAATCTGTAAAAGCACAAGTCTAGTCAGGAATCTACAGTAAAACTACATCGTAACCAATGTGTGATCTTTCATTGGTCAAAAACATATCTTTAAAGTAAACATGCTTTCAATCAAACATCACATTTAAAGAATATTATTGAACATACCTCTCTACTTGAACTGAACAGACTGTCCTTCACTGATGTCCGTTTCACACTGTTGGTCAAACTCCCTATTTCTAAAACTGAAAAGCAGAAGCAGCAGTATTTCCGATTTCAACACAAAATAGCATCAGCCACAGAAGCTTTTTTTACCTATTTATGAGCTACTGAAAAATCAAACTAAAACCGTTCTGCAAACACCAGATCGATATTTAGGGATCTCTAGGATCAATCATATCATCGCAATATGGGGTTCCATTTGTTTAAAGGCACTTAAGCATGTGACTAATAATTAACAAATAATATCAGGATGATTTATATATATATATATATATATATATATATATATATATATATATATATATATATATATATATATATATATGCACTATTAACATACAATTATTAATGTGTTAGTGAGGTAGTTGTTATCCGTTAAGATTAAACTAAAGCATGTCTCAAATATTAACCCATTAAATGCAAAATAAATTTTTTCTTTGACAAACTCACAAGCTGTGTTCATGTCATTTGATCCATTACACTTAGACAAATTTGACTGATTTAGCCACATTCAGCTTTTGTTTTGATAACAGAAAGGCCAGTTTACTTTTTGGTGTGTACATAGTAGGGACAAAATATCCCTGAATAAAGAAAATGTCAATATTTAAGATTTTTTTTACAGTGTAAAATTAATTTAAATGCAACTTCACCTGAAATATATATATATATATTTATTTTTTTTGGAGGGGGGGGGGGGGGGGGGGGTTGGTAAACTCTCCAGGTGATAAGGATTTATGAGAGCCAGTAATCACACCAGTAAAAATGCTCACTGCTCCAGTATTTCCATGTGTAAATGTCTGCTCCAACACCAAGATGAGAAAGAAGTTTCATTATTTATTTGAAATGAAAACTGAGAAAGACATCACCCCTCAAGAAATATAAAATACATTGGAATATATTGTAAAATATGTGTTAAAAAGTGCAGTGTATTGTAGATGACTTATCTACCGTATTGAACACCTTACTGATGAATCAATATATGTAGCAGGTCATGATTGCTAAATATATTCAAATACATTCATCAATATATTATTCAAAAACATAAGCTTTCTTTTTGGTTTTACAATATTGTGAAATAAAAAATAATAAAAAATACTGTGTGAAATACATTTTGACTGGAGATGCACATTTTTATATCTGTGCTTTAAAACAGAATTGCATTATTTTGCCATAAATGAAGCTCCAGTTCAATAAAGCATCTTAAAGCTAAGCAAACAGTGAAGGACTAAAGAGTAGCATTACTGTTCACAAAATGAAGGCAGTACATTTTAACAGCCGCCAGCATTATCAATTAGAGCAAAGATTTCCATCCTGGTTACTTCTTGCATATTTCTTCATAGTCTGAGGAAACAGCTGATGTGTTCAGTGCAGTATAAGTGCCCTCAGCGTCTTCCTTTGAGTTCTGACCGGCCTGAATTCAAAAACCCAACAACATACAACACAGTTAAAACTTCAAGTTCAGTGTCAAAGCATCTGTCCTTATTCATTGTCGTTGCTCCTTTCAATGTGTAACATGCAGCAGCAGAAGCAGTCAGTGTAGTGGAACAATACTTTAGTGTAGGGCTACCATATGACAGGAAGGTTCAGGCTTATCAACACCCACCCCAATGCATTCTGGTAAGTGTAGTTCTACTGTGAAAGGTACCTGAGACAGGTAAAGTGTACCAGAATGCATTGGGGTGTAAGTTGAAAGGCCTGAACTGTTCCAAACTGTCCTAGTGCAAATGGAGTCATATGGTAACCCTACTTTAGTGGATTCCTGATAAATAATCACCTACAAATACACAGCTATAGATAATTATACAAAACAGACAATACATGAAGGATTCATGTTAGATAACATAAAGTATCCCTTAATGGGCATACTGTACAGAGTTTGAATGTTTGTTATTCATAAAATGATTCATGTCTAATATTGAGGGGTTCCCAGTATATTCTCTACTATCATGTTACTCTGTGTTACTCACGTTTGAGAGCTGGATTGCCCCAAAGGGGTTATTTTCTCTGCCACGATGCTCAGCCTATAGAAACAATCCAACCCAAGATTTCAAAACCATTTCAACACCATTTTATTTGCAATCTATTTGTTTTTATTTGAGTTTAATCACTAAAATACAGCTATGGGCAAAAGTTTTGCAGCGCCCAATAGAATGATCTAATTTTGCTTCATGAAGTCGAATGAAACCTGCTGAATAATGTTACGTTAACATATTGAACTACATACCGCTTTGCAGTTTGCCATATACTCAACGGAAAACTGACAAAAATGTGACATTTCAAAATCTAACATAAAATACTACTGCACTACTATTATGGCTTCCAGTGGAGTTTTTGCAATATCATTTTGTAGTTTATTTGATTACATGATGTTAAATAAAAGATCTAAATTATGTTCATGTAGTTTTTTTTTTTTTTAATGATGTCTCAATCCTAAAATTCTAGGTGATGCTAAACTTTTGGCCATAGCTGTAATTGGCAAGTAACTGTGCTGTAAGCTTTACAATACTACAGAATCACTGGCTGTTCCTCATCACAAAATGTAATGCAAATATTACTTAAGAGTCTATAAAGGGGTTCACAGTATAGAGACAGCTGCTGTCCTAGTATTTTAACAGTTCATATATTCTAATAGAACATAGAACCAGTTCCACAGTATTAAGCAAGACTGAGCAAATGAAAAAATCCAGACTTACCTTTCTATTTCTTTACACACACATGAAATGAAAAATGAAAATATATGTTAACAGTACACTGACAACTACATATGTGAAGTAACAACCACACATACTTTATGTTTAGCTTTCAAAGACATACCTTTTCATTATGAATACAACAACCAAAATGGTGGCTAACATCTGAACAGCCGCTGTTCCCATGACAACATAAATACATGGAGTTGCAGGAGCTGAAAGGACAGAAAGGTTTAACGCAACAAACATGGTAACTAAACAGGAAATAGCAAACTGAGGTTCTAGGATTGACCAATTTCATAAAGGGGCTGATTGAGATTCAAGTTCAGTTTCTTTGTTTTTAGTCCAGGATTCAGTAAACCAGTCTATAAACTGGAACCTCTTTCTCGCAGTGTGGATTGTGGTGCAATGTATGGCAATTGAGATCGTGACTGTGGAAAAGGTAAAATACATGCAGTAAGATTAAACTCCTTCTGGGGGATGAATTTAGCGAGGTACGGGTTTTCAAACTCCTCTTCAATCCATTCTTGGATAAAGCCACCCTGGAGCTTTTGCATTGTCCTGAGTTTTACAGGACAGGTTGCTATTGCCCTCTATAGCATGCTCCAAGCATGCTCAATGGGGTTCAGGTCAGGAGAGCTCGCTGGCTGGCCAAACCATTCTCTTGATTGCTTCCTTTTCAAGATAAGCAGTGATGATCTTTCCTCGATGTTCGCAGGTTTTCTCATCAACCAAAAAATTGGCCTGACTGCACCAGCATAATGTCTCACTGTCGGATGGAGTGTCTCATCTCGGTGCTCTCTGCACCAGGAACAATATGCTATCCTGATAATTAAGCGTTTTTCATTAATACTTTGAGGGTATTCTGTATAATGCAATTTAATCTTAAAATATATTCTTCTTGTCTTGTATACCTCAAGTAATAACCATAGCCAATGAAATTAAAGATACATACATGCTACATTCAGCTGCACAGCTGTCGAGTTCTCTGCCCCATGCTCATTCCTTGCTTCACAGTAGTACAGTCCACTGTCACTCGGGTTAATGTCAGTAAAAGTGAGGTACTGTTCAGCACTTTTCTCGTTGATATTATCTCCCTTCACTTCAAACCAGGTGTAGCGGCTCACTGCTGGGTTTGCATTGCTGCTGCAGCTCAGTGTCACATGATCTCCTTCATGTATTTCACCAGAAGGGTTTATTAACACCAACGTGTTCTTTGGTGAATCTGAAAGAGAAAACAGTTCTTGTTAAGAAACAACTTTAAAAGGGCTTTTTACAGTGGTAAAGGTAATATTGCAGTTTACAATGCTTTTGATGTGATTAAAATGTATACATTATTTCACCCTTTTTATTTTTCTTAGTTGTTGTATCATATTTTATAACAGTACTATATATATAATCTATGTATGGTATACAATTGAAACAATGTATATTAAAGATACAGTCATTTGCAGATTATACTGGCTATTAGTTCAATAAAATTTCATGCAAAGTGGTTGCTCCAGTGCCCATGTTTCTGTTAATGCGCAGTGTAATTTATTAAATTATTACTGCACTACGAGGAATGGCAAATGTGAGAAATTTTAAATATTTAAAAATAGTGTTGTTATTTAATGAATTATTTGTTGAGGGGCAATGGAAGTTCACAGATTAGATTGGGAAGTTTATTATTCATTATTGAAGAATTGCCTTACAGAGAACACAAAGTGTCGAGACTTCTCCAGCGCTTTTAGTTTCAGACCCCACTGGATACTGCGCAGTGCATGTGATGTCCTTGTTGTGGTGCAGATGTGAGGCAGTGAATGTCAGAACAGAGGATACAGCCTTGGTCCCATCCTGCTGCTCAACCTGCTCTATCTCCACACTCCCGTTCAGAGTGTCGCTCCACACCAGGGCTGGAGGATCTCTTGGGCACGGGGCTGGAGCAGTGCAGGCTAAACTCGTGGGAGCTCCCTCCTTCACTGCACTCGATGGGCTGATCGCTGGTCTGTCCGGAGAGTCTAGGGAACAAAGGAAACGTTTCACTACCTGTCAGAGGAATACAGAACCTGGTGAAAACCCCTCACTTGTAAATAGTGTTTATTTGCAAAAGGATGTACACATTAAGTACATTGTAACTATGCATAATAACATTGTAATTATGTGTACATACACATGCATTTACTAAGTAACTACTTTGTATATACACAGTAGTAATTAGAGACACTTAATGGAAAGTTTTACCCAAAATGCTTACAGATTATGACGTACCTTACTAGCAGTGTTTAGTCAGTGGTCTCAACAAAACTCTGAATGGAGCTACAGTATGATAAAAAAAAAACTTCTAGAATCCAAGCTGTGGGCTTATCTGAGAGACAGAGGGTTGTTTTTGTAAAACTGAAACCCTCAACCTGAAATATACTGTATATGTGTCTGTAATAGACCCCCATCAATCCTGCTCTTCATGGAACTCAAATGCATGGCCCTCTGAAGCGCTGGTCAATATGAAAATGTATTGAGAACCAACTGGTACTTACCTACAACTTCAAGCAAAACACTCTGAGGAAAGATGAAATTAGGAGGTTCTGCTCTGAAGAAATAACGTTTTGTATCACTTGTTTTTAAATGATTTATTATTGTGGTGCAATTCTTGTTAGTCACTTTACCAAGTAGCTCTGCTTTCAGGGTATTGCCATAATATCTACTGGAGTCAAATACAATATCTCTGAAATTATAAGAAGTCATCCAAATTCCTCTGGCCGGTTCCACCATTGCACTCTCCAACCTCTCTTCAATTGTGAATGTACATGGAATCAGCACACAGGAGCCGCTCAAGGCTTTAATACTCTGAGGCATGAAGGCTTTAAATTCATTGCAAATTATACCTAGAAAAGAGAAAACTGTTTTTTTTAGCAATACTGTACAGTCACTTATATAATAAGATATTACAGTTTTGGGTGACATATTTTATTCAACCATTTTATTTTTCCTAGTTTTTAAGCAATGCTAACAGCATTACTCTTCTACTTACATTAAACCCCCGTCATTTTGGATGGCTAGCATTGTGTTGTATCTAACTGTATTGTGAATGGGACATGCATTGGGATTCAAAATCATGTTAGCAATCATCAAACATCACAAAGGCTCTCATTTACAGTATGCCACAGCTGTGCCCCTCGCTAGTATAATAAACCTTCACTGTTATATTCTTGTACATGGGATGTGCCCTGCAGATATCACTTCAAAAGACAAATAATTGCTATAAAACCTATAATGTACAGGATAATATTTTATCAGTATAGTTGAATATCCCCACCCCACCCCAATATATATATATATATATATATATATATAAAATATTTAAAATGGTTAATACATACCTTGAAAAAGGCAGGAAATCAGAAGCAACTTTTCCATAGCAATCATGTTCTTGTGTGTCTTTAGAGAACCAAACTTTAAATCTGTGAAAGCACAAGTCTAGTCAGGAATCTACAGTTAAACTACATCGTAACCAATGTGTGATCTTTCATTGATCAAAAACATATTTTTAAAGTAAACATGCTTTCAATCAAACATCACATTTAAAGAATGTTATTGAACATACCTCTCTAGTTGAACTGAACAGACTGTCCTTCACTGATGGCTGTTTCACACTGTTGGTCAAACTCCCTATTTCTAAAACTGAAAAGCAGAAGCAGCAGTATTTCCGTTTTTCAACACAAAATAGCATCAACCACAGAAGCTGTTTTTTGTCACTGCTTTTAAAGTAGTCACCTATTTATGAGCTACTGAAAAATCAAACTAAAACTGTTCTGCAAACACCAGATCGCTATTTAGGGATCTCTAGGATCAATCATATCATTGCAATATGGGGTTCCATTTGTTTAAAGGCACTTAAGCATGTGACTAGTAATTAATAAATGATATCAGGTTTATTTTTATTTGTTATATATATATATATATATATATATATATATATATATATATATATATATATACAGACGTGCTCAAATTTGTTGGTACTCTGAAATAACTTGAAACTGACAAAAGTAATTGGCATCCACCATTGTTTATTCCATATTTAATAGAAATCAGACTTTGCTTTTGATTTTTTATTCAACATAATATTGTAAATAATAAAACAAATGAAAATGGCATGGACAAAAATGATGGGACCCCTAACCTAATATTCTGTTGCACAACCTTTAGAGGCAACCACTGCAATCAAACGTTTTCTGTAGCTCTCAATGAGACTTCTGCACCTGTTAACAGGTAGTTTGGCACACTCTTCCTGAGCAAACTGCTCCAGCTGTCTCAGGTTTGATGGGTGCCTTCTCCAGACTGTAAGTTTCAGCTCTTTCCATAGATGTTCGATAGGATTCAGATCAGGACTCATAGAAGGCCACTTCAGAATAGTCCAATGTTTTGTTCTTATCCATTCTTGGGTGCTTTTAGCTGTGTGTTTTGGGTCATTATCCTGTTGGAGGACCCATGACCTGTGACTGAGACAGAGCTTTCTGACACTGGGCAGTACGTTTCACTCCAGAATGCCTTGATAGTCTTGAGATTTCATTGTGCCCTGCACAGATTCAAGGCACCCTGTGCCAGGCGCAGCAAAGCAGCCCCAAAACATAACCGAGCCTCCTCCATGTTTCACTGTAGGTATGGTGTTCTTTTCTTTGAAAGCTTCATTTTTTCGTCTGTGAAAATAGAGCTGATGTGACTTGCCAAAAAGCTCCAGTTTTGACTCATCTGTCCAAAGGACATTCTCCCAGAAGGATTGTGGCTTGTCAATATGCATTTTAGCAAATTCCAGTCTGGCTTTTTTATGTTTTTCTGTCAAAAGTGGAGTCCTCCTGGGTCTTCTTCCATGGAGCCCACTTTCGCTCAAAAAGCGACGGATGGTGCGATCAGAAACTGACGTACCTTCACCTTGGAGTTCAGCTTGTATCTCTTTGGCAGTTATCCTTGGTTCTTTTTCTACCATTCGCACTATCCTTCTGTTCAATCTGGGGTCGATTTTCCTCTTGCGGCCGCGCCCAGGGAGGTTGGCTACAGTTCCATGGACCTTAAACTTCTTAATAATATTTGCAACTGTTGCTACAGGAACATCAAGCTGCTTGGAGATGGTCTTGTAGCCTTTACCTTTACCATGCTTGCCTATTATTTTCTTTCGGATCTCCTCAGACAACTCTCTCCTTTGCTTTCTCTGGTCCATGTTCAGTGTGGTGCACACAATGATACCAAACAGCACAGTGACTACTTTTCTCCATTTAAATAGGCTGAATGACTGATTACAAGATTGGAGACATGTGTGATACTAATTAAAGAAACTAATTAGTTTGAAATATCACTATAATCCAATTATTTATTATCTTTTCTAAGGGGTACCAACAAATGTGTCCAGGCCATTTTAGAATATCTTTGTAGAATAAGCAATAATTCATCTCTTTTCACAGCTTCTTTGCTTTATTCTATGACATACCAAAGGCATGCAAGTATACATGATAAAATAGCTTTTAATTTCATCACTTTTCAGGAGGAATGAAGCATTATTTCAATGAGCTGTAAGGGTACCAACAAATTTGAGCACGTCTGTATATATATATATATATATATATATATATATATATATATATATAGAGAGAGAGAGAGAGAGAGAGAGAGAGAGAGAGAGAGAGAGAGAGAGAGAGAGAGATAGATAGATAGATAGATATATATATATATATATATATATATATATATATATATATATATATATATATATATATATGCACTATTAACATACAATTATTAATGTGTTAGTGAGGTAGTTGTTATCCGTTAAGATTGAACTAAAGCATGTCTCAAATATTAACCCATTAAATGCAAACTACATTTTTTCTTTGACAAACTCACAAGCTGTGTTCATGTCATTTGATCCATTACACTTAGACAAATTTGACTGATTTAGCCACATTCAGCTTTTGTTTTGATAACAAAAAGGCCAGTTTACTTTTTGGTGTGTACATATTAGGGACAAAATATCCCTGAATAAAGAAAATGTCAATATTTAAGATTTTTTTTCAGTGTAGAATTCATTTAAATCCAACTTGGCCATGGAATACATTTTTTTTTTTTTTGGGGGGGGGGGGGGGGGTTGGTAAAATCTCCAGGTGATAAGGATTAAAGGATTTAAGTTTATGAGAGCCAGTAATCACACCAGTAAAAAGCTCACTGCTCCAGTATTTCCATGTGTAAATGTCTGCTCCAACACCAAGACGAGAAAGAAGTTTCATTATTTATTTGAAATTAAAACTGAGAAAGACATCACCCCTCAAGAAACATAAAATACATTGGAATATATTGTAAAATATGTGTTTAAAAAGTGCAGTGTATTGTAGATGACTAATCTACCGTATTGAACACTTTACAGATGATACAATATATGTAGCAGGTCATGATTGCTAAATATATTCAAATCTTTTTTTTTGGTTTTACAATATTGTGAAATAAAAAAAAAACAATAAAAAATACTGTGTGAAATACATTTTGACTGGAGATGCACATTTTTATATCTGTGCTTTAAAACAGAATTGCATTCTTTTGCCATAAATGAAGCTCCAGTTCAATAAAGCCTCTTAAAGCTAAGCAAACGGTGAAGGACTAAAGAGCAGCATTACTGTTCACAAAATGAAGGCAGTGAAATGTAACAGCCGCCAGCATTATCAATTAGAGCAAAGATTTCCATCCTGGTTACTTCTTGCATATTTCTTCATAGTCTGAGGAAACAGCTGATGTGTTCAGTGCAGTATAAGTGCCCTCAGCGTCTTCCTTTGAGTTCTGACCGGTCTGAATTAAAAAACCCAACAACATACAACACAGTTAAAACTTCAAGTTCAGTGTCAAAGCATCTGTCCTTATTCATTGTCGTTGCTCCTTTCAATGTGAAACATGCAGCAGCAGAAGCAGTCAGTGTAGCGGAACAATACTTTAGTGTAGGGCTACCATATGACAGGAAGGTTCAGGCTTTTTAACACCCACCCCAATGCATGCTGGTAAGTGTAGTTCTACTGTGAAAGGTACCTGAGACAGGTAAAGTGTACCAGAATGCATTGGGGTGTGAGTTGAAAGGCCTGAACTGTTCCAAACTGTCCCAGTGTAAATGGAGTCATATGGTAACCCTACTTTAGTGGAATCCTGATAAATAATCACCTACAAATACACAGCTATAGATAATTATACAAAACAGACAATACATGAAGGATTCATGTTAGATAACATAAAGTATCCCTTAATGGGCATACTGTACAGAGTTTTAATGTTTGTTCTTCATTAAATGATTCAAGTCTAATATTGAGGGGTTCCCAGTATATTCTCTACTATCATGTTACTCTGTGTTACTCACGTTTGAGAGCTGGAGATCCCCAAAGGGGTTATTTTCTCTGCCACGATGCTCAGCCTATAGAAACAATCCAACCCAAGATTTCAAAACCGTTTCAACACCATTTTATTTGCAATCTATTCGTTTTATTTGAGTTTAATCACTAAAATACAGCTATGGGCAAAAGTTTTGCAGCGCCCAATAGAATGATCTAATTTTGCTTCATGAAGTCGAATGAAACCTGCTGAATAATGTTACGTAAACATATTGAACTACATACCGCTTTGCAGTTTGCCATATACTCAACAGAAAACTGACAAAAATGTGACATTTCAAAATCTAACATAAAATACTACTGTACTACTATTATGGCTTCCAGTGGAGTTTTTGCAATATCATTTTGTAGTTTATTTGATTACATGATGTTAAATAAAAGATCTAAATTATGTTCATGTAGTTTTTTTTTATTTTAATGATGTCTCAATCCTAAAATTCTAGGTGATGCTAAACTTTTGGCCATAGCTGTAATTGGCAAGTAACTGTGCTGTAAGCTTTACAATACTACAGAATCACTGGCTGTTCCTCATCACAAAATGTAATGCAAATATTACTTAAGAGTCTATAAAGGGGTTCACAGTATAGAGACAGCTGCTGTCCTAGTATTTTAACAGTTCATATATTCTAATAGAACATAGAACCAGTTCCACAGTATTAAGCAAGACTGAGCAAATGAAAAAAATCCAGACTTACCTTTCTCTTTCTTTACACACACATGAAATGAAAAATGAAAATATATGTTAACAGTACACTGACAACTACATATGTGAAGTAACAACCACACATACTTTATGTTTAGCGTTCAAAGACATACCTTTTCATTATGAATACAACAACCAAAATGGTGGCTAACATCTGAACAGCCGCTGTTCCCATGACAACATAAATACATGGAGTTGCAGGAGCTGAAAGGACAGAAAGGTTTAACGCAACAAACATGTGTAGCTTTTTCAAACATACACGTAACTAAACAGGAAATAGCAAACTGAGGTTCTAGGATTGACCAATTTCATCCAGGGGCTGATTGAGATTCAAGTTCAGTTTCTCTGTTTTTAGTCCAGGATTCAGTAAACCAGTCTATAAACTGGAACCTCTTTCTCGCAGTGTGGATTGTGGTGCAATGTATGGCAATTGAGATCGTGACTGTGGAAAAGGTAAAATACATGCAGTAAGATTAAACTCCTTCTGGGGGATGAATTTAGCGAGGTACGGGTTTTCAAACTCCTCTTCAATCCATTCTTGGATAAAGCCACCCTGGAGCTCTTGCATTGTCCTGAGTTTTACAGGACAGGTTGCTATTGCCCTCTATAGCATGCTCCAAGCATGCTCAATGGGGTTCAGGTCAGGAGAGCTCGCTGGCTGGCCAAACCATTCTCTTGATTGCTTCCTTTTCAAGATAAGCAGTGATGATCTTTCCTCGATGTTCGCAGGTTTTCTCATCAACCAAAAAATTGGCCTGACTGCACCAGCATAATGTCTCACTGTCGGATGGAGTGTCTCATCTCGGTGCTCTCTGCACCAGGAACAATATGCTATCCTGATAATTAAGCGTTTTTCATTAATACTTTGAGGATATTCTGTATAATGCAATTTAATCTTAAAATATATTCTTCTTGTCTTGTATACCTCAAGTAATAACCATACCAAATGAAATTAAAGATACATACATGCTACATTCAGCTGCACGGCTGTCGAGTTCTCTGCCCCATGCTCATTCCTTGCTTCACAGTAGTACAGTCCACTGTCACTCGGGTTAATGTCAGTAAAAGTGAGGTACTGTTCAGCACTTTTCTCGTTGATATTATCTCCCTTCACTTCAAACCAGGTGTAGCGGCTCACTGCTGGGTTTGCATTGCTGCTACAGCTCAGTGTCACATGATCTCCTTCATGTATTTCACCAGAAGGGTTTATTAACACCAACGTGTTCTTTGGTGAATCTGAAAGAGAAAACAGTTTGTTAGCCAACAACTTTAAAGATTACTACAGTAAAAGCAATCATTTTACAGTGCTAAAAGTAATAGTGTAGTTTACAATGCTTATACTGTGATTATAATGTATAAAATCTATTTATGGTATAAGATTAAAGCAATATATATATTAAAGATATTATTTGCAGATTTTATTTGCAGATATTATTTAGATTTGGAAGTTTATTATTCATTATTAAGGAATTGCCTTACAGAGAACATGAAGAGTCGAGACTTCTTCAGCACTTTTAGTTTCAGACTCCACTGGATACTGCGCAGTGCATGTGATGTCCTTGTTGTGGTGCAGATGTGAGGCAGTGAACGTCAGAACAGAAGATACAGCCTTGGTCCCATCCTGCTGCTCAACCTGCTCTATCTCCACACTCCCGTTCAGAGTGTCGCTCCACACCAGGGCTGGAGGATCTCTTGGGCACGGGGCTGGAGCAGTGCAGGCTAAACTCGTGGGAGCTCCCTCCTTCACTGCACTCGATGGGTTGATCACAGGTCTGTCCGGAGAGTCTAGGGAACAAAGGAAACGTTTCACTACCTGTCAGAGGAATACAGAACGGGGTGGAAACCCCTCACTTGTAAATAGTGTTTATTTTTGTGATTTATTTTGCCTTATCTTATTTTGTAGTGGTATTTGTTCTCTTTCACCCACAGTATGCAAGTGCTTAATTGTATCAGACAAGGGCGAGGGGGTTAGGGTTATATCATGCAAAAGGATTTACACATTAAGTACATTGTAACTATGCATAATCACATTATAATTATGTGTAAGTATTTAGAGAATCTCAATGGAAAGCATTACCCAAAATACTTACAGATTATGACTATTTAGTCAGTAATACAAAAAAAAATGTTTCAATTCTAGAATCTGAATAAACACTTGGAAAAAGCTGTTGGGTTATCTGAGAGACAGAGGGTTGTTTTTGTTAAACTAAAACCATCAACCCGAAATATACTGTATATGTGTCTGTAATAGCCCCCCATAAATCCTGACCTTCATGGAACTCAAATGTATAGCCCTGTGAAGTGCTGGTCAATATGAAAATGTATTGAGAACCACCTGGTACTTACCTGCAACTTCAAGCAAAACACTCCGATAAAAAGTGAAATTAGGAGGTTCTGCTCTGAAGAAATAACGTTTTGAATCACTTGTTTTTAAATGATGTATTATTGTGGTGCAATTCTTGTTAGTCACGTTACCAAGTAGCTCTGCTTTCAGGGTATTCTCGCTATAATGTCTACTGGAGTCAAATACAATATCTCTGAAATTATAAGAAGTCATCCAAATTCCTCTGGCCGGTTCCACCATATCGTTCTCATAACTCTTTGGAATTGTGAATGTACATGGAATCAGCACACAGGAGCCGCTCAAGGCTTTAATACGCTGAGGCATGAAGGCTTCAAATGTATTGCAAATTATACCTAGAAAAGAGAAAACTGATTTTTTTAGCAATACTGTACAGTCACTTACATAATAAGATATTACAGTTTTGAGTGACATATTTTATTTAATCATTTTATTTTTCCTAGTTTTTAAGCAATACTAACAGCATTACTATTCTATTTACATTAAACCCCCGTCATTTTGCATGGCTAGCATTGTGTTGTATCTAACTGTATTGTGAATGGGACATGCATTGAGATTCCAAATCATGTTAGCAATCATCAAACATCACAGAGGCTCTCATTTACAGTATGCCACAGCTGTGCCCCTCGCTAGTATAATAAACCTTCACTGTTATATTCTTGTACATGGGATGCACCCTGCAGATACCACTTCAAAAGACAAATAATTGCTATAAAACCTATAATGTATATATATATATATATATATATATATATATATATATATATATATATATATATATATATAATATTTAAAATGGTTAATACATACCTTGAAAAAGGCAGGAAATCAGAAGCAACTTTTCCGTAGCAATCATGTTCTTGTGTTTCTTTAGAGAACCAAACTTTAAATCTGTGAAAGCACAAGACTAGTCAGGAATCTACAGTTAAACTACATCGTAACCAATGTGTGATCTTTCTTTGGTCAAAAACATATCTGTATTGTGAATGGGACATGCATTGAGATTCCAAATCATGTTAGCAATCATCAAACATCACAGAGGCTCTCATTTACAGTATGCCACAGCTGTGCCCCTCGCTAGTATAATAAACCTTCACTGTTATATTCTTGTACATGGGATGCACCCTGCAGATACCACTTCAAAAGACAAATAATTGCTATAAAACCTATAATGTATATATATATATATATATATATATATATATATATATATATATATATATATATATATATATAATATTTAAAATGGTTAATAAATACCTTGAAAAAGGCAGGAAATCAGAAGCAACTTTTCCGTAGCAATCATGTTCTTGTGTTTCTTTAGAGAACCAAACTTTAAATCTGTGAAAGCACAAGACTAGTCAGGAATCTACAGTTAAACTACATCGTAACCAATGTGTGATCTTTCTTTGGTCAAAAACATATCTTTAAAGTAAACATGCTTTCAATCAAACATCACATTTAAAGAATATTCTTGAACATACCTCTCTAGTTGAACTGAACAGACTGTCCTTCACTGATGGCTGTTTCACACTGTTGGTCAAACTCCCTATTTCTAAAACTGAAAAGCAGAAGCAGCAGTATTTCCGATTTCAACACAAAATAGCATCAGCCACAGAAGCATTTTTTACCTATTTATGAGCTACTGAAAAATCAAACTAAAACCGTTCTGCAAACACCAGATCGATATTTAGGGATCTCTAGGATCAATCATATCATCGCAATATGGGGTTCCATTTGTTTAAAAGCACTTAAGCATGTGACTAATAATTAACAAATAATATCAGGATGATTTATATATATATATATATATATATATATATATGCACTATTAACATACAATTATTAATGTGTTAGTGAGGTAGTTGTTATCCGTTAAGATTAAACTAAAGCATGTCTCAAATATTAACCCATTAAATGCAAAATACATTTTTTCTTTGACAAACTCACAAGCTGTGTTCATGTCATTTGATCCATTACACTTAGACAAATTTGACTGATTTAGCCACATTCAGCTTTTGTTTTGATAACAGAAAGGCCAGTTTACTTTTTGGTGTGTACATAGTAGCTACAAAATATCCCTGAATAAAGAAAATGTCAATATTTAAGATTTTTTTTTCAGTGTAGAATTCATTTAAATCCAACTTGACCTGAAATACTTTATTTTTTTTTTTTTTTTTTGGGGGGGGGGGGGGGGTTGGTAAACTCTCCAGGTGATAAGGACTTATGAGAGCCAGTAATCACACCAAAAAAAAAGCTCACTGCTCCAGTATTTCCAAGGCGAGAAAGAAGTTTCATTATTTATTTGAAATTAAAACTGAGAAAGACATCATCCCTCAAGAAATATAAAATACATTGGAATATATTGTAAATATGTGTTTAAAAAGTGCAGTGTATTGTAGATGACTTATCTACCGTATTGAACACCTTACTGATGATACAATATATGTAGCAGGTCATGATTGCTAAATATATTCAAATACATTCATCAATATCTTATTAAAAAAAAAATAAGCTTTTTTTTGGTTTTACAATATTGTGAAATAAAAATAATAAAAAATACTGTGTGAAATACATTTTGACTGGAGATGCACATTTTTATATCTGTGCTTTAAAACAGAATTGCATTCTTTTGCCATAAATGAAGCTCCAGTTCAATAAAGCCTCTTAAAGCTAAGCAAACAGTGAAGGACTAAAGAGTAGCATTACTGTTCACAAAATGAAGGCAGTAAATTTTATCAGCCGCCAGCATTATCAATTAGAGCAAAGATTTCCATCCTGGTTACTTCTTGCATATTTCTTCATAGTCTGAGGAAACAGCTCATGTGTTCAGTGCAGTATAAGTGACCTCAGCATCATCCTTTGAGTTCTGACCGGCCTGAATTCAAAAACCCAACAACATACAGCACAGTTAAAACTTCAAGTTCAGTGTCAAAGCATCTGTCCTTATTCATTGTCGTTGCTCCTTTCAATGTGTAACATGCAGCAGCAGAAGCAGTCAGTGTAGCGGAACAATACTTTAGTGTAGGGCTAACATATGACAGGAAGGTTCAGGCTTATCAACACCCACCCCAATGCATTCTGGTAAGTGTAGTTCTACTGTGAAAGGTACCTGAGACAGGTAACGTGTACCAGAAATCATTGGGGTGTGAGTTGAAAGGCCTGAACTGTTCTAAACTGTCCCAGTGTAAATGGAGTCATATGGTAACCCTACTTTAGTGGAATCCTGATAAATAATCACCTACAAATACACAGCTATAGATAATTATACAAAACAGACAATACATGAAGGACTCATGTTAGATAACATAAAGTATCCCTTAATGGGCATACTGTACAGAGTTTGAATGTTTGTTCTTCATTAAATGATTCATGTCTAATATTGAGGGGTTCCCAGTATATTCTCTACTATCATGTTACTCTGTGTTACTCACGTTTGAGAGCTGGAGATCCCCAAAGGGGTTATTTTCTCTGCCACGATGCTCAGCCTATAGAAACAATCCAACCCAAGATTTCAAAACCGTTTCAACACCATTTTATTTGCAATCTATTCGTTTTATTTGAGTTTAATCACTAAAATACAGCTATGGGCAAAAGTTTTGCAGCGCCCAATAGAATGATCTAATTTTGCTTCATGAAGTCGAATGAAACCTGCTGAATAATGTTACGTTAACATATTGAACTACATACCGCTTCGCAGTTTGCCATATACTCAACGGAAAACTGACAAAAATGTGACATTTCGAAATCTAACATAAAATACTACTGTACTACTATTATGGCTTCCAGTGGAATGTTTGCAATATCATTTTGTAGTTTATTTGATTACATGATGTTAAATAAAAGATCTAAATTATGTTCATGTAGTTTTTTTTCTTTTAATGATGTCTCAATCCTAAAATTCTAGGTGATGCTAAACTTTTGGCCATACCTGTAATTGGCAAGTAACTGTGCTGTAAGTTTAACAATACTACAGAATCACTGGCTGTTCCTCATCACTAAATGTAATGCAAATATTACTTAAGAGTCTATATAGGGGTTCACAGTATAGAGACAGCTGCTGTCCTGGTAGTTCATGTATATTCTATTTTACTGAATGTTTTGGGTTACAATGTTACTTCAATTCTGTATCATACTTATGTGATATGTGGTTAATACATTATTTAGCATTCAAATGCTCAAATTGAGGGATTTAAACAAAGAAAATGACAAGATCAAAAACCAGCAAAACTAATAGAACATAGAACCAGTTCCACAGTATTAAGCAACTCTGAGCAAATGAAAAAATCCAGACTTACCTTTCTCTTTCTTTACACACACATGAAATGAAAAATGAAAATATATGTTAACAGTACATTGACAACTACATATGTGAAGTAACAACCACACATACTTTATGTTTAGCGTTCAAATACATACCTTTTCATTATGAAAACAACCAAAATGGTGGCTAACATCTGAACAGCCGCTGTTCCCATGACAACATAAATACATGGAGTTGCAGGAGCTGAAAGGACAGAAAGGTTTAAAGCAACAAACATGTGTAGCTTTTTCAAACATACACGTAACTAAACAGGAAATAGCAAACTGAGGTTCTAGGATTGACCACTTTCATCCAGGGGCTGATTGAGATTCAAGGATTGAAGTTAGGTGTCTGTTTTGTTTAGTCCAAGATTCAGTAACTAAATTAATATCCCAGCCTGAGCAAGGACGCGTAGCAACATCAGTGCCACGACTGTCAAAGATACGTCAACAGGCATTTCAATAAATAGAAAATGACAAATACAGTTTACAGTATATGCTGTTGAAGCTGACACCCTGGGATCCTTCAAGAAGCTGCTTGATGAGATTCTGGGATCAATGAGCTACTAACAACCAAACGAGCAAGATGGGCCGAATGGGGCCTCCTCTCGTTTGTAAACTTTCTTATGTATCTGAGACATACACACCCTGTTGCAAATACAAACACCACATCTCATTGTAAAGCTTTTTATTCTGATCAAGTTTTCAGCTATTTTGGAGCTACTGATGAAAACAGTGCTGGAAGTTGTGATAGAGAAAGGGACCCTGAATACAAAGGGAGGCTATCCAACACTACAGTTCTGTTCCATTCCCTCCTGAGACACACACATTACTGATGTGACATGTAATCAAAATGAACAGTAAATGGAGACTGCAGTTATGTGGCACTCACATTGCATTTTATGCTCCCTGCCACACCTGGACAGGATTGTGCACGTATTACACAGTATATGTATTGACAATTGATAATATGCACACAAGTCATTCATTTTGATGACTCTGAATACATCTGTAGGTCTGATGTATTTTATTATAGATCGCTGTTTAAATTCCCATTTCACTTCACCTGTGGCTTTAGGGTCAAAGCAAGTCATTGGCTGCAAAGCATGTCACTCACTTGTGAAAGAAGCCCATTGGTTAAAAGAAAGAATGCATTTTATCTTGTCCGGCTCTGTCCCTTTTCATTTGCTATTTTTAATTAACTGCATGAGTGGCCTATGTTGACAATTTCTCCAGATTTTCAGTTGCAGTGGTTTGATTTCATCTGCACAACAAATCAAAACCACAGAAGCAATGGGGCGTTCTGATACATTTGCACACTGCTTTATAATAATACAAATTTAAAAAGGTGTTCTTTCAGAACTGCACACAAGAAACCTACTGAAAATAGTGAATGGAAATACAAGACATACTTCCACTTATCATGAAATATCTGGAGAATTCAAGGGAACAATGCAGGACAGTTAACGTAGGACATTGAGAATGTTTCAAAGGATATTGAGAATGTTTCAAAGGACATTTAGAATGTTTCAAAGGACATTTAGAATGTTTCAAAGCACATTTAGAATGTTTCAAAGCACATTTAGAATGTTTCAAAGCACATTTAGAATGTTTCAAAGCGCATTTAGAATGTTTCTTGCCTTCCTTCTTTTCATTCAGAATGCTTCTTACCTTCCTTCTGTTCATGGAACACATGGAACTGGAAGCTTGCAGTGCCAATGCGGTTTTTACTCAGACACTGTATAGCCTCATTTTTAGCCAACGGCTCCAGCAGGATGAGTGTGCTTCTCATTGTGTGGTCTTCTAACTTTGAGTTACTGATGCTCCCTCTATCTGTGTTGTTTTCCAGTTTATTTCCAGCAATCCTCCATTCAGTGATCGGTGATGGACTCCCACGGCTCACACAAATGCAGGTAATGCTTTCGGTATCATCTTTTGAGCAACTGGATTCATGTGAAATCTGTGGCATGCCTGCAAATAGCAACACACAGATATGACGTATAGGCATCTAATGCACAGATGTCTTTTCATTTTCAGCTATACTGCAGGGTATCTTGGGTATGGATGGCTAATATTAAAATACATTCTTGTTATCTTGTATACGTCAACTAATAACCATACCCAATGAAATTAAAGACACATACATCCTACATTCAGCTGCACGGCTGTCGAGTTCTCTGCCCCATGCTCATTCCTTGCTTCACAGTAGTACAGTCCACTGTCACTCGGGTTAATGTCAGTAAAAGTGAGATTCTGTTCAGCACTTTTCTCGTTGATATTATCTCCCTTCACTTCAAACCAGGTGTAGCGGCTCACTGCTGGGTTTGCATTGCTGCTGCAGCTCAGTGTCACGTGATCTCCTTCCTGTATTTCACCAGAAGGGTTTATTAACACCAACGTGTTCTTTGGTGGATCTGAAAGAGAAAACAGTTCATGTTAGCAAACAACTATAAAGGAGCAGTCCTTTTACATTTGTAAAGGTAACATTGCGGTTTACAGTGCTTTTACTGTGATTACCATACTATTTACAGCACTGATTTCTAATGCTATTGCTTTTACCATGCTTTACTATGCTGTTAATGCTTTTGCCATGGTATACCACAGTAAATTTGTATAAGGGTTATTTTTCTGATCATCCTTTTCTTCTACCTTGTCTGTTTATCAACACGTACAATGTTTTGGTCAGATATAACATCAAATAAAAAAACAAAAGACGTATAAATACTACACAAGGGCTTGCTGTGATTTCTCACGAACGTCTGCATGTTTGAGGTTTTAGGGATGTAGATGACGATGTCAAATTCACAAGCAGCTTTGCATGCTGATATAATGATATGTGTACAGTTTTACAATGTGCTAATCTGATAGTTAAGTGTTTTTCATTTACACTGTGAGTTATGCTGTATAATGCCATTTAATTTTAAAATGTGCTCTTGTTATCTTGTATACAGCAACTAATAACCATACCCAATGAAATTAAAGATACATACATGCTACATTCAGCTGCACGGCTGTCGAGTTCTCTGCCCCATGCTCATTCCTTGCTTCACAGTAGTACAGTCCACTGTCACTCGGGTTAATGTCAGTAAAAGTGAGATCCTGTTCAGCACTTTTCTCGTTGATATTATCTCCCTTCACTTTAAACCAGGTGTAGCGGCTCACTGCTGGGTTTGCATTGCTGCTGCAGCTCAGTGTCACATGATCTCCTTCCTGTATTTCACCAGAAGGGTTTATTAACACCAACGTGTTCTTCGGTGAATCTGAAAGATATATATACAATGTATTTATGGTATAAAATTAAAACAATATATATTAAATATAGTATTTGCAGATTATACTGGATATGAGTTCAATAAAATATTTAATGCAAAGTGGTTGCTACAGTACCTATGTTTTTTAATTTTCAATGTAGTGTTATAGTTTTCCATGATGTAGTGTGCAATATTAGGATTTCTCACTTTCTATATTATAAAATCAAAACATTGTTACTGCACTAGGAGAAATTGCAATTGTGAGATTTTCTTAGGATTTAAAAAGTGTATTTGTTATATTTAAAAATTGAATAAATCTTAAACAATTATTTGTTGAGTGGCAATGGAAGTTCACAGATTAGATTTGGAAGTGAATTCTTCATTATTGAAGAATTGCCTTACAGAGAACATGAAGAGTCGAGACTTTTCCAGCGCTTTTAGTTTCAGACCCCACTGGATACTGCGCAGTGCATGTGATGTCCTTGTTGTGGTGCAGATGTGAGGCAGTGAATGTCAGAACAGAAGATACAGCCTTGGTCCCATCCTGCTGCTCAACCTGCTCTATCTCCACACTCCCATCCAGAGTGTCGCTCCACACCAGGGCTGGAGGTTCTCTTGGGCACGGGGCTGGAGCAGTGCAGGCTAAACTCGTGAGAGCTCCCTCCTTCACTGCACTCGATGGGCTGATCGCTGGTCTGTCCGGAGAGTCTAGGGAACAAAGGAAACATTTCACTACCTGTCATGGAACTAAAACTCAAATGCATGGCCCTATGAAATGCTGGTCAATATGAAAATGAATTGAAAACCAACTGGTACTTACCTACAACTTCAAGCGTAACATTCTCGGCAAAGGTGTATTTAGGGGGGTCTGCTCTTAAGAAATAACTTTTTGAATCACTTTTTTTTAAATGATGTATTATTGTGGTGCAATTCTTGTTAGTCACTTTACCAAGTAGCTCTGCTTTCAGGGTATTCTCGCTATAATGTCTACTGGAGTCAAATACAATATGTCTGAAATTATAAGAAGTCATCCAAATTCCTCTGGCCGGTTCCACCATATCCTTCTCCAACCTCTCTTCAATTGTGAATGTACATGGAATCAGCACACAGGAGCCGCTCAAGGCTTTAATACGCTGAGGCATGAAGGCTTTAAATTCATTGCAAATTATACCTAGAAAAGGCAACACAGATGTTTATTTAGCAATATGTACAGTCAGTTATATAATAATATATTATAGTTTTGGGGGATCATTTAATTTTTCCTAGTTTTTAACCAATACTAACAGCATTATACTTTTTTACAGTAAAACACTGGTCATTTTGGATGGCTAGCATTGTGTTGTATCTAACTGTATTGTGAATGGGACATGCATTGGGATTCAAAATTATGTTAGCAATCATCAAACATCACAAAGGCTCTCATTTACAGTATGCCACAGCTGTGCCCCTCACTAGTATAATAAACCTTCACTGTTATATTCTTGTACATGGGATGCACCCTGCAGATATCACTTCAAAAGACAGATAATTGCATAATTGTTTATAATTGAATATTTTGTCGCCAAATATATATATTTAAAATGGTTAATAAATACCTTGAAAAAGGCAGGAAATCAGAAGCAACTTTTCCGTAGCAATCATGTTCTTGTGTGTCTTTAGAGAACCAAACTGGAAATCTGTAAAAGCACAAGTCTAGTCAGGAATCTACAGTAAAACTACATCGTAACCAATGTGTGGTCTTTCTTTGGTCAAAAAATTATCTTTAAAGTAAACATGCTTTCAATCAAACATCACATTAAAAGAATATTCTTGAACATACCTCTCTAGTTGAACTGAACAGACTGTCCTTCACTGATGTCCGTTTCATACTGTTGGTCAAACTCCCTATTTTCTAGAACTGAAAAGCAGAAGCAGCGGTATTTTCGTTTTCACCACAGAAGCTGTTTTTGTCAGTGTCTTTTATTAAAGTTGATGACTATGAGCTATTGAAAAAGTCAACAAAGTGTTGTGCAAACATCAGATTGCTATTTAGGGATCTCTAGGGTCAATCATATCATTGCAATATGGGGATCCATTTGTTTAGCATGTGACTAGTAATCTTCAGGTTTATTTAATTATACCTATATATATATATATATATATATATATATATATATATATATATATATATATATAGTGAGCGTGTAGGTGCACACAGGAGAAGCAGACAGTAGTTTCCAACACAAATCATTTTTATTTGGGTCATGAAACTCCCAAGAAAAGGCTTGTTAAAACTGAAAATGCAATCCTGTTCATGAGACGATGACAAAAGAAAATAAACAGTTCAGACAGGATTCATAAACAAAAACAAAAACAAAAGATGACGTAAACCAACTGGACCGTCAACCACGTTAAGCCGGTGGGTAAGTGCTTGGCAGCCTGGTTCAGATTAACATTAACAGATTACAGCCACAGAATGTCCCGTAGAACAGGTAAGTAATGCCAGTTAAAAATGCTCCCAAAAATTCTCACCTTAGTACAACTTTCTAAAGATTCATTTGTTAAAAATCCATTCATCCTGCAACCACTATCAGTGCAGCAGGAACCACTCTATTTGAGGTCCATGTGACACTTGAGTGGGGGGGGGGGGGGGGGTCCTAATATCTGTTGCACAGGAAGTGTATCTACAGCGTGGTGGAAGGTTACATTCATTTGTCCACAGTGGAGTCTGGTCTGCCTTTTCGGATTCTAATCCCTGTCACTGTGATGAGGTTCAAAGAGCTTCAACCACAGCTGCAGACAAGCTCTTTGCATAGTGAGGAAGACGTCTGTTTGCAGAGTACGTGGCCATTGGTTAGGCTTTGTGGTACTGCCATCCCCTGGCTTTCAACGAGAATGACATGCTTAATCTGTTCATTTATCAAGTTTGAAATACACTCGGGAAATTTACATCAGCCTCATTTTCACGATGATGAGTGTAATTTCACTGGTTCAACAGTTTCAAATGGGACTCTAAGCTTTTGTGTTTGTTATTTATTTTCTTGTGAATACAATCATTGTAATGTTATAAAACTGGCAACAACTAAACAAATATATACCACTACAATTTGTATTTTTACTTCAAATAACCCTTATGAAAGTTTTCCATAGCAAAAGCATAGCAACGCATAATGAAGCACAGTGAATGCATAGTAAAGCATAGCAAAGCAATGTAAAGAACAGTGAGATATGGTAAAGCGTATTAATTAACATGGTGAACCAGGGTAAATTATGGATAATGCATGGTATTACTATGGAAAAAGCAGGTAAAAGTGCAAAAATACCATACAAAAATACCAGGGTAAACTTGCATGAGGGAATGACTCAAAATGTTGTTCTATAGAACCTCACCTGCATCTCTCGCTAACACCTGACTGTTAATAATGATGACTGTAAGCCGTAGCTTTAAACATGCATTCTTAACCCATACCATATTCAAACACATTTCTCAAAAACATAACGCACAAAGAAGACATGTTCACGGCTTCAAATGCAGTCAAACCCACTTTATATCACTGCCGTTAACGTCAACCTGTGTGTGGAAATATCCGGACAGACTAGAAAGGGTGTCAACGAAGCCAGGCTCCTGATAATATCACTTTGGTTAGGATCACACTCCGCAATATGCTTAAAAACACGGGACACAGCAAATGTAACCTACAGTCACGGGTCTCCTGCAAACTTTACAAGGGATTCTAATCAAAGCCAAAGAGAGAGACGAGCGGATTGGCCAGCCGTCCTGATTTATCCTCTTCATATTTTAGCTGGTGCTCCTGGTACCTTCTCTTTTGGGTAACTTCTCTCTGTAAGTTCATTCCAGTGATGTATGACAGCGTCTCACCTCTGCGTAGTCAGATTCTCCTGTCGAGACACTCTTAGCTGCTGTGTTCTCCCTGTTCTTGGCAGGGCAGCCTTTCATCTCAGCGTATTCATTTTCCTCTATGGGGGGATCCGTGACTTCCCTCTCACTTCCTGCTGTCCCAGGACGCTTCACCTCAGAATATTCAGTGCTGTATCGTGAGGCGCGTTTAGTGCCGCTCTTCTGGTTGCCAGGTTTCAGTTTGGAGTAATCGATGGAGGCGTAGTGAAGGTTTTCTTCCTGGCCTCCCTGTTGGTGATCTTCAGTGGCTGCTGGTCTGTTAGCGTAGATTGCATTCTCCTCCTCATCTTGAGGGGAGCTCTGCAAAACACAATTGAACTTGCCTTGTGAGTTCATAGATTCATAGGGAGAAATAGGTCGCTTTATATATGGATGTATAGGATAACGCTTTACATTAAGTGTCTCTAATTACTGTGTAGTTATATAGCAGTTACTTAGTAAATACATGTGTGCTTACACATTATTACAATGTTATTATGCATAGTTACAATGTACTTAATGTGTAAATTTGTTGTATGATACAACCGTAATCCTATCCTTATCTCAAAATCTAACCCTAACTCTAAACCTAACCCTAGCCCCGCTAACCTTAACTCTAAACCTAATCCTAACCCTTTTCTGATCCAATTGTGTACTTACATTATTTTTTTTGGATGATACCCTTTTAACTGGATCAGTTATAAATATGTTGTCACAGAGTGAGGTGTCCCCCTCCACGTTATTAATGTATTTTACTGCAGTTTGGGATAGGGGCAAGATTCCCTATCCCTACTTGAGAATTCAGGCTCCATTACAGAATGTGAGAATGTGGCTGGAATGGAGGAAACTGTAGCCATGATTGGTGGGCCAATGTATTAATCAATTATTCAATTTGGGTCAAATGATCCAAGTGGTTATAAAAGGCTGCAAAAAGCCTATCCATGGGCAGCAGGCTGTAGGAATAAGAAGCTGGGACAGCACTGTAGTAAATGCTTGATGTATGATTGCATTGGTACCAAGCAAGGCTATGCCTTACCAGTTTAAAAGCCTTCATCAGATAAATGACAAATTCGGTTGCATTCTGTACATACCGAGTCAAGCCCGTTGACCTCTGTTAGCTCTGCAGTGTCTTCCCTTTTGGGTCTGGAGGTTGACTTCGATTTCATTAACCTGGAGAGAAAACAAACAAAACAAGAAGCATTGTTATCTGAAAAACTTTGTTAGAAATTATCTGATCACTAGAGCCAGTCCAAATCTCAGGATAATGGAATTCCTCGGAAACCACTGAATTTGCAAGCTCCCCTGGAATTCACAGTCTTCCACAGATTCATCATGTTCTGCAGCTACATCATCCTCATAATCATCATAAACAGACTGCTAAAGAGACCTGAAATATATAACTTAGTTGTTTGGGTCTAGCTTTGTTAAATTAACAGATGTTTGGTCTTCTCCTAAAAGTAGATATGAAAACGTGGTCCATAAGAAGTCTCATGTAATGTTTTTGTTTGACAGTTTCTAAAAATGTTACTGACAAAAATGCTTGCTATATTAAATTGGAAGTGCTTAACCCATGTATTGTTTGATATGATTGTATTTGCTTGATTTACATGTTTAGAAGTTAACTTACTTTTTTACACATTTGGAAAAGCCAAACCCCAGCAGTAACACTGCAGCGCAAGCAAACCCCCCGTAGACAGCGGACAGGAAATGGATCTGCTTTTCTGCACCTGTGAAAAAAACAACTTGACAATAAGCATGGCAGCTCATGGAAGAAAAGAAATGTCTCGATCACGGGACCCAAGAATATCTCACCTGCTGTGCACTGCCATTGCATACACACAACAGTAAGCACATGTTATAGTCTGGGCTGTATTTATTTCATGGCATTTCACAGTCTAAAACACAGGGATTTCAAGATATTTCACGATTAAAGCATTAACATTACTTCCATTTATCATGAAATATCTGGAGAATGGATTTCCAGGGAACAATGCAGGACAGTTAACGTAGGACATTGAGAATGTTTCAAAGGATATTGAGAATGTTTCAAAGCACATTTAGAATGTTTCAAAGGACATTTAGAATGCTTCAAAGCACATTTAGAATGTTTCTTGCCTTCCTTCTTTTCATTCAGAATGCTTCTTACCTTCCTTCTGTTCATGGAACACATGGAACTGGAAGCTTGCAGTGCCAATGCGGTTTTTACTCAGACACTGTATAGCCTCATTTTTAGCCAACGGCTCCAGCAGGATGAGTGTGCTTCTCATTGTGTGGTCTTCTAACTTTGAGTTACTGATGCTCCCTCTATCTGTGTTGTTTTCCAGTTTATTTCCAGCAATCCTCCATTCAGTGATCGGTGATGGACTCCCACGGCTCACACAAATGCAGGTAATGCTTTCGGTATCTTCTTTTGAGCAACTGGATTCATGTGAAATCTGTGGCATGCCTGCAAATAGCAACACACAGATATGACATATAGGCATCTAATGCACAGATGTCTTTTCATTTTTAGCTATACTGTAGAGTATCTTGGGTATGGATGGCTAATATTAAAATACATTCTTGTTATCTTGTATACGTCAACTAATAACCATACCCAATGAAATTAAAGATACAAATGTATCTTTAACTGTCCTGTTGAAATGTATTTTTGTTTACGATTGTGAGTCGCCCTGGATAAGGGTGTCTGCTAAGAAATAAATAATAATAATAATAATAATAATAATAATAATAATAATAATAATAATAATAATAATAATAATAATAATAATACATACAACATGCTACATTCAGCTGCACGGCTGTCGAGTTCTCTGTCCCATGCTCATTCCTTGCTTCACAGTAGTACAGTCCACTGTCACTCGGGTTAATGTCAGTAAAAGTGAGATTCTGTTCAACACTTTTCTCTGTGATATTATTTCCCTTCACTTCAAACCAGGTGTAGCGGCTCACTGCTGGGTTTGCATTGCTGCTGCAGCTCAGTGTCACATGATCTCCTTCATGTATTTCACCAGAAGGGTTTATTAACACCGATGTATTCTTTGGTGGATCTGAAAGAGAAAACAGTTCATGTTCGCAAACAACTTTAAAGGAGCAGTCCTTTTACATTTGTAAAGGTAACATTGCGGTTTACAGTGCTTTTACTGTGATTACCATACCATTTACAGAACTGATTTCTAATGCTATTGCTTTTACCATGCTTTACTATGCTGTTAATGCTTTTGCCATGGTATACCACAGTAAATTTGTATAAGGGTTATTTTTCTGATCATCCTTTTCTTCTACCTTGTCTGTTTATGAACACGTACAATGTTTTGGTCAGATATAACATCAAATAAAAAAAAAAAGACGTATAAATACTACACAAGGGCTTGCTGTGATTTCTCACGAACGTCTGCATGTTTGAGGTTTTAGGGATGGAGATGACAATGTCAAATTCACAAGCAGCTTTGCATGCTGATATAATGATATGTGTACAGTTTTACAATGTGCTAATCTGATAGTTATGTGTTTTTCATTTACACTGTGAGGTATGCTGTATAATGCCATTTAATTTTAAAATGTGTTCTTGTTATCTTGTATACAGCAACTAATAACCATACCCAATGAAATTAAAGATACATACATGCTACATTCAGCTGCACGGCTGTCGAGTTCTCTGCCCCATGCTCATTCCTTGCTTCACAGTAGTACAGTCCACTGTCATTCAGGTTAATGTCAGTAAAAGTGAGGTACTGTTCAACACTTTTCTCTGTGATATTATCTCCTTTCACTTCAAACCAGGTGTAGCGGCTCACTGCTGGGTTTGCATTGCTGCTGCAGCTCAGTGTCACATGATCTCCTTCATGTATTTCACCAGAAGGGTTTATTAAAACCGATGTGTTCTTCGGTGAATCTGAAAGAGAAAACAGTTTGTTAGCCAACAACTTTAAAGATTACCACAGTAAAAGCAATCATTTTACAGTGCTAAAAGTAATAGTGCAGTTTACAATGCTTATACTGTGATTATAATGTATAAAATCTATTTATAAGATTAAAACAATATATATATTAAAGATATTATTTGCAGATTTTATTTCCAGATATTATTTAGATTTGGAAGTTTATTATTCATTATTAAAGAATTGCCTTACAGAGAACATGAAGAGTCGAGACTTCTTCAGCACTTTTATTTCCAGACCCCACTGGATACTGCGCAGTGCATGTGATGGTCTTGTTGTGGTGCAGATGTGAGGCAGTGAACGTCAGAACAGAAGATACAGCCTTGGTCCCATCCTGCTGCTCAACCTGCTCTATCTCCACACTCCCGTTCAGAGTGTCGCTCCACACCACGGCTGGAGGTTCTCTTGGGCACGGGGCTGGAGCAGTGCAGGCTAAACTCGTGGGTGCTCCCTCCTTCACTGCACTCGATGGGCTGATCACAGGTCTGTCCGGAGAGTCTAGGGAACAAAGGAAACGTTTCACTACCTGTCAGAGGAATACAGAACCTGGTGAAAACCCCTCACTTGTTTTATTTTGTAGCGGTACTTGTTTTCTTTCACCCACAGTAGGGGAGTGCTCAATTGTATCAGAAAAGGGTGAGGGGCATAATAACATTGTAATTATGTGTAAGTATGCATGTATTTATTAAATAACTACTATGTAAATACACAGTATTTAGAGACACTCAATGGAAAGCATTACCCAAAATACTTATAGATTATGACTGTTTAGTCAGTGATCTCAACAAAACTCTCAATGGAGCTACAGTATGATACAAAAAAACTGTTTCAATTCTAGAATCAAGCTGTTGGGTTATCTGAGAGTCAGAGGGTTGCTTTTTGCAAAATTGAAACCCTCAACCCGAAATATACTGTATATGTGTCTTTGTAATCACCACCCATCAATGCTGACCTTCATGGAACTCAAATCCTTAGCCCTCTGAAGCGCTGGTCAATATGAAAATGTATTGAGAACCGCCTGGTACTTACCTGCAACTTCAAGTGAAACACTCTGATCAAAGTTGTATTTAGGAGGTTCTGCTCTGAAGAAATAACTTTTTGTATCACTTGTTTTTAAATGATTTATTATTGTGGTGCAATTCTTGTTAGTCACGTTACCAAGTAGCTCTGCTTTCAGGGTATTTTCGTTATCATTTCTACTGGAGTCAAATACAATATCTCCCACATTTTTAGAAGCCCTCCAAATTCCTCTGGCCGGTTCCACCATTACACTCTCAAACCTCTCTTCAATTGTGAATGTACATGGAATCAGCACACAGGAGCCGCTCAAGGCTTTAATACTCTGAGGCATGAAGGCTTCAAATTTATTGCAAATCATACCTAAAAAAGAGAAAATGTATGTTTTTTTTAGCAATACTGTACAGTCACTTATATAATAAGATATTACAGTTTTGGGTGACATATTTTATTTAATCATTTTATTTTTCCTAGTTTTTAAGCAATACTAACAGCATTACTCTTCTATTTACACTAAAACACGGTCATTTTGGATGACTAGCATTGTGTTGTATCTAACTGTATTGTGAATGGGACATGCAGTGGGATTCAAAATTATGTTAGCAATCATCAAACATCACAAAGGCTCTCATTTACAGTATGCCACAGCTGTGCCCCTCGCTAGTATAATAAACCTTCACTGTTATATTCTTGTACATGGGATGCACCCTGCAGATATAACTTCAAAAGACAGATAATTGCTATAAAACCTATATTTCATGGGATGACATTGTATCAATATAATTGAATATTTTGTCCCCCAATATATATATATTTAAAATGGTTAATAAATACCTTGAAAAAGGCAGGAAATCAGAAGCAACTTTTCCGTAGCAATCATGTTCTTGTGTGTCTTTAGAGAACCAAACTGGAAATCTGTAAAAGCACAAGTCTAGTCAGGAATCTACAGTAAAACTACGTCGTAACCAATGTGTGATCTTTCATTGGTCAAAAACATATCTTTAAAGTAAACACGCTTTCAATCAAATATCACATTTAAAGAATATTATTGAACATACCTCTCTAGTTGAACTGAACAGACTGTCCTTCACTGATGGCTGTTTCACACTGTTGGTCAAACTCCCTATTTTTAAAACTGAAAAGCAGAAGCAGCAGAATTTCCGTTTTTTCAACAGAAAGCAACATCAACCACAGAAGCTGTTTTTTGACACTGCTTTTAAAGTAGTCACTTATTTATGAGCTACTGAAAAAGCAAACTAAAACTGTTCTGCAAACATCAGATCTCTATTTAGGGATCTCTAGGATCAATCATATCATCGCAATATGGGGTTCCATTTGTTTAAAGGCACTTAAGCATGTGACTAATAATTAACAAATAATATCAGGGTGATTTTATTGTACCTTGTTTTATCTACGCTATTCAGATAAAATTAACGTTTATTAACTCTTTGCTGCCCAGTCCAATATAGTCATTAATGCTTTAATGTTGGATATTGTAGAGTCATTTTTACTTGGTACTCTGGTTGTCTTTTTGAACTTCAATACATGTAATGTAAGCGTAGATGCTATAAGACAACTAGAGTACCAAGTAAAAATGACTCTCCAATATCCAACATTAAAGCAGTACTAACCAAGCATTGTAAAATATTCTGTTCCCTTAGCATTACTTTTCAAAAGATCGTTCATTTCTTTCTTGCCACTACTTCATTTCTGGGTAGCGCTCTTAAAGTGAGTGTGAGGCTGATGTATGTGTGCTAATACTCATTGCACAGGAACAGAATGCATGTGGTTCAATGCGTTTGCCTAGAGTGAAAATAGTCTTGAACAAGTGGACAATTGTTGCAGCTATTGCTTTTCTGCAATCGATATAGTCTCTTGTCTCGTACACCATTAAGCATTTCACAGGAAATACACAACCGTATTTGTTTTATACTGTGCAGTAAATGCTTTACTGATTTCTTGCAAGTAATTTGTAACCTATAAAAACTGCAGTTGTCAGTCCTGTGACACCCATAACACCTTTTTCTGTGGTCGTATTAATTTTCTCAGCATCATGTTTAAAATGGTCTGTTTTTGTTCCACCACATCCTTCTGTGATGTGCTGATAAACAGAGAGGGAGAGTCATTTAGTACAGTAATAGAATTAAGCATTAAGCCACAACACTGGGTATGATTGACATGAGAGACTAAAACTAAGACAACCAGCTGACAGTTGCCTCAAACTAGGTCTCCCGGTGGTCTCCCTGGAACCAGGTTTCAAACCACTGATCCTGAAAAAGCATTTGCGGGTTCCCTCAGCTTTACAGATGATCTTAACCTAATGTTACCCCCAAAATGTGTTTCTGCAAAGTGCAGTGGCAACACCTTTTAATTTTAAGGCTAGTAAACATGTATGGATTTCCCACTGTGAGTAAACCACATGATATTAAATGGGCAATGTACATGCATTTTGACCACAGTGGAAAATATAAGCAGTAGCGTGAGCTTGTGTGTGTGTGTGTGTGTGTGTGTGTGTGTGTGTGTGTGTGCGTGTGTGTCTCAGTGTGGGTGTGGGTTGCTATTTCAAAACAAGAAAACTATCACATTTGATACCACATATTCATGATAATTACTCACATGCACTTACACAAACACCATACAAGTTGCTAAGTTAACTTGGCCTTAGATGCAGAATGATGCAGCATGTGAAAGAAGATAACTTTCAATGCAGAATGTAATGTTGCAGTATTTGGAACTAATAAATGGCAAGGATTGTTAAAATTCAATCATAGTCTGGTCACATCATTATAGCGTATATACAGACGTGCTCAAATTTGTTGGTACCCTTACAGCTCATTGAAATAATGCTTCATTCCTCCTGAAAAGTGATGAAATTAAAAGCTATTTTATCATGTATACTTGCATGCCTTTGGTATGTCATAGAATAAAGCAAAGAAGCTGTGAAAAGAGATGAATTATTGCTTATTCTACAAAGATATTCTAAAATGGCCTGGACACATTTGTTGGTACCCCTTAGAAAAGATAATAAATAATTGGATTATAGTGATATTTCAAACTAATTAGTTTCTTTGATTAGTATCACACATGTCTCCAATCTTGTAATCAGTCATTCAGCCTATTTAAATGGAGAAAAGTAGTCACTGTGCTGTTTGGTATCATTGTATGCACCACACTGAACATTGCCCAGAGAAAGCAAAGGAGAGAGTTGTCTGAGGAGATCAGAAAGAAAATAATAGACAAGCATGGTAAAGGTAAAGGCTACAAGACCATCTCCAAGCAGCTTGATGTTCCTGTGACAACAGTTGCAAATATTATTAAGAAGTTTAAGGTCCATGGAACTGTAGCCAACCTCCCTGGGCGCCGCTGCAAGAGGATTATCGACCCCAGATTGAACAGAAGGATAGTGCGAATGGTAGAAAAGAACCAAGGATAACTGCCAAAGACATACAAGCTGAACTCCAAGGTGAAGGTACGTCAGTTTCTGATCGCACCATCCGTCGCTTTTTGAACGAAAGTGGGCTCCATGGAAGAAGACCCAAGAGGACTCCACTTTTGACAGAAAAACATAAAAAAGCCAGACTGGAATTTGCTAAAATGCATATTGACAAGCCACAATCCTTCTGGGAGAATGTCCTTTGGACAGATGAGTCAAAACTGGAGCTTTTTGGCACGTCACATCAGCTCTATGTTCACAGACGAAAAATGAAGCTTTCAAAGAAAAGAACACCATACCTACAGTGAAACATGGAGGAGGCTCGGTTATGTTTTGGGGCTGCTTTGCTGCACCTGGCACAGGGTGCCTTGAATCTGTGCAGGGCACAATGAAATCTCAAGACTATCAAGGCATTCTGGAGCGAAACGTACTGCCCAGTGTCAGAAAGCTCTGTCTCAGTCGCAGGTCATAGGTCCTCCAACAGGATAATGACCCAAAACACACAGCTAAAAGCACCCAAGAATGGATAAGAACAAAACATTGGACTATTCTGAAGTGGCCTTCTATGAGTCCTGATCTGAATCCTATCGAACATCTATGGAAAGAGCTGAAACTTGCAGTGTGGAGAAGGCACCCATCAAACCTGAGACAGCTGGAGCAGTTTGCTCAGGAAGAGTGGGCCAAACTACCTGTTAACAGGTGCAGAAGTCTCATTGAGAGCTACAGAAAACGTTTGATTGCAGTGATTGCCTCTAAAGGTTGTGCAACAAAATATTAGGTTAGGGGTCCCATCATTTTTGTCCATGCCATTTTTATTTGTTTTCTTATTTACAATATTATGTTGAATAAAAAATCAAAAGCAAAGTCTGATTTCTATTAAATATGGAACAAACAATGGTGAATGCCAATTACTTTTGTCAGTTTCAAGTTATTTCAGAGAAAATTGTGCATTCTTCGTTTTTTGTGGAGGGGTACCAACAAATTTGAGCATGTCTGTATATATGCACTATTAACATACAATTATTCATGTGTTAGTGAGGTAGTTGTTATCCGTTAAGATTAAACTAAAGCATGACTCAAATATTAACCCATTAAATGCCAACTACATTTTTTTGACAAAATCACAAGCTGTGTTCATGGGGGGTTGGTAAAATCTCCAGGTGATAAGGACTTATGAGAGCCAGTAATCACACCAGTAAAAATGCTCACTGCTCCAGTATTTCCATGTGTAAATGTCTGCTCCAACACCAAGGCAAGAAAGAAGTTTCATTATTTATTTGAAATTAAAACTGAGAAAGACATCATCCCTCAAGAAATAAAAAATACATTGGAATATATTGTAAAATATGTGTTACAAAAGTGCAGTGTATTGTAGATGACTTATCTGCCGTATTGAACACCTTACTGATGATACAATATATGTAGCAGGTCATGATAGCTAAATATATTCAAATACATTCATCAATATATTATTAAAAAAAAATAAGCTTTTTTTTGGCTTTACAATATTGTGAAATAAAAAAAATAATAAAAAATACTGTGTGAAATACATTTTGACTGGAGATGCACATTTTTATATCTGTGCTTTAAAACAGAATTGCAATCTTTTGCCATAAATGAAGCTCCAGTTCAATAAAGCATCTTAAAGCTAAGCAAACAGTGAAGGACTAAAGAGTAGCATTACTGTTCACAAAATGAAGGCAGTACATTTTAACAGCCGCCAGCATTATCAATTAGAGCAAAGATTTCCATCCTGGTTACTTCTTGCATATTTCTTCATAGTCTGAGGAAACAGCTGATGTGTTCAGTGCAGTATAAGTGCCCTCAGCGTCTTCCTTTGAGTTCTGACCGGCCTGAATTCAAAAACCCAACAACATACAACACAGTTAAAACTTCAAGTTCAGTGTCAAAGCATCTGTCCTTATTCATTGTCGTTGCTCCTTTCAATGTGTAAAATGCAGCAGCAGAAGCAGTCAGTGTAGCGGAACAATACTTTAGTGTAGGGCTACCATATGACAGGAAGGTTCAGGCTTTTTAACACCCACCCCAATGCATGCTGGTAAGTGTAGTTCTACTGTGAAAGGTACCTGAGACAGGTAAAGTGTACCAGAATGCATTGGGGTGTGAGTTGAAAGGCCTGAACTGTTCCAAACTGTCCCAGTGTAAATGGAGTCATATGGTAACCCTACTTTAGTGGAATCCTGATAAATAATCACCTACAAATACACAGCTATAGATAATTATACAAAACAGACAATACATGAAGGATTCATGTTAGATAACATAAAGTATCCCTTAATGGGCATACTGTACAGAGTTTTAATGTTTGTTCTTCATTAAATGATTCAAGTCTAATATTGAGGGGTTCCCAGTATATTCTCTACTATCATGTTACTCTGTGTTACTCACGTTTGAGAGCTGGAGATCCCCAAAGGGGTTATTTTCTCTGCCACGATGCTCAGCCTATAGAAACAATCCAACCCAAGATTTCAAAACCGTTTCAACACCATTTTATTTGCAATCTATTCGTTTTATTTGAGTTTAATCACTAAAATACAGCTATGGGCAAAAGTTTTGCAGCGCCCAATAGAATGATCTAATTTTGCTTCATAAAGTCGAATGAAACCTGCTGAATAATGTTACGTTAACATATTGAACTACATACTGCTTTGCAGTTTGCCATATACTCAACAGAAAACTGACAAAAATGTGACATTTCAAAATCTAACATAAAATACTACTGTACTACTATTATGGCTTCCAGTGGAATGTTTGCGATATCATTTTGTAGTTTATTTGATTACATGATGTTAAATAAAAGATCTAAATTATGTTCATGTATTTTTTTTTTTTTTAATGACGTCTCAATCCTAAAATTCTAGGTGATGCTAAACTTTTGGCCACAGCTGTAATTGGCAAGTAACTGTGCTGTAAGCTTAACAATACTACAGAATCACTGGTTGTTCCTCATCACTAAATGTAATGCAAATATTACTTAAGAGTCTATAAAGGGGTTCACAGTATAGAGACAGCTGCTGTTCTAGTATTTTAACAGTTCATATATTCTAATAGAACATAGAACCAGTTCCACAGTATTAAGCAAAACTGAGCAAATGAAAAAATCCAGACTTACCTTTCTCTTTCTTTATACACACATGAAATGAAAAATGAAAATATATGTTAACAGTACACTGACAACTACATATGTGAAGTAACAACCACACATACTTTATGTTTAGCGTTCAAAGACATACCTTTTCATTATGAATACAAAAACCAAAATGGTGGATAACATCTGAACAGCCGCTGTTCCCATGACAACATAAATACACGGAGTTGCAGGAGCTGAAAGGACAGAACGGTTTAAAGCAACAAACATGTGTAGCTTTTTCAAACATACACGTAACTAAACAGGAAATAGCAAACTGAGGTTCTAGGATTGACCACTTTCATCCAGGGGCTGATTGAGATTCAAGGATTGAAGTTAGGTGTCTGTTTTGTTTAGTCCAAGATTCAGAAACTAAATTAATATCCCAGCCTGAGCAAGGACGCGTAGCAACATCAGTGCCACGACTGTCAAAGATACGTCAACAGGCATTTCAATAAATAGAAAATTACAAATACAGTTTACAGTATATGCTGTTGAAGCTGACACCCTGGGATCCTTCAAGAAGCTGCTTGATGAGATTCTGGGATCAATGAGCTACTAACAACCAAACGAGCAAGATGGGCTGAATGGCCTCCTCTCGTTTGTAAACTTTCTTATGTATCTGAGACATACACACCCTGTTGCAAATACAAACACCACATCTCATTGTTAAGCTTTTTTTTCTGATCAAGTTTTCAGCTATTTTGGAGCTACTGATGAAAACAGTGCTGGAAGTTGTGATAGAGAAAGGGACCCTGAATACAAAGGAAGGCTATCCAACACTACAGTTCTGTTCCATTCCCTCCTGAGACACACACATTACTGATGTGACATGTAATCAAAATGAACAGTAAATGGAGACTGCAGTTATATGGCACTCACATTGCATTAAATGCTCCCTGCCACACCTGGACAGGATTGTGCACGTATTACACAGCATATGTATTGACAATGGATAATATGCACACAAGTCATTCATTTTTATGACCCTGAATACATCTGTAGGTCTGATGTATTTTATTATAGATCGCTGTTTAAATTCCCATTTCACTTCACCTGTGGCTTTAGGGTCAAAGCAAGTCATTGGCTGCAAAGCATGTCACTCACTTGTGAAAGAAGCCCATTGGTTAAAAGAAAGATGCTTTTGTGCTTTCATTGGGCCGCTTAATCAACTTCTAAAAAGTCGAATGCATTTTATCTTGTCCGGCTTTGTCCCTTTTCATTTGCTATTTTTAATTAACTGCATGAGTGGCCTATGTTGACAATTTCTCCAGATTTTCAGTTGCAGTGGTTTGATTTCATCTGCACAACAAATCAAAACCACAGAAGCAAAGGTGTGTTCTGATACATTTGCACACTGCTTTATAATAATACCAATTTAAAAAGGTGTTCTTTCAGAACTGCACACAAGAAACCTACTGAAAATAGTGAATGGAAATACAAGACATACTTCCACTTATCATGGGCAGCAGTGTGGAGTAGTGGTTAGGGCACTGGACTCTTGACCGGAGGGTTGTGGGTTCAATCCCCAGTGGGGGACACTGCTGTTGTACCCTTGAGCAAGGTACTTTACCTAGATTGCTCCAGTAAAAACCCAACTGTATAAATGGGCAACTGTATGTAAAAATAATGTGATAACTGTATAATGTGAAATAATGTATAATGTGATATCTTGTAACAATTGTAAGTCGCCCTGGATAAGGGCGTCTGCTAAGAAATGAATAATAATAATAATAATAATGAAATATCTGGAGAATGGATTTCAAGGGAACAATGCAGGACAGTTAACGTAGGACATTGAGAATGTTTCAAAGGATATTGAGAATGTTTCAAAGCACATTTAGAATGTTTCAAAGCACATTTAGAATGCTTCAAAGCACATTTAGAATGTTTCAAAGCACATTTAGAATGTTTCTTGCCTTCCTTCTTTTCATTCAGAATGCTTCTTACCTTCCTTCTGTTCATGGAACACATGGAACTGGAAGCTTGCAGTGCCAATGCGGTTTTTACTCAGACACTGTATAGCCTCATTTTTAGCCAACGGCTCCAGCAGGATGAGTGTGCTTCTCATTGTGTGGTCTTCTAACTTTGAGTTACTGATGCTCCCTCTATCTGTGTTGTTTTCCAGTTTATTTCCAGCAATCCTCCATTCAGTGATCGGTGATGGACTCCCACGGCTCACACAAATGCAGGTAATGCTTTCGGTATCATCTTTTGAGCAACTGGATTCATGTGAAATCTGTGGCATGCCTGCAAATAGCAACACACAGATATGACGTATAGGCATCTAATGCACAGATGTCTTTTCATTTTCAGCTATACTGTAAGGTATCTTGGGTATGGATGGCTAATATTAAAATACATTCTTGTTATCTTGTATACATCAACTAATTACCATACCCAATGAAATTAAAGATACATACATGCTACATTCAGCTGCACGGCTGTCGAGTTCTCTGCCCCATGCTCATTCCTTGCTTCACAGTAGTACAGTCCACTGTCACTCGGGTTAATGTCAGTAAAAGTGAGATCCTGTTCAACACTTTTCTCTGTGATATTATCTCCCTTCACTTTAAACCAGGTGTAGCGGCTCACTGCTGGGTTTGCATTGCTGCTGCAGCTCAGTGTCACATGATCTCCTTCATGTATTTCACCAGAAGGGTTTATTAACACCAACGTGTTCTTCGGTGAATCTGAAAGAGAAAACAGTTCATGTTAGCAAACAACTTTAAAGATTACTACAGTAAAAGCAATCATTTTACAGTGCTAAAAGTAATAGTGCAGTTTACAATGCTTATACTCTGATTATACTGTATAAAATCTATTTATGATATAAGATTAAAGCAATATATATATATTAAAGATATTATTTGCAGATTTTATTTCCAGATATTATTTAGATTTGGAAGTTTATTATTCATTATTAAAGAATTGCCTTACAGAGAACATGAAGAGTCGAGACTTCTTCAGCACCTTTAGTTTCAGACCCCACTGGATACTGCGCAGTGCATGTGATGTCCTTGTTGTGGTGCAGATGTGAGGCAGTGAACGTCAGAACAGAAGATACAGCCTTGGTCCCATCCTGCTGCTCAACCTGCTCTATCTCCACACTCCCGTCCAGAGTGTCGCTCCACACCACGGCTGGAGGTTCTCTTGGGCACGGGGCTGGAGCAGTGCAGGCTAAACTCGTGGGAGCTCGCTCCTTCACTGCACTCGATGGGCTGATCGCTGGTCTGTCCGGAGAGTCTAGGGAACAAAGGAAACGTTTCACTCCCTGTCAGAGGAATACAGACCCGGGTGAAAACCCCTCACTTGTAAAGAATGTTTATTTTTGTGATTTATTTTGCCTAATCTTATTTTGCAGTGGCACTTGTTTTTTTTCACCCACAGTATGTAAGCATTCAATTGTATCAGAAAAGGGCGAGGGGGTTAGGGTTATACCATGCAAAATGATTTACACATTAAGTACACTGTATCTATGCACAATAACATTGTAATTATGTGTAAGTACACCTGTATTTACTAAGTAACTACTATGTAAATACACAGTATTTAGAGACACTCAGTGGAAAGCGTTACCCAAAATACTTACAGATTATGACGTACCTTACTAGCACTGTTTAGTCAGTGGTCTCAACAAAACTCTGAATGGAGCTACAGTATGATACAAAAAAAACTCGTAGAATCTGAATAAATACTTGTAAAAAGCTGTTGAGGTATCTGAGAGACAGAGGGTTGTTTTTGTAAAATTCAACTCCTAAACCCGAAATATACTGTATATGTGTTTTTGTAATAGACCACCATCAATCCTGACCTTCATGGAACTCAAATGCATGGCCCTCTGAAGCGCTGGTCAATATGAAAATGTATTGAAAACCAACTGGTACTTACCTACAATTTCAATCGAAACACTCGGATAAAAGTTGTATTTAGGGGGTTCTGCTCTGAAGAAATAACTTTTTGAATCACTGGTTTTTAAATGATGTATTATTGTGGTGCAATTCTTGTTAGTCACGTTACCAAGTAGCTCTGCTTTCAGGGTATTCTCGCCATAATCTTTACTGGAGTCAAATACATTTCCAGAATATAGGGAAGTCCTCCAAATTCCTCTGGCCGGTTCAATCATATCGTTCTCAAACCTCTCTTCAATTGTGAATGTACATGGAATCAGCACACAGGAGCCGCTCAAGGCTTTAATACGCTGAGGCATGAAGACTTTAAATTCATTGCAAATTATACCTAAAAAAGAGAAAATGTATGTTTTTTTTAGCAATACTGTACAGTCACTTATATAATATATTATAGTTTTTGTTGACATATTTTATTTAATCATTTTATTTTTTGTAGTTTTTAACCATTACTAACAGCATTACTCTTCTATTTACATTAAACCCCCGTCATTTTGGATGGCTAGCATTGTGTTGTACCTAACTGTATTGTGAATGTGACATGCATTGGGATTCAAAATCATGTTAGCAATCATCAAACATCACAAAGGCTCTCATTTACAGTGTGCCACAGCTGTGCCCCTCGCTAGTATAATAAACCTTCACTGTTATATTCTTGTACATGGGATGCACCCTGCAGATATCACTTCAAAAGACAGATAATTGCTATAAAACCTATAATGTACAGGATAATATTTATCAATATAGTTGAATATTTTGTCCCCCAATATATATATTTAAAATGGTTAATAAATACCTTGAAAAAGGCAGGAAATCAGAAGCAACTTTTCCGTAGCAATCATGTTCTTGTGTGTCTTTAGAGAACCAAACTGGAAATCTGTAAAAGCACAAGTCTGTTCAGGAATCTACAGTAAAACTACATCGTAACCAATGTGTGGTCTTTCATTGGTCAAAAACATATCTTTAAAGTAAACAAGCTTTCAATCAAATATCACATTTAAAGAATATTATTGAACATACCTCGCTAGTTGACCTGAACAGACTGTGCTTCACTGATGCCTGTTTCACACTGTTGGTCAAACTCGCTATTTCTAAAACTGAAAAGCAGAAGCAGCGGTATTTCCGTTTTCAACACAAAATAGCATCAACCACAGCAGCTTTTTTTTTAAACTGGTTTTAAAGTAGTCACCTATTTATGAGCTACTGAAAAATCAACTAAAACTGTTCTGCAAACATCAGATTGCTATTTAGGGATCTCTAGGATCAATCATATCATCGCAATATGGGGTTCCATTTGTTTAAAGGCACTTAAGCATGTGACTAGTAATTAACAAATAATATCAGGATGATTTTATTGCACCTTGTTATTATTTTTGTATATATATATGCACTATTAACATACAATTATTAATGTGTTAGTGAGGTAGTTGTTATCCGTTAAGATTAAACTAAAGGATGACTCAAATATTAACCCATTAAGTGCCAAATACATTTTTAACAAAATCACAAGCTGTGTTCAAGTCATTTGATCCATTACACTTAGACTTTTGCAGTTAACAAAATTAGAGTAAGTTATCATGTGTTGGTTTTCAATGAGAATGACATGCTTACTCTGTTCATTTACCAGGTATAGAATTGAAAATGCAGTAAGGAAATGCAGATCAGCCTCATTTTAACGATGAGTGTCATTTTACTGGTTATACAGTTTCAAATTTGACTGATTTAGCCCAACACAGCTTCTGTTTTGATAACAGAAAGGCCAGTTTTCTTTCTGGTGTGTACGTAGTTGGGCTTTGGGTCCAAATCTACCAATAACCACGAGCCATTGTATTGCATTTGTGTTTTAAACAGCAGTAATGGTTCATGGAATCTTAGTTCAATGCAATTGAAACTATTTATTTCGATGCAAGTATAGATGCATAATATTTCTTATATTAATCAATTGTCCTCTCAGGACACCCAGTTTATACTTTAAAACTGAAGTGTTTCCCAAAGGAATTGCTACCTGAAATAATGAATGGTTAATGTTACCCAGGCAAGAGAGAGTGTAGGTTGCCCATGATAATGGTAACTATCTCCTATTCATTAATCACTGGTGATCCGGTGGTCAAAGAAAGGGGCTTGATACCAGGAGGTTCCCGGTTCAAATCCCAGCTCAGCCACTGACTCACTGTGTGTGACCCTCAGCAAGTCACTTAACCTCCTAGTTCTCCATCCTTCGGAGGAGATGTAAAAACCAAGGTCCTATTGGAAGTGACTCTGTAGCAGCACTTGTGATGCATAATTCACCCCCTAGTCTCTCTCTGTAAGTTGCTTTGGATAAAAATATCTGCTAAATGACTAATTAATAATAATAATAATAATAATAATAATAATAATAATAATAATAATAATAATAATAATAATAAAAATATTCATGAGAAATATGCAGGTTGTCCAGGGAAGTTTTCCCCAGTATTCACAGGACAAAGTATCCCTGAATAAAGAAAATGTTGCATCAATATTTAAGATTTTTTTTTTTTTACAGTGTAAAATTAATTTAAATGCAACTTGACCTGAAATATATATATATATATTTTTTTTTTGGGGGGGGGTTGGTAAACTCTCCAGGTGATAAGGACTTATGAGAGCCAGTAATCACACCAGTAAAAATGCTCACTGCTCCAGTATTTCCATGTGTAAATGTCTGCTCCAACACCAAGACAAGAAAGAAGTTTCATTATTTATTTGAAATTAAAACTGAGAAAGACATCACCCCTCAAGAAATATAAAATACATTGGAATATATTGTAAAATATGTGTTAAAAAAGTGCAGTGTATTGTAGATGACTTATCTACCGTATTGAACACCTTACTGATGATACAATATATGTAGCAGGTCATGATTGCTAAATATATTCAAATACATTCATAAATATATTATTAAAAAAAATAAGCTTTTTTTGGTTTTAAAATATTGTGAAATAAAAAATAATAAAAAATACTGTGTGAAATACATTTTGACTGGAGATGCACATTTTTATATCTGTGCTTTAAAACAGAATTGCATTCTTTTGCCATAAATGAAGCTCCAATTCAATAAAGCCTCTTAAAGCTAAGCAAACAGTGAAGGACTAAAGAGTAGCATTACTGTTCACAAAATGAAGGCAGTACATTTTATCAGCCGCCAGCATTATCAATTAGAGCAAAGATTTCCATCCTGGTTACTTCTTGCATATTTCTTCATAGTCTGAGGAAACAGCTGATGTGTTCAGTGCAGTATAAGTGACCTCAGCATCATCCTTTGAGTTCTGACCGGCCTGAATTCAAAAACCCAACAACATACGGCACAGTTAAAACTTCAAGTTCAGTGTCAAAGCATCTGCCCTTATTCATTGTCGTTGCTCCTTTCAATGTGTAACATGCAGCAGCAGAAGCAGTCAGTGTAGTGGAACAATACTTTAGTGTAGGGCTACCATATGACAGGAAGGTTCAGGCTTATCAACACCCACCCCAATGCATGCTGGTAAGTGTAGTTCTACTGTGAAAGGTACCTGAGACAGGTAAAGTGTACCAGAATGCATTGGGGTGTGAGTTGAAAGGCCTGAACTGTTCCAAACTGTCCCAGTGTAAATGGAGTCATATGGTAACCCTACTTTAGTGGAATCCTGATAAATAATCACCTACAAATACACAGCTATAGATAATTATACAAAACAGACAATACATGAAGGATTCATGTTAGATAACATAAAGTATCCCTTAAAGGGCATACTGTACAGAGTTTTAATGTTTGTTCTTCATTAAATGATTCATGTCTAATATTGAGGGGTTCCCAGTATATTCTCTACTATCATGTTACTCTGTGTTACTCACGTTTGAGAGCTGGAGAGCCCCAAAGGGGTTATTTTCTCTGCCACGATGCTCAGCCTATAGAAACAATCCAACCCAAGATTTCAAAACCGTTACAACACCATTTTATTTGCAATCTATTTGTTTTATTTGAGTTTAATCACTAAAATACAGCTATGGGCAAAAGTTTTGCAGCGCCCAATAGAATGATCTAATTTTGCTTCATGAAGTCGAATGAAACCTGCTGAATAATGTTATGTTAACATATTGAACTACATACCGCTTTGCAGTTTGCCATATACTCAACAGAAAACTGACAAAAATGTGACATTTCAAAATCTAACATAAAATACTACTGTACTACTATTATGGCTTCCAGTGGAATGTTTGCGATATCATTTTGTAGTTTATTTGATTACATGATGTTAAATAAAAGATCTAAATTATGTTCATGTAGTTTTTTTTTTTTTTATGATGTCTCAATCCTAAAATTCTAGGTGATGCTAAACTTTTGGCCATAGCTGTAATTGGCAAGTAACTGTGCTGTAAGCTTAACAATACTACAGAATCACTGGCTGTTCCTCATCACTAAATGTAATGCAAATATTACTTAAGAGTCTATAAAGGGGTTCACAGTATAGAGACAGCTGCTGTCCTAGTATTTTAACAGTTCATATATTCTAATAGAACATAGAACCAGTTCCACAGTATTAAGCAAAACTGAGCAAATGAAAAATTCCAGACTTACCTTTCTCTTTCTTTACACACACATGAAATGAAAAATGAAAATATATGTTAACAGTACACTGACAACTACATATGTGAAGTAACAACCACACATACTTTATGTTTAGCGTTCAAATACATACCTTTTCATTATGAATACAACAACCAAAATGGTGGCTAACATCTGAACAGCCGCTGTTCCCATGACAACATAAATACATGGAGTTGCAGGAGCTGAAAGGACAAAAAGGTTTAAAGCAACAAACATGTGTAGCTTTTTCAAACATACACGTAACTAAACAGGAAATAGCAAACTGAGGTTCTAGGATTGACCACTTCCATCCAGGGGCTGATTGAGATTCAAGGATTGAAGTTAGGTGTCTGTTTTGTTTAGTCCAAGATTCAGAAACTAAATTAATATCCCAGCCTGAGCAAGGACGCGTAGCAACATCAGTGCCACGACTGTCAAAGATACGTCAACAGGCATTTCAATAAATAGAAAATGACAAATACAGTTTACAGTATATGTTGTTGAAGCTGACACCCTGGGATCCTTCAAGAAGCTGCTTGATGAGATTCTGGGATCAATGAGCTACTAACAACCAAACGAGCAAGATGGGCCGAATGGGGCCTCCTCTCGTTTGTAAACTTTCTTATGTATCTGAGACATACACACCCTGTTGCAAATACAAACACCACATCTCATTGTAAAGCTTTTTATTCTGATCAAGTTTTCAGCTATTTTGGAGCTACTGATGAAAACAGTGCTGGAAGTGGTGATAGAGAAAGGGACCCTGAATACAAAGGAAGGCTATCCAACACTACAGTTCTGTTCCATTCCCTCCTGAGACACACACATTACTGATGTGACATGTAATCAAAATGAACAGTAAATGGAGATTGCAGTTATGTGGCACTCACATTGCATTAAATGCTCCCTGCCACACCTGGACAGGATTGTGCACGTATTACACAGTATATGTATTGACAATTGATAATATGCATACAAGTCATTCATTTTGATGACTCTGAATACATTTGTAGGTCTGATGTATTTTATTATAGATCGCTGTTTAAATTCCCATTTCACTTCACCTGTGGCTTTAGGGTCAAAGCAAGTCATTGGCTGCAAAGCATGTCACTCACTTGTGAAAGAAGCCCATTGGTTAAAAGAAAGAATGCATTTTATTTTGTCCGGCTCTGTCCCTTTTCATTTGCAATTTTTAATTAACTGCATGAGTGGCCTATGTTGACAATTTCTCCAGATTTTCAGTTGCAGTGGTTTGATTTCATCTGCACAACAAATCAAAACCACAGAAGCAATGGGGCGTTCTGATACATTTGCACACTGCTTTATAATAATACAAATTTAAAAAGGTGTTCTTTCAGAACTGCACACAAGAAACCTACTGAAAATAGTGAATGGAAATACAAGACATACTTCCACTTATCATGAAATATCTGGAGAATTCAAGGGAACAATGCAGGACAGTTAACGTAGGACATTGAGAATGTTTCAAAGGATATTGAGAATGTTTCAAAGCACATTTAGAATGTTTCAAAGGACATTTAGAATGTTTCAAAGCACATTTAGAATGTTTCAAAGCACATTTAGAATGTTTCAAAGGACATTTAGAATGTTTCAAAGCACATTTAGAATGTTTCAAAGCACATTTAGAATGCTTCAAAGCACATTTAGAATGTTTCTTGCCTTCCTTCTTTTCATTCAGAATGCTTCTTACCATCCTTCTGTTCATGGAACACATGGAACTGGAAGCTTGCAGTGCCAATGCGGTTTTTACTCAGACACTGTATAGCCTCATTTTTAGCCAACGGCTCCAGCAGGATGAGTGTGCTTCTCATTGTGTGGTCTTCTAACTTTGAGTTACTGATGCTCACTCTATCTGTGTTGTTTTCCAGTTTATTTCCAGCAATCCTCCATTCAGTGATCGGTGATGGACTCCCACGGCTCACACAAATGCAGGTAATGCTTTCGGTATCATCTTTTGAGCAACTGGATTCATGTGAAATCTGTGGCATGCCTGCAAATAGCAACACACAGACGTATAGGCATCTAATGCACAGATGTCTTTTCATTTTCAGCTATACTGTAGAGTATCTTGGGTATGGATGGCTAATATTAAAATACATTCTTGTTATCTTGTATACGTCAACTAATAACCATACCCAATGAAATTAAAGACACATACACCCTACATTCAGCTGCACGGCTGTCGAGTTCTCTGCCCCATGCTCATTCCTTGCTTCACAGTAGTACAGTCCACTGTCACTCGGGTTAATGTCAGTAAAAGTGAGATTCTGTTCAGCACTTTTCTCGTTGATATTATCTCCCTTCACTTCAAACCAGGTGTAGCGGCTCACTGCTGGGTTTGCATTGCTGCTGCAGCTCAGTGTCACGTGATCTCCTTCCTGTATTTCACCAGAAGGGTTTATTAACACCAACGTGTTCTTTGGTGGATCTGAAAGAGAAAACAGTTCATGTTAGCAAACAACTTTAAAGGAGCAGTCCTTTTACATTTGTAAAGGTAACATTGCGGTTTACAGTGCTTTTACTGTGATTACCATACTATTTACAGCACTGATTTCTAATGCTATTGCTTTTACCATGCTTTACTATGCTGTTAATGCTTTTGCCATGGTATACCACAGTAAATTTGTATAAGGGTTATTTTTCTGATCATCCTTTTCTTCTACCTTGTCTGTTTATCAACACGTACAATGTTTTGGTCAGATATAACATCAAATAAAAAAACAAAAGACGTATAAATACTGCACAAGGGCTTACTGTGATTTCTAACAAACGTCTGCATGTTTGAGGTTTTAGGGATGTAGATGACAATGTCAAATTCACAAGCATCTTTGCATGCTGATATAATGATATGTGTACAGTTTTACAATGTGCTAATCTGATAGTTAAGTGTTTTTCATTTACACTGTGAAGTATTCTGTATAATGCCATTTAATTTTAAAATGTGTTCTTGTTATCTTGTATACAGCAACTAATAACCATACCCAATGAAATTAAAGATACATACATGCTACATTCAGCTGCACGGCTGTCGAGTTCTCTGCCCCATGCTCATTCCTTGCTTCACAGTAGTACAGTCCACTGTCACTCGGGTTAATGTCAGTAAAAGTGAGATTCTGTTCAGCACTTTTCTCATTGATATTATCTCCCTTCACTTTAAACCAGGTGTAGCGGCTCACTGCTGGGTTTGCATTGCTGCTGCAGCTCAGTGTCACATGATCTCCTTCATGTATTTCACCAGAAGGGTTTATTAACACCAACGTGTTCTTCGGTGAATCTGAAAGATATATATACAATGTATTTATGGTATAAAATTAAAACAATATATATTAAATATATTATTTGCAGATTATACTGGATATGAGTTCAATAAAATATTTAATGCAAAGCGGTTGCTACAGTGCCTATGTTTTTTAATTTGCAATGTAGTGTTATAGTTTTCCATGATGTAGTGTGCAATATTAGGGTTTCTCACTTTCTATATTATAAAATCAAAACATTGTTACTGCACTAGGAGAAATTGCAATTGTGAGATTTTCTTAGGATTTAAAAACTGTATTTGTTATATTTAAAAATTGAATAAATCTTAAACAATTATTTGTTGAGTGCCAATGGAAGTTCACAGATTAGATTTGGAAGTGAATTCTTCATTATTGAAGAATTGCCTTACAGAGAACATGAAGAGTCGAGACTTTTCCAGCGCTTTTACTTTCAGACCCCACTGGATACTGCGCAGTGCATGTGATGTCCTTGTTGTGGTGCAGATGTGAGGCAGTGAATGTCAGAACAGAAGATACAGCTTTGGTCCCATCCTGCTGCTCAACCTGCTCTATCTCCACACTCCCGTTCAGAGTGTCGCTCCACACCAGGGTTGGAGGTTCTCTTGGGCACGGGGCTGGAGCAGTGCAGGCTAAACTCGTGGGAGCTCCCTCCTTCACTGCACTCGATGGGCTGATCGCTGGTCTGTCCGGAGAGTCTAGGGAACAAAGGAAACATTTCACTACCTGTCATGGAACTAAAACTCAAATGCATGGCCCTATGAAGCGCTGGTCAATATGAAAATGAATTGAAAACCAACTGGTACTTACCTACAACTTCAAGCCTAACATTCTCGCGAAAGGTGTATTTAGGGGGGTCTGCTCTGAAGAAATAACTTTTTGAATCACTTCTTTTTAAATGATTTATTATTGTGGTGCAATTCTTGTTAGTCACTTTACCAAGTAGCTCTGCTTTCAGGGTTTTCTCGCCATAATGTCTACTGGAGTCAAATACAATATCTCTGAAATTATAAGAAGTCATCCAAATTCCTCTGGCCGGTTCCACCATTGCACTCTCCAACCTCTCTTCAATTGTGAATGTACATGGAATCAGCACACAGGAGCCGCTCAAGGCTTTAATACGCTGCGGCATGAAGGCTTTCAATTCATTGCAAATTATACCTAGAAAAGGCAACACAGATGTTTATTTAGCAATATGTACAGTCAGTTATATAATAATATTTTATAGTTTTGGGGGATCATTTAATTTTTCCTAGTTTTTAACCAATACTAACAGCATTATACTTTTTTACAGTAAAACACTGGTCATTTTGGATGGCTAGCATTGTGTTGTATCTAACTGTGAATGGGACATGCAGTGGGATTCAAAATTATGTTAACAATCATCAAACATCACAAAGGCTCTCATTTACAGTATGCCACAGCTGTGCCCCTCACTAGTATAATAAACCTTCACTGTTATATTCTTGTACATGGGATGCACCCTGCAGATATAACTTCAAAAGACAGATAATTGCATAATTGTTTATAATTGAATATTTTGTCGCCAAATATATATATTTAAAATGGTTAATAAATACCTTGAAAAAGGCAGGAAATCAGAAGCAACTTTTCCGTAGCAATCATGTTCTTGTGTGTCTTTAGAGAACCAAACTGGAAATCTGTGAAAGCACAAGTCTGTTCAGGAATCTACAGTAAAACTTCATCGTAACCAATGTGTGATCTTTCATTGGTCAAAAACATATCTTTAAAGTAAACATGCTTTCAATCAAACATCACATTTAAAGAATATTCTTGAACATACCTCTCTAGTTGAACTGAAAAAGACTGTCCTTCATTGATGTCCGTTTCATACTGTTGGTCAAACTCCCTATTTCCTAGAACTGAAAAGCAGAAGCAGCGGTATTTTTGTTTTCACCACAGAAGCTGTTTTTGTCAGTGTGTTTTATTAAAGTTGATGACTATGAGCTATTGAAAAAGTCAACAAAGTGTTGTGCAAACATCAGATTGCTATTTAGGGATCTCTAGGGTCAATCATATCATTGCAATATGGGGATCCATTTGTTTAGCATGTGACTAGTAATCTTCAGGTTTATTTAATTATACATATATATATATATATATATATATATATATATATATATATATATATATATATATATATATATATATATATATAGTGAGCGTATAGGTGCACACAGGAGAAGCAGACAGTAGTTTCCAACACAAATCATTTTTATTTGGGTCATGAAACTCCCAAGAAAAGGCTTGTTAAAACTGAAAATGCAATCCTGTTCATGAGACGATGACAAAAGAAAATAAACAGTTCAGACAGGATTCATAAACAAAAACAAAAGATGACGTAAACCAACTGGACCATCAATCACGTTCAGCCGGTCCCGTAGAACAGGTTAGTAATGCCAGTTAAAAATGCTCCCAAAAATTACAGTTTTAATATTCTCACCTTAGTACAACTTTCTAAATATTCATTTGTTAAAAATCCATTCATCCTGCAACCACTATCAGTGCAGCAGGAACCACTCTATTTGAGGTCCATGTGACACTTGAGTGGGGGGGGGGGTCCTAATATCTGTTGCACAGGAAGTGTATCTACAGCGTGGTGGAAGGCTACATTCATTTGACCACAGTGGAGTCTGGTCTGCCTTTTCGGATTCAAATCCCTGTCACTGTAATGAGGTTCAAAGAGCTTCAACCACAGCTGCAGACAAGCTCTTTGCATAGTGAGGAAGATGTCTGTTTGCAGAGTACCTGGCCATTGGTTAGGCTTTGTGCTACTGCCACCCCCTGGCTTTCAACGAGAATGACATGCTTAATCTGTTCATTTATCAAGTTTGAAATACACTCGGGAAATTTACATCAGCCTCATTTTCACGATGATGAGTGTAATTTCACTGGTTCAGCAGTTTCAAATGTGACTGATTTAGTCTCTAAGCTTTTGTTTTCATACTTATTTTCTGGTTTGTAAGTATGTCGTAGTTTCTGGAGTGTCTTTGGGGCCATTTTATTACATTCGTGTTTCAAATTTGTGAATACAATCATTGAAATGTTATAAAACTAAAAACAACTAAAAAAATATATACCACTACAATTTGTATTTTTACTTCAAATAACCCTTATAAAAGTTTACCATAGCAAAAGCATAGCAAAGCGTAATGAAGCACAGTGAATGCATGGTAAAGCATAGCAAAGCAATGTAAAGAACAGTGAGGTATGGTAAAGCGTATTAATAAAATGGTGAACCAGGGTAAATTATGATAATGCATGGTATTACTATGGAAAAAGCAGGTAAAAGTGCAAAAATACCTTGCAAAAATACCAGGGTAAACTTGCATGAGGGAATGACTCAAAATGTTGTTCTATAGAACCTCACCTGCATCTCTCGCTAACACCTGACTGTTAATAATGATGACTGTAAGCCATAGCTTTAAACATGCATTCCTAACCCATACCATATTCAAACACATTTCTCAAAAACATAACGCACAAAGAAGACATGTTCACGGCTTCAAATGCAGTCAAACCCACTTTATATCACTGCTGTTAACGTCAAACTGTGTGTAGAAATATCCGGACAGACTAGAAGGGGTGTCAACGAAGCCAGGCTCCTGATAATATCACTTTGGTTAGGATCACACTCCGCAATATGCTTAAAAACACGGGACACAGCAAATGTAACCTACAGTCACGGGTCTCCTGGAAACTTTACAAGGGATTCTAATCAAAGCCAAAGAGAGAGACGAGCGGATTGGCCAGCCGTCCTGATTTATCCTCTTCATATTTTAGCTGGTGCTCCTGGTACCTTCTCTTTTGGGTAACTTCTCTCTGTAAGTTCATTCCGGTGATGTATGACAGCGTCTCACCTCTGCGTAGTCAGATTCTCCTGTCGAGACACTCTTAGCTGCTGTGTTCTCCCTGTTCTTGGCAGGGCAGCCTTTCATCTCAGCGTATTCATTTTCCTCTATGGGGGGATCCGTGACTTCCCTCTCACTTCCTGCTGTCCCAGGACGCTTCACCTCAGAATATTCAGTGCTGTATCGTGAGGCGCGTTTAGTGCCGCTCTCCTGGTTGCCAGGTTTCAGTTTGGAGTAATCGATGGAGGCCTAGTGAAGGTTTTCTTCCTGGCCTCCCTGTTGGTGATCTTCAGTGGCTGCTGACCTGTTAGTGTATATTGCGTTCTCCTCGTCATCTTGAGGGGAGCTCTGCAAAACACAATCGAACTGGCCTAAGCATTGCAGGATTGTGGGTTCATAGATTTATAGGGAAAAAGCTATACTGTAGGGTATCTTGGGTATGGATGGCTAATATTAAAATACATTCTTGTTATCTTGTATACGTCAACTAATAACCATACCCAATGAAATTAAAGATACAAATGTATCTTTAACTGTCCTGTTGAAATGTATTTTTGTTTACGATTGTGAGTCGCCCTGGATAAGGGCATCTGCTAAGAAATAAATAATAATAATAATAATAATAATAACAATAATAATACATACATACATACATACAACATGCTACATTCAGCTGCACGGCTGTCGAGTTCTCTGCCCCGTGCTCATTCCTTGCTTCACAGTAGTACAGTCCACTGTCACTCGGGTTAATGTCAGTAAAAGTGAGATTCTGTTCAACACTTTTCTCTGTGATATTATCTAGACTACTGCAACTCCCTCCTGTCTGGCCTCCCTGCGTCCGCCACCCGTCCGCTCCAGCTCATCCAGAACTCCGCTGCCCGCCTGGTGTTCACTCTGCCTCGCTTCTCCCACGCAACTCCACTCCTCCGCTCACTCCACTGGCTCCCGATCACCGCTCGCATCCAGTTCAAGACTCTTGTACTAGCCTACAGATGCCTTGACCAGACTGCACCCAGCTACCTCCAGACCCTCATCTCTCCCTACACCCCCACTCGACCTCTCCGCTCCGCCTGCACTAGAAGACCTGCTCTACCTCCTCTACGCTCCCCTGCCTCCAGAGCCCGCTCCTTCTCCACCCTCGCTCCGCAGTGGTGGAATGACCTTCCTACAGATGTCAGGACCGCCCAGTCCCTGACCACATTCCGGCACCTCCTTAAGACTCACCTCTTCAGACAGCACCTGTAGAACTCCTCTGTTTTTCCCCTGGGACACTATCACCCTTCCTTAAATGCGCTTTATTTGCTCTTATCTGCCCCCTATTTTACTGCATTTAATCCTGTACTTCAGAGTACTGTAATCTGCCAAGTGTTTAATCTGTAGTATTTTGTAGTTAATCATATCCTGATGTAACTATCACTGTCGCTGTTATCTGCTGTATTATTGAAATGTATTTATCTTACTCTTATTGTATGATTACTTGTACTGTAACACTTGAAATGTATTTGCTTACGATTGTAAGTCATCCTGGATAAGGGTGTCTGCTAAGAAATAAATAATAATAATAATAATAATAATAATAATAATAATAATAATAATAATAATAATAATAATAATAATAATATTATTGAACATACCTCTCTAGTTGAGCTGAACAGACTGTCCTTCACTGATGGCTGTTTCACACTGTTGGTCAAACTCCCTATTTTTAAAACTGAAAAGCAGAAGCAGCATAATTTCCGTTTATTCAACAGAAAGCAGCATCAACCACAGAAGCTGTTTTTTTGTCACTGCTTTTAAAGTAGTCACTTATTTATGAACTACTGAAAAAGCAAACTAAAACTGTTCTGCAAACACCAGATCGCTATTTAGGGATCTCTAGGATCAATCATATCATTGCAATATGGGGTTCCATTTGTTTAAAGGCACTTAAGCATGTGACTAATAATTAACAAATAATATCAGGGTGATTTATATATATATATATATATATATATATATATATATATATATATATATATATATATATATATATATATATGCACTATTAACATACAATTATTAATGTGTTAGTGAGGTAGTTGTTATCCATTAAGATTAAACTAAAGCATGACTCAAATATTAACCCATTAAGTGCCAAATACATTTTTTAACAAAATCACAAGCTGTGTTCATGTCATTTGATCCATTACACTTAGACTTTTGCAGTTAACAAAATTAGAGTAAGTTATCATGTGTTGGTTTTCAATGAGAATGACATGCTTACTCTGTTCATTTACCAGGTATAGAATTGAAAATGCAGTAAGGAAATGCAGATCAGCCTCATTTTAACGATGAGTGTCATTTTACTGGTTATACAGTTTCAAATTTGACTGATTTAGCCCAATTCAGCTTTTGTTTTGATAACAGAAAGGCCAGTTTTCTTTCTGGTGTGTACGTAGTTGGGCTTTGGGTCCAAATCTACCAATAACCACGAGCCATTGTATTGCATTTGTGTTTTAAACAGCAGTAATGGTTCATGGAATCTTAGTTCAATGCAATTGAAACTATTTATTTCGATGCAAGTATAGATGCATAATATTTCTTATATTAATCAATTGTCCTCTCAGGACACCCAGTTTATACTTTAAAACTGAAGTGTTTCCCAAAGGAATTGCTACCTGAAATAATGAATGGTTAATGTTACCCAGGCAAGAGAGAGTGTAGGTTGCCCATGATAATGGTAACTATCTCCTATTCATTAATCACTGGTGATCCGGTGGTCAAAGAAAGGGGCTTGATACCAGGAGGTTCCTGGTTCAAATCCCAGCTCAGCCACTGACTCACTGTGTGTGACCCTCAGCAAGTCACTTAACCTCCTAGTTCTCCATCCTTCGGAGGAGATGTAAAAACCAAGGTCCTATTGGAAGTGACTCTGTAGCAGCACTTGTGATGCATAATTCACCCCCTAGTCTCTCTCTGTAAGTTGCTTTGGATAAAAATATCTGCTAAATGACTAATTAATAATAATAATAATAATAATAATAATAATAAAAATATTCATGAGAAATATGCAGGTTGTCCAGGGAAGTTTTCCCCAGTATTCACAGGACAAAGTATCCCTGAATAAAGAAAATGTTGCATCAATATTTAAGATTTTTTTTTTTTTACAGTGTAAAATTAATTTAAATGCAACTTGACCTGAAATATATATATATTTTTTTTTTTTGGGGGGGGGGTTGGTAAACTCTCCAGGTGATAAGGACTTATGAGAGCCAGTAATCACACCAGTAAAAATGCTCACTGCTCCAGTATTTCCATGTGTAAATGACTGCTCCAACACCAAGACGAGAAAGAAATTTCATTATTTATTTGAAATTAAAACTGAGAAAGACATCACCCCTCAAGAAATATAAAATACATTGGAATATATTGTAAAATATGTGTTTAAAAAGTGCAGTGTATTGTAGATGACTTATCTACCGTATTGAACACCTTACTGATGATACAATATATGTAGCAGGTCATGATTGCTAAATATATTCAAATACATTCATAAATATATTATTTAAAAAAATAAGCGCTTTTTTGGCTTTACAATATTGTGAAATAAAAAAAAAATAATAAAAAATACTGTGTGAAATACATTTTGACTGGAGATGCACATTTTTATATCTGTGCTTTAAAACAGAATTGCATTCTTTTGCCATAAATGAAGCTCCAGTTCAATAAAGCCTCTTAAAGCTAAGGAAACAGTGAAGGACTAAAGAGTAGCATTACTGTTCACAAAATGAAGGCAGTACATTTTAACAGCCGCCAGCATTATCAATTAGAGCAAAGATTTCCATCCTGGTTACTTCTTGCATATTTCTTCATAGTCTGAGGAAACAGCTGATGTGTTCAGTGCAGTATAAGTGCCCTCAGCGTCTTCCTTTGAGTTCTGACCGGCCTGAATTAAAAAACCCAACAACATACAGCACAGTTAAAACTTCAAGTTCAGTGTCAAAGCATCTGTCCTTATTCATTGTCGTTGCTCCTTTCAATGTGTAACATGCAGCAGCAGAAGCAGTCAGTGTAGTGGAACAATACTTGAGTGTAGGGCTACCATATGACAGGAAGGTTCAGGATTTTCAATATCCACCCCAATGCATTCGGGTAAGTGTAGTTCTACTGTGAAAGGTACCTGAGACAGGTAACGTGTACCAGAAATCATTGGGGTGTGAGTTGAAAGGCCTGAACTGTTCTAAACTGTCCCAGTGTAAATGGAGTCATATGGTAACCCTACTTTAGTGGAATCCTGATAAATAATCACCTACAAATACACAGCTATAGATAATTATACAAAACAGACAATACATGAAGGACTCATGTTAGATAACATAAAGTATCCCTTAATGGGCATACTGTACAGAGTTTGAATGTTTGTTCTTCATTAAATGATTCATGTCTAATATTGAGGGGTTCCCAGTATATTCTCTACTATCATGTTACTCTGTGTTACTCACGTTTGAGAGCTGGAGATCCCCAAAGGGGTTATTTTCTCTGCCACGATGCTCAGCCTATAGAAACAATCCAACCCAAGATTTCAAAACCGTTACAACACCATTTTATTTGCAATCTATTCGTTTTATTTGAGTTTAATCACTAAAATACAGCTATGGGCAAAAGTTTTGCAGCGCCCAATAGAATGATCTAATTTTGCTTCATGAAGTCGAATGAAACCTGCTGAATAATGTTACGTTAACATATTGAACTACATACCGCTTTGCAGTTTGCCATATACTCAACGGAAAACTGACAAAAATGTGACATTTCAAAATCTAACATAAAATACTACTCTACTACTATTATGGCTTCCTGTGGAGTTTTTGCGATATCATTTTGTAGTTTTTTTTGATTACATGATAAAAGATATTTGATTATTATTTGATTACATGATAAAAAATAAAAGATCTAAATTACGTTCATGTAGTTTTTTTTTCTTTTTTTTTAGTGATGTCTCAATCCTAAAATTCTAGGTGATGCTAAACTTTTGGCCACAGCTGTAAGCTTAACAATACTACAGAATCACTGGCTGTTCCTCATCACTAAATGTAATGCAAATATTACTTAAGAGTCTATAAAGGGGTTCACAGTATAGAGACAGCTGCTGTCCTAGTATTTTAACAGTTCATATATTCTAATAGAACATAGAACCAGTTCCACAGTATTAAGCAAAACTGAGCAAATGAAAAAATCCAGACTTACCTTTCTCTTTCTTTACACACACATGAAATGAAAAATGAAAATATATGTTAACGGTACATTGACAACCACATATGTGAAGTAACAACCACACATACTTTATGTTTAGTGTTCAAAGACATACCTTTTCATTATGAATACAACAACCAAAATGGTGGCTAACATCTGAACAGCCGCTGTTCCCATGACAACATAAATACATGGAGTTGCAGGAGCTGAAAGGACAGAAAGGTTTAAAGCAACAAACATGTGTAGCTTTTTCAAACATACACGTAACTAAACAGGAAATAGCAAACTGAGGTTCTAGGATTGACCACTTTCATCCAGGGGCTGATTGAGATTCAAGGATTGAAGTTAGGTGTCTGTTTTGTTTAGTCCAAGATTCAGTAACTAAATTAATATCCCAGCCTGAGCAAGGACGCGTAGCAACATCAGTGCCACGACTGTCAAAGATACGTCAACAGGCATTTCAATAAATAGAAAATGACAAATACAGTTTACAGTATATGCTGTTGAAGCTGACACCCGGGGATCCTTCAAGAAGCTGCTTGATGAGATTCTGGGATCAATGAGCTACTAGCAACCAAACGAGCAAGATGGGCCGAATGGGGCCTCCTCTCGTTTGTAAACTTTCTTATGTATCTGAGACATACACACCCTGTTGCAAATACAAACACCACATCTCATTGTAAAGCTTTTTTTTCTGTTCAAGTTTTCAGCTGTTTTGGAGCTACTGATGAAAACAGTGCTGGAAGTTGTGATAGAGAAAGGGACCCTGAATACAAAGGAAGGCTATCCAACACTACAGTTCTGTTCCATTCCCTCCTGAGACACACACATTACTGATGTGACATGTAATCAAAATGAACAGTAAATGGAGACTGCAGTTATATGGCACTCACATTGCATTAAATGCTCCCTGCCACACCTGGACAGGATTGTGCACGTATTACACAGTATATGTATTGACAATGGATAATATGCACACAAGTCGTTCATTTTTATGACTCTGAATACATCTGTAGGTCTGATGTATTTTATTATAGATCGCTGTTTAAATTCCCATTTCACTTCACCTGTGGCTTTAGGGTCAAAGCAAGTCATTGGCTGCAAAGCATGTCACTCACTTGTGAAAGAAGCCCATTGGTTAAAAGAAAGATGCTTTTGTGCTTTCATTGGGCCACTTAATCAACTTCTAAAAAGTCGAATGCATTTTATCTTGTCCGGCTCTGTCCCTTTTCATTTGCTATTTTTAATTAACTGCATGAGTGGCCTATGTTGACAATTTCTCCAGATTTTCAGTTGCAGTGGTTTGATTTCATCTGCACAACAAATCAAAACCACAGAAGCAAAGGTGTGTTCTGATACATTTGCACACTGCTTTATAATAATACAAATAAAAAAAGGTGTTCTTTCAGAACTGCACACAAAAAACCTACTGAAAATAGTGAATGGAAATACAAAAAAAAATTATCAGCTTAATTCCTGCTGATACAGACATACTTCCACTTATCATGAAATATCTGAAGAATGGATTTCCAGGGAACAATGCAGGACAGTTAACGTAGGACATTGAGAATGTTTCAAAGGATATTGAGAATGTTTCAAAGCACATTTAGAATGTTTCAAAGCACATTTAGAATGCTTCAAAGCACATTTAGAATGTTTCTTGCCTTCCTTCTATTCATTCAAAATGCTTCTTACCTTCCTTCTGGTCATGGAACACATGGAACTGGAAGGTTGCAGTGCCAATGCGGTTTTTACTCAGACACTGTATAGCCTCATTTTTAGCCAACGGCTCCAGCAGGATGAGTGTGCTTCTCATTGTGTGGTCTTCTAACTTTGAGTTACTGATGCCCCCTCTATCTGTGTTGTTTTCCAGTTTATTTCCAGCAATCCTCCATTCAGTGATCGGTGATGGACTCCCACGGCTCACACAAATGCAGGTAATGCTTTCAGTATCATCTTTTAAGCAAATGGATTCATGTGAAATCTGTGGCATGCCTGCAAATAGCAACACACAGATATGACGTATAGGCATCTAATGCACAGATGTCTTTTCATTTTCAGCTATACTGTAGAGTATCTTGGGTATGGATGGCTAATATTAAAATACATTCTTGTTATCTTGTATACGTCAACTAATAACCATACCCAATGAAATTAAAGACACATACCTGCTACATTCAGCTGCACGGCTGTCGAGTTCTCTGCCCCATGCTCATTCCTTGCTTCACAGTAGTACAGTCCACTGTCACTCAGGTTAATGTCAGTAAAAGTGAGATCCTGTTCAGCACTTTTCTCTGTGATATTATCTCCCTTCACTTCAAACCAGGTGTAGCGGCTCACTGCTGGGTTTGCATTGTTGCTGCAGCTCAGTGTCACATGATCTCCTTCATGTATTTCACCAGAAGGGTTTATTAACACCGATGTGTTCTTTGGTGAATCTGAAAGAGAAAACAGTTTGTTAACCAACAACTTTAAAGATTACTACAGTAAAAGCAATCCTTTTACAGTGGTAAAGGTAACAGTGCAGTTTACAATGCTTATACTGTGATTATAATGTATAAAATCTATTTATAAGATTAAAACAATATATATTACAGATATTATTTGCAGATTTTATTTGCAGATATTATTTAGATTTGGAAGTGAATTATTCATTATTAAAGAATTGTCTTACAGAGAACATGAAGAGTCGAGACTTCTTCAGCACTTTTAGTTTCAGACCCCACTGGGTACTGCGCAGTGCATGTGATGTCCTTGTTGTGGTGCAGATGTGAGGCAGTGAACGTCAGAACAGAAGATACAGCCTTGGTCCTATCCTGCTGCTCAACCTGCTCTATCTCCACACTCCCGTTCAGAGTGTCGCTCCACACCAGGGCTGGAGGTTCTCTTGGGCACGGGGCTGGAGCAGTGCAGGTTAAACTCGTGGGAGCTCCCTCCTTCACTGCACTCGATGGGCTGATCACAGGTCGGTCCGGAGAGTCTAGGGAACAAAGGAAACGTTTCACTACCTGTCAGAGGAATACAGAACGGGGTGAAAACCCCTCACTTATAAAGAGTGTTTATTTTTGCGATTTATTTTGCCTAATCTTATTTTGTAGTGGTATTTGTTCTCTTTCACCCACAGTATGCAAGTGCTTAATTGTATCAGAAAAGGGCGAGGGGCTTAGGGTTATACCATGTAAAATGATTTACACATTAAGTACATTGTAACTATGCATAATCACATTGTAATTATGTGTAAGTACACATGTATTTACTAAGTAACTACTTTGTAAATACACAGTAATTAGAGACATTTAATGGAAAGTTTTACCCAAAATATTTATAGATTATGACGTATGTTACTAGTCTTGTAAAAAGCTGTTGGGTTATCTGAGAGACAGACGGTTGTTTTTGTAAAACTAAAACCCTCAACCCGAAATATACTGTATATGTGTCTTTGTAATAGACCACCATCAATCCTGACCTTCATGGAACTCAAATGCATGGCCCTCTGAAGCGCTGGTCAATATGAAAATGTATTGAGAACCACCTGGTACTTACCTGCAACTTCAAGTGTAACACTCTGAGGAAAGGTGTTTTTAGGAGGTACCGCTCTGAAGAAATAACTTTTTGAATCACTGGTTTTTAAATGATGTATTATTGTGGTGCAATTCTTGTTAGTCACGTTACCAAGTAGCTCTGCTTTCAGGGTATTCTCGCTATAATCTTTACTGGAGTCAAATACAATATCTCCTACATTTGTAGAAGTCATCCAAATTCCTCTGGCCAGTTCCATCATATCGTTCTCAAACCTCTCTTCAATTGTGAATGTACATGGAATCAGCACACAGGAGCCGCTCAAGGCTTTAATACGCTGAGGCATGAAGACTTTAAATTCATTGCAAATCATACCTAAAAAAGAGAAAATGTATGTTTTTTTTAGCAATACTGTACAGTCACATATAATATATTATAGTTTTCGGTGACATATTTTATTTAATCATTTTATTTTTCCTAGTTTTTAACCAATACTAACAGCATTACTCTTCTATTTACACTAAAACACCCGTCATTTTGGATGGCTAGCATTGTGTTGTATCTAACTGTATTGTGAATGGGACATGCATTGGGATTCCAAATCATGTTAGCAATCAAACATCACAAAGGCTCTCATTTACAGTATGCCACAGCTGTGCCCCTCGTTAGTATAATAAACCTTCACTATTATATTCTTGTACATGGGATGCGCCCTGCAGATATCACTTCAAAAGACAAATAATTGCTATAAATCCTATAATGTACAGGATAATATTTTATCAGTATAGTTGAATATCCCCACCCCACCCCAATATATATATATATTGTGATAACTTGCCCCCACTTAGGTTCGTTGCCCCTTTACAGATTGACCCAGACACAGAAAATTGGGGGTTCAGCGCTTCCGCGCACTTTTAATAATACAAATAATAAACAAAATACAAAACAAAAACAAATACCTAGCTCCTTTGGAGCGCTAACTAAAACTCAGGAACACCTATACTATAAAGTAGGACGGCTAAGCCGTTTCCCCACCAAACAAAAACCCAACAAATTAAAACCACACAGGTTTGACACGGCACTTACTTCAGTATTACTGCTCGGAGACAGAGCACACCATCTGCCTCCTTCTACTCAGCAGCAATGAGCAGACTAGCTGCCTCTCTTAAATACCCTGCACCTGATCCTAATTTAAACAATAATTACCAGGTGCAGGGGATAATTAACAATAAACCATTTAACAAACAAATGTGCATTCTCACATGTTTCATGCAGGGAGGATTAACCCCCTCCCTGCTGTGTTACAATATATATATATATATATATATATATATATATATATATATATATATATATATATATATATATATATATAAAATATTTAAAATGGTTAATACATACCTTGAAAAAGGCAGGAAATCAGAAGCAACTTTTCCGTAGCAATCATGTTCTTGTGTGTCTTTAGAGAACCAAACTGGAAATCTGTAAAAGCACAAGTCTGTTCAGGAATCTACAGTAAAACTACATCGTAACCAATGTGTGATCTTTCATTGGTCAAAAACATATCTTTAAAGTAAACATGCTTTCAATGAAACATCACATTTAAAGAATATTATTGAACATACCTCTCTAGTTGAACTGAACAGACTGTCCTTCACTGATGGCTGTTTCACACTGTTGGTCAAACTCAGTTTTTAAAACTGAAAAGCAGGTGCAGCAGAATTTCCGTTTATTCAACAGAAAGCAACATCAACCACAGAAGCTGTTTTTTTGTCACTGCTTTTAAAGTAGTCACTTATTTATGAGCTACTGAAAAAGCAAACTAAAACTGTTCTGCAAACATCAGATCGCTATTTAGGGATCTCTAGGATCAATCATATCATCGCAATAGGGCAGCAGTGTGGAGTAGTGGTTAGGGCTCTGGACTCTTGACCGGAGGGTTGTGGGTTCAATCCCCAGTGGGGGACACTGCTGTTGTACCCTTGAGCAAGGTACTTTACCTAGATTGCTCCAGTAAAAACCCAACTGTATAAATGGGTAATTGTATGTAAAATAATGTGATATCTGTATAATGTGAAATAATGTATAATGTGATATCTTGTAACAATTGTAAGTCGCCCTGGATAAGGGCGTCTGCTAAGAAAGAAATAATAATAATAATAATATGGGGTTCCATTTGTTTAAAAGCACTTAAGAATGTGACTAGTAATTAACAAATAATATCAGGATGATTTTATTGTACCTTGTTTTATCTACACTATTGAGATAAAATAAACGTTTATTAACCCTTTGCTGCCCTGTCCAATATAGTCATTAATGCTTTAATGTTGGATATTGTAGAGTCATTTTTACTTGTTACTCTGGTTGTCTTTTTGAACTTCAATACATGTAATGTAAGCGTAGATGCTATAAGACAACTAGAGTACCAAGTAAAAATGACTCTCCAATATCCAACATTAAAGCAGTACTAACCAAGCATTGTAAAACATTCTGTTCCCTTAGCATTACTTTTCAAAAGATTGTTCATTTCTTTCTTGCCACTACTTCATTTCTGGGTAGCGCTCTTAAAGTGAGTGTGAGGCTGACGTATGTGTGCTAATACTCATTGCACAGGAAGAGAATGCATGTGGTTCAATGCGTTTGCCTAGAGTGAAAATAGTCTTGAACAAGTGGACAATTGTTGCAGCTATTGCTTTTCTGCAATGGATATAGTGTCTTGTCTCGTACACCATTAAGCATTTCACAGGAAATACACAACCGTATTTGTTTTATACTGTGCAGTAAATGCTTTACTGATTTCTTGCAAGTAATTTGTAACCTATAAATACTGCAGTTGTCAGTCCTGTGACACCCATAACACCTTTTTCTGTGGTCGTATTAATTTTCTCAGCATCATGTTTAAAATGGTCTGTTTTTGTTCCACCACATCCTTCTGTGATGTGCTGATAAACAGAGAGGGAGAGTCATTTAGTACAGTAATAGAATTAAGCATTAAGCCACAACACTGGGTATGATTGACATGAGAGACTAAAACTAAGACAACCAGCTGACAGTTGCCTCAAACTAGGTCTCCCAGTGGTCTCCCTGGAACCAGGTTTCAAACCACTGATCCTGAAAAAGCATCTGCGGGTTCCCTCAGCTTTACAGATGATCTTAACCTAATGTTACCCCCAAAATGTGTTTCTGCAAAGTGCAGTGGCAACAGCTTTTAATTTTAAGGCTAGTAAACATGTATGGATTTCCCACTGTGAGTAAACTACATGATATTAAGTGGGCAATGTGCATGCATTTTGACCACAGTGGAAAATATAAGCAGTAGCATGAGTTTGTGTGTGTGTGTGTGTGTGTGTGTGTGTGTGCGTGTGTGTCTCAGTGTGGGTGTGGGTTGCTATTTCAAAACAAGAAAACTCATTTGATACCACATATTCATGATAATTTCACACATGCACTTACACAAACACCAAACAAGTTGCTAAGTTAACTTGGCCTTAGATGCAGAATGATGAAGCATTTGAAAGAAGATAACTTTCAATGCAGAATGTAATGTTGCAGTATTTGGAACTAATAAATGGCAATGATTGTTAAAATTCAATCATAGTCTGGTCACATCATTATAGCGTATATACAGACGTGCTCAAATTTGTTGGTACCCTTACAGCTCATTGAAATAATGCTTCATTCCTCCTGAAAAGTGATGAAATTAAAAGCTATTTTATCATGTATACTTGCATGCCTTTGGTATGTCATAGAATAAAGCAAAGAAGCTGTGAAAAGAGATGAATTATTGCTTATTCTACAAAGATATTCTAAAATGGCCTGGACACATTTGTTGGTACCCCTTAGAAAAGATAATAAATAATTGGATTATAGTGATATTTCAAACTAATTAGTTTCTTTAATTAGTATCACACATGTCTCCAATCTTGTAATCAGTCATTCAGCCTATTTAAATGGAGAAAAGTAGTCACTGTGCTGTTTGGTATCATTGTATGCACCACACTGAACATGGCCCAGAGAAAGCAAAGGAGAGAGTTGTCTGAGGAGATCAGAAAGAAAATAATAGACAAGCATGGCAAAGGTAAAGGCTACAAGACCATCTCCAAGCAGCTTGATGTTCCTGTGACAACAGTTGCAAATATTATTAAGAAGTTTAAGGTCCATGGAACTGTAGCCAACCTCCCTGGGCGCCGCTGCAAGAGGATTATCGACCCCAGATTGAACAGAAGGATAGTGCGAATGGTAGAAAAAGAACCAAGGATAAATGCCAAAGACATACAAGCTGAACTCCAAGGTGAAGGTACGTCAGTTTCTGATCGGACCATCCGTCGCTTTTTGAACGAATGTGGGCTCCATGGAAGAAGACCCAGGAGGACTCCACTTTTGAAAGAAAAACATAAAAAAGCCAGACTGGAATTTGCTAAAATGCATATTGACAAGCCACAATCCTTCTGGGAGAATGTCCTTTGGACAGATGAGTCAAAACTGGAGCTTTTTGGCACGTCACATCAGCTCTATGTTCACAGACGAAAAAATGAAGCTTTCAAAGAAAAGAACACCATACCTACAGTGAAACATGGAGGAGGCTCGGTTATGTTTTGGGGCTGCTTTGCTGCGCCTGGCACAGGGTGCCTTGAATCTGTGCAGGGCACAATGAAATCTCAAGACTATCAAGGCATTCTGGAGCGAAACATACTGCCCAGTGTCAGAAAGCTCTGTCTCAGTCGCAGGTCATAGGTCCTCCAACAGGATAATGACACAAAACACACAGCTAAAAGCACCCAAGAATGGATAAGAACAAAACATTGGACTATTCTGAAGTGGCCTTCTATGAGTCCTGATCTGAATCCTATCGAACATCTATGGAAAGAGCTGAAACTTGCAGTGTGGAGAAGGCACCCATCAAACCTGAGACAGCTGGAGCAGTTTGCTCAGGAAGAGTGGGCCAAACTACCTGTTAACAGGTGCAGAAGTCTCATTGAGAGCTACAGAAAACGTTTGATTGCAGTGATTGCCTCTAAAGGTTGTGCAACAAAATATTCCCATCATTTTTGTCCATGCCATTTTTATTTGTTTTCTTATTTACAATATTATGTTGAATAAAAAATCAAAAGCAAAGTCTGATTTCTATTAAATATGGAATAAACAATGGTGAATGCCAATTACTTTTCTCAGTTTCAAGTTATTTCAGAGAAAATTGTGCATTCTTCGTTTTTTGTGGAGGGGTACCAACAAATTTGAGCATGTCTGTATATATGCACTATTAACATACAATTATTCATGTGTTAGTGAGGTAGTTGTTATCCGTTAAGATTAAACTAAAGCATGACTCAAATATTAACCCATTAAATGCCAACTACATTTTTTTGACAAAATCACAAGCAGTGTTCATGGGGGGTTGGTAAAATCTCCAGGTGATAAGGACTTATGAGAGCCAGTAATCACACCAGTAAAAATGCTCACTGCTCCAGTATTTCCATGTGTAAATGTCTGCTCCAACACCAAGGCAAGAAAGAAGTTTCATTATTTATTTGAAATTAAAACTGAGAAAGACATCATCCCTCAAGAAATATAAAATACATTGGAATATATTGTAAAATATGTGTTTAAAAGTGCAGTGTATTGTAGATGACTTATCTACCGTATTGAACACCTTACTGATGATGCAATATATGTAGCAGGTCATGATTGCTAAATATATTCAAATACATTCATAAATATCTTATTAAAAAAAATAAGCTTTTTTTTGGCTTTACAATATTGTGAAATAAAAAAAACAATAAAAAATACTGTGTGAAATACATTTTGACTGGAGATGCACATTTTTATATCTGTGCTTTAAAACAGAATTGCATTCTTTTGCCATAAATGAAGCTCCAGTTCAATAAAGCCTCTTAAAGCTAAGCAAACAGTAAAGGACTAAAGAGTAGCATTACTGTTCACAAAATGAAGGCAGTAAATTTTATCAGCCGCCAGCATTATCAATTAGAGCAAAGATTTCCATCCTGGTTACTTCTTGCATATTTCTTCATAGTCTGAGGAAACAGCTGATGTGTTCAGTGCAGCATAAGTGCCCTCAGCATCTTCCTTTGAGTACTGACCGGCCTGAATTCAAAAACCCAACAACATACAACACAGTTAAAACTTCAAGTTCAATGTCAAAGCATCTGACCTTATTCATTGTCGTTGCTCCTTTCAATGTGTAACATGCAGCAGCAGAAGCAGTCAGTGTAGTGGAACAATACTTGAGTGTAGGGCTAACATATGACAGGAAGGTTCAGGCTTTTCAATATCCACCCCAATGCATTCTGGTAAGTGTAGTTCTACTGTGAAAGGTACCTGAGACAGGTAAAGTGTACCAGAATGCATTGGGGTGTGAGTTGAAAGGCCTGAACTGTTCCAAACTGTCCTAGTGTAAATGGAGTCATATGGTAACCCTACTTTAGTGGAATCCTGATAAATAATCACCTACAAATACACAGCTATAGATAATTATACAAAACAGACAATACATGAAGGATTCATGTTAGATAACATAAAGTATCCCTTAATGGGCATACTGTACAGAGTTTTAATGTTTGTTCTTCATTAAATGATTCAAGTCTAATATTGAGGGGTTCCCAGTATATTCTCTACTATCATGTTACTCTGTGTTACTCACGTTTGAGAGCTGGAGATCCCCAAAGGGGTTATTTTCTCTGCCACGATGCTCAGCCTATAGAAACAATCCAACCCAAGATTTCAAAACCGTTTCAACACCATTTTATTTGCAAGCTATTCGTTTTATTTGAGTTTAATCACTAAAATACAGCTATGGGCAAAAGTTTTGCAGCGCCCAATAGAATGATCTAATTTTGCTTCATGAAGTCGAATGAAACCTGCTGAATAATGTTACGTTAACATATTGAACTACATACCGCTTTGCAGTTTGCCATATACTCAACGGAAAACTGACAAAAATGTGACATTTCAAAATCTAACATAAAATACTACTCTACTACTATTATGGCTTCCTGTGGAGTTTTTGCGATATCATTTTGTAGTTTTTTTTTATTACATGATAAAAGATATTTGATTATTATTTGATTACATGATAAAAAATAAAAGATCTAAATTACGTTCATGTAGTTTTTTTTCTTTTTTTTTAGTGATGTCTCAATCCTAAAATTCTAGGTGATGCTAAACTTTTGGCCACAGATGTAAGCTTAACAATACTACAGAATCACTGGCTGTTCCTCATCACTAAATGTAATGCAAATATTACTTAAGAGTCTATAAAGGGGTTCACAGTATAGAGACAGCTGCTGTCCTAGTATTTTAACAGTTCATATATTCTAATAGAACATAGAACCAGTTCCACAGTATTAAGCAAAACTGAGCAAATGAAAAAATCCAGACTTACCTTTCTCTTTCTTTATACACACATGAAATGAAAAATGAAAATATATGTTAACAGTACACTGACAACTACATATGTGAAGTAACAACCACACATACTTTATGTTTAGCGTTCAAAGACATACCTTTTCATTATGAATACAAAAACCAAAATGGTGGATAACATCTGAACAGCCGCTGTTCCCATGACAACATAAATACATGGAGTTGCAGGAGCTGAAAGGACAAAAAGGTTTAAAGCAACAAACATGTGTAGCTTTTTCAAACATACACGTAACTAACCAGGAAATAGCAAACTGAGGTTCTAGGATTGACCACTTTCATCCAGGGGCTGATTGAGATTCAAGGATTGAAGTTAGGTGTCTGTTTTGTTTAGTCCAAGATTCAGAAACTAAATTAATATCCCAGCCTGAGCAAGGACGCGTAGCAACATCAGTGCCACGACTGTCAAAGATACGTCAACAGGCATTTCAATAAATAGAAAATTACAAATACAGTTTACAGTATATGTTGTTGAAGCTGACACCCTGGGATCCTTCAAGAAGCTGCTTGATGAGATTCTGGGATCAATGAGCTACTAACAACCAAACGAGCAAGATGGGCTGAATGGCCTCCTCTCGTTTGTAAACTTTCTTATGTATCTGAGACATACACACCCTGTTGCAAATACAAACACCACATCTCATTGTAAAGCTTTTTTTTCTGATCAAGTTTTCAGCTATTTTGGAGCTACTGATGAAAACAGTGCTGGAAGTGGTGATAGAGAAAGGGACCCTGAATACAAAGGAAGGCTATCCAACACTACAGTTCTGTTCCATTCCCTCCTGAGACACACACATTACTGATGTGACATGTAATCAAAATGAACAGTAAATGGAGACTGCAGTTATATGGCACTCACATTGCATTAAATGCTCCCTGCCACACCTGGACAGGATTGTGCACGTATTACACAGTATATGTATTGACAATGGATAATATGCACACAAGTCGTTCATTTTTATGACTCTGAATACATCTGTAGGTCTGATGTATTTTATTATAGATCGCTGTTTAAATTCCCATTTCACTTCACCTGTGGCTTTAGGGTCAAAGCAAGTCATTGGCTGCAAAGCATGTCACTCACTTGTGAAAGAAGCCCATTGGTTAAAAGAAAGATGCTTTTGTGCTTTCATTGGGCCGCTTAATCAACTTCCAAAAAGTCGAATGCATTTCATCTTGTCCGGCTCTGTCCCTTTTCATTTGCTATTTTTAATGAACTGCATGAGTGGCCTATGTTGACAATTTCTCCAGATTTTCAGTTGCAGTGGTTTGATTTCATCTGCTCAACAAATCAAAACCACAGAAGCAAATGTGTGTTCTGATACATTTGCACACTGCTTTATAATAATTCCAATTTAAAAAGGTGTTCTTTCAGAACTGCACACAAGAAACCTACTGAAAATAGTGAATGGAAATACAAGAGTATTAGATATAAAAAAAAAATCAGCTTAATTCCTGCTGATACAGACATACTTCCACTTATCATGAAATATCTGGAGAATGGATTTCCAGGGAACAATGCAGGACAGTTAATGTAGGACATTGAGAATGTTTCAAAGGACATTGAGAATGTTTCAAAGCATATTTAGAATGTTTCAAATCACATTTAGAATGTTTCAAAGCACATTTAGAATGTTTCAAAGCACATTTAGAATGTTTCTTGCCTTCCTTCTTTTCATTCAGAATGCTTCTTACCTTCCTTCTGTTCATGGAACACATGGAACTGGAAGCTTGCAGTGCCAATGCGGTTTTTACTCAGACACTGTATAGCCTCATTTTTAGCCAACGACTCCAGCAGGATGAGTGTGCTTCTCATTGTGTGGTCTTCTAACTTTGAGTTACTGATGCTCCCTCTATCTGTGTTGTTTTCCAGTTTATTTCCAGCAATCCTCCATTCAGTGATCGGTGATGGACTCCCACGGCTCACACAAATGCAGGTAATGCTTTCGGTATCATCTTTTGAGCAACTGGATTCATGTGAAATCTGTGGCATGCCTGCAAATAGCAACACACAGATATGACGTATAGGCATCTAATGCACAGATGTCTTTTCATTTTCAGCTATACTGTAAGGTATCTTGGGTATGGATGGCTAATATTAAAATACATTCTTGTTATCTTGTATACATCAACTAATTACCATACCCAATGAAATTAAAGATACATACATGCTACATTCAGCTGCACGGCTGTCGAGTTCTCTGCCCCATGCTCATTCCTTGCTTCACAGTAGTACAGTCCACTGTCACTCGGGTTAATGTCAGTAAAAGTGAGATCCTGTTCAACACTTTTCTCTGTGATATTATCTCCCTTCACTTTAAACCAGGTGTAGCGGCTCACTGCTGGGTTTGCATTGCTGCTGCAGCTCAGTGTCACATGATCTCCTTCATGTATTTCACCAGAAGGGTTTATTAACACCAACGTGTTCTTCGGTGAATCTGAAAGAGAAAACAGTTCATGTTAGCAAACAACTTTAAAGATTACTACAGTAAAAGCAATCATTTTACAGTGCTAAAAGTAATAGTGCAGTTTACAATGCTTATACTCTGATTATACTGTATAAAATCTATTTATGATATAAGATTAAAGCAATATATATATATTAAAGATATTATTTGCAGATTTTATTTCCAGATATTATTTAGATTTGGAAGTTTATTATTCATTATTAAAGAATTGCCTTACAGAGAACATGAAGAGTCGAGACTTCTTCAGCACTTTTAGTTTCAGACTCCACTGGATACTGCGCAGTGCATGTGATGTCCTTGTTGTGGTGCAGATGTGAGGCAGTGAACGTCAGAACAGAAGATACAGCCTTGGTCCCATCCTGCTGCTCAACCTGCTCTATCTCCACACTCCCGTCCAGAGTGTCGCTCCACACCACGGCTGGAGGTTCTCTTGGGCACGGGGCTGGAGCAGTGCAGGCTAAACTCGTGGGAGCTCGCTCCTTCACTGCACTCGATGGGCTGATCGCTGGTCTGTCCGGAGAGTCTAGGGAACAAAGGAAACGTTTCACTCCCTGTCAGAGGAATACAGACCCGGGTGAAAACCCCTCACTTGTAAAGAATGTTTATTTTTGTGATTTATTTTGCCTAATCTTATTTTGCAGTGGCACTTGTTTTTTTTCACCCACAGTATGTAAGCATTCAATTGTATCAGAAAAGGGCGAGGGGGTTAGGGTTATACCATGCAAAATGATTTACACATTAAGTACACTGTATCTATGCACAATAACATTGTAATTATGTGTAAGTACACCTGTATTTACTAAGTAACTACTATGTAAATACACAGTATTTAGAGACACTCAGTGGAAAGCGTTACCCAAAATACTTACAGATTATGACGTACCTTACTAGCACTGTTTAGTCAGTGGTCTCAACAAAACTCTGAATGGAGCTACAGTATGATACAAAAAAAACTCGTAGAATCTGAATAAATACTTGTAAAAAGCTGTTGGGGTATCTGAGAGACAGAGGGTTGTTTTTGTAAAATTCAACTCCTAAACCCGAAATATACTGTATATGTGTTTTTGTAATAGACCACCATCAATCCTGACCTTCATGGAACTCAAATGCATGGCCCTCTGAAGCGCTGGTCAATATGAAAATGTATTGAAAACCAACTGGTACTTACCTACAATTTCAATCGAAACACTCGGATAAAAGTTGTATTTAGGGGGTTCTGCTCTGAAGAAATAACTTTTTGAATCACTGGTTTTTAAATGATGTATTATTGTGGTGCAATTCTTGTTAGTCACGTTACCAAGTAGCTCTGCTTTCAGGGTATTCTCGCCATAATCTTTACTGGAGTCAAATACATTTCCAGAATATAGGGAAGTCCTCCAAATTCCTCTGGCCGGTTCAATCATATCGTTCTCAAACCTCTCTTCAATTGTGAATGTACATGGAATCAGCACACAGGAGCCGCTCAAGGCTTTAATACGCTGAGGCATGAAGACTTTAAATTCATTGCAAATTATACCTAAAAAAGAGAAAATGTATGTTTTTTTTAGCAATACTGTACAGTCACTTATATAATATATTATAGTTTTTGTTGACATATTTTATTTAATCATTTTATTTTTTGTAGTTTTTAACCATTACTAACAGCATTACTCTTCTATTTACATTAAACCCCCGTCATTTTGGATGGCTAGCATTGTGTTGTACCTAACTGTATTGTGAATGTGACATGCATTGGGATTCAAAATCATGTTAGCAATCATCAAACATCACAAAGGCTCTCATTTACAGTGTGCCACAGCTGTGCCCCTCGCTAGTATAATAAACCTTCACTGTTATATTCTTGTACATGGGATGCACCCTGCAGATATCACTTCAAAAGACAGATAATTGCTATAAAACCTATAATGTACAGGATAATATTTATCAATATAGTTGAATATTTTGTCCCCCAATATATATATTTAAAATGGTTAATAAATACCTTGAAAAAGGCAGGAAATCAGAAGCAACTTTTCCGTAGCAATCATGTTCTTGTGTGTCTTTAGAGAACCAAACTGGAAATCTGTAAAAGCACAAGTCTGTTCAGGAATCTACATTAAAACTACATCGTAACCAATGTGTGGTCTTTCATTGGTCAAAAACATATCTTTAAAGTAAACAAGCTTTCAATCAAATATCACATTTAAAGAATATTATTGAACATACCTCGCTAGTTGACCTGAACAGACTGTGCTTCACTGATGCCTGTTTCACACTGTTGGTCAAACTCGCTATTTCTAAAACTGAAAAGCAGAAGCAGCGGTATTTCCGTTTTCAACACAAAATAGCATCAACCACAGCAGCTTTTTTTTTAAACTGGTTTTAAAGTAGTCACCTATTTATGAGCTACTGAAAAATCAACTAAAACTGTTCTGCAAACATCAGATTGCTATTTAGGGATCTCTAGGATCAATCATATCATCGCAATATGGGGTTCCATTTGTTTAAAGGCACTTAAGCATGTGACTAGTAATTAACAAATAATATCAGGATGATTTTATTGCACCTTGTTATTATTTTTGTATATATATATGCACTATTAACATACAATTATTAATGTGTTAGTGAGGTAGTTGTTATCCGTTAAGATTAAACTAAAGGATGACTCAAATATTAACCCATTAAGTGCCAAATACATTTTTAACAAAATCACAAGCTGTGTTCAAGTCATTTGATCCATTACACTTAGACTTTTGCAGTTAACAAAATTAGAGTAAGTTATCATGTGTTGGTTTTCAATGAGAATGACATGCTTACTCTGTTCATTTACCAGGTATAGAATTGAAAATGCAGTAAGGAAATGCAGATCAGCCTCATTTTAACGATGAGTGTCATTTTACTGGTTATACAGTTTCAAATTTGACTGATTTAGCCCAACACAGCTTCTGTTTTGATAACAGAAAGGCCAGTTTTCTTTCTGGTGTGTACGTAGTTGGGCTTTGGGTCCAAATCTACCAATAACCACGAGCCATTGTATTGCATTTGTGTTTTAAACAGCAGTAATGGTTCATGGAATCTTAGTTCAATGCAATTGAAACTATTTATTTCGATGCAAGTATAGATGCATAATATTTCTTATATTAATCAATTGTCCTCTCAGGACACCCAGTTTATACTTTAAAACTGAAGTGTTTCCCAAAGGAATTGCTACCTGAAATAATGAATGGTTAATGTTACCCAGGCAAGAGAGAGTGTAGGTTGCCCATGATAATGGTAACTATCTCCTATTCATTAATCACTGGTGATCCGGTGGTCAAAGAAAGGGGCTTGATACCAGGAGGTTCCCGGTTCAAATCCCAGCTCAGCCACTGACTCACTGTGTGTGACCCTCAGCAAGTCACTTAACCTCCTAGTTCTCCATCCTTCGGAGGAGATGTAAAAACCAAGGTCCTATTGGAAGTGACTCTGTAGCAGCACTTGTGATGCATAATTCACCCCCTAGTCTCTCTCTGTAAGTTGCTTTGGATAAAAATATCTGCTAAATGACTAATTAATAATAATAATAATAATAATAATAATAATAATAATAATAATAATAATAATAAAAATATTCATGAGAAATATGCAGGTTGTCCAGGGAAGTTTTCCCCAGTATTCACAGGACAAAGTATCCCTGAATAAAGAAAATGTTGCATCAATATTTAAGATTTTTTTTTTTTTACAGTGTAAAATTAATTTAAATGCAACTTGACCTGAAATATATATATATATATTTTTTTTTTGGGGGGGGGTTGGTAAACTCTCCAGGTGATAAGGACTTATGAGAGCCAGTAATCACACCAGTAAAAATGCTCACTGCTCCAGTATTTCCATGTGTAAATGTCTGCTCCAACACCAAGACAAGAAAGAAGTTTCATTATTTATTTGAAATTAAAACTGAGAAAGACATCACCCCTCAAGAAATATAAAATACATTGGAATATATTGTAAAATATGTGTTAAAAAAGTGCAGTGTATTGTAGATGACTTATCTACCGTATTGAACACCTTACTGATGATACAATATATGTAGCAGGTCATGATTGCTAAATATATTCAAATACATTCATAAATATATTATTAAAAAAAATAAGCTTTTTTTGGTTTTAAAATATTGTGAAATAAAAAATAATAAAAAATACTGTGTGAAATACATTTTGACTGGAGATGCACATTTTTATATCTGTGCTTTAAAACAGAATTGCATTCTTTTGCCATAAATGAAGCTCCAATTCAATAAAGCCTCTTAAAGCTAAGCAAACAGTGAAGGACTAAAGAGTAGCATTACTGTTCACAAAATGAAGGCAGTACATTTTATCAGCCGCCAGCATTATCAATTAGAGCAAAGATTTCCATCCTGGTTACTTCTTGCATATTTCTTCATAGTCTGAGGAAACAGCTGATGTGTTCAGTGCAGTATAAGTGACCTCAGCATCATCCTTTGAGTTCTGACCGGCCTGAATTCAAAAACCCAACAACATACGGCACAGTTAAAACTTCAAGTTCAGTGTCAAAGCATCTGCCCTTATTCATTGTCGTTGCTCCTTTCAATGTGTAACATGCAGCAGCAGAAGCAGTCAGTGTAGTGGAACAATACTTTAGTGTAGGGCTACCATATGACAGGAAGGTTCAGGCTTATCAACACCCACCCCAATGCATGCTGGTAAGTGTAGTTCTACTGTGAAAGGTACCTGAGACAGGTAAAGTGTACCAGAATGCATTGGGGTGTGAGTTGAAAGGCCTGAACTGTTCCAAACTGTCCCAGTGTAAATGGAGTCATATGGTAACCCTACTTTAGTGGAATCCTGATAAATAATCACCTACAAATACACAGCTATAGATAATTATACAAAACAGACAATACATGAAGGATTCATGTTAGATAACATAAAGTATCCCTTAAAGGGCATACTGTACAGAGTTTTAATGTTTGTTCTTCATTAAATGATTCATGTCTAATATTGAGGGGTTCCCAGTATATTCTCTACTATCATGTTACTCTGTGTTACTCACGTTTGAGAGCTGGAGAGCCCCAAAGGGGTTATTTTCTCTGCCACGATGCTCAGCCTATAGAAACAATCCAACCCAAGATTTCAAAACCGTTACAACACCATTTTATTTGCAATCTATTTGTTTTATTTGAGTTTAATCACTAAAATACAGCTATGGGCAAAAGTTTTGCAGCGCCCAATAGAATGATCTAATTTTGCTTCATGAAGTCGAATGAAACCTGCTGAATAATGTTATGTTAACATATTGAACTACATACATCTTGTATACAGCAACTAATAACCATACCCAATGAAATTAAAGATACATACATGCTACATTCAGCTGCACGGCCGTCGAGTTCTCTGCCCCATGCTCATTCCTTGCTTCACAGTAGTACAGTCCACTGTCACTCGGGTCAATGTCAGTAAAAGTGAGATTCTGTTCAGCACTTTTCTCATTGATATTATCTCCCTTCACTTTAAACCAGGTGTAGCGGCTCACTGCTGGGTTTGCATTGCTGCTGCAGCTCAGTGTCACATGATCTCCTTCATGTATTTCACCAGAAGGGTTTATTAACACCAACGTGTTCTTCGGTGAATCTGAAAGATATATATACAATGTATTTATGGTATAAAATTAAAACAATATATATTAAATATATTATTTGCAGATTATACTGGATATGAGTTCAATAAAATATTTAATGCAAAGTGGTTGCTACAGTGCCTATGTTTTTTAATTTGCAATGTAGTGTTATAGTTTTCCATGATGTAGTGTGCAATATTAGGATTTCTCACTTTCTATATTATAAAATCAAAACATTGTTACTGCACTAGGAGAAATTGCAATTGTGAGATTTTCTTAGGATTTAAAAACTGTATTTGTTATATTTAAAAATTGAATAAATCTTAAACAATTATTTGTTGAGTGGCAATGGAAGTTCACAGATTAGATTTGGAAGTGAATTCTTCATTATTGAAGAATTGCCTTACAGAGAACATGAAGAGTCGAGACTTTTCCAGCGCTTTTACTTTCAGACCCCACTGGATACTGCGCAGTGCATGTGATGTCCTTGTTGTGGTGCAGATGTGAGGCAGTGAATGTCAGAACAGAAGATACAGCCTTGGTCCCATCCTGCTGCTCAACCTGCTCTATCTCCACACTCCCATCCAGAGTGTCGCTCCACACCAGGGCTGGAGGTTCTCTTGGGCACGGTGCTGGAGCAGTGCAGGCTAAACTCGTGGGAGCTCCCTCCTTCACTTCACTCGATGGGCTGATCGCTGGTCTGTCCGGAGAGTCTAGGGAACAAAGGAAACATTTCACTACCTGTCATGGAACTAAAACTCAAATGCATGGCCCTATGAAATGCTGGTCAATATGAAAATGAATTGAAAACCAACTGGTACTTACCTACAACTTCAAGCGTAACATTCTCGCGAAAGGTGTATTTAGGGGGGTCTGCTCTTAAGAAATAACTTTTTGAATCACTTGTTTTTAAATGATGTATTATTGTGGTGCAATTCTTGTTAGTCACTTTACCAAGTAGCTCTGCTTTCAGGGTATTCTCGCCATAATGTCTACTGGAGTCAAATACAATATGTCTGAAATTATAAGAAGTCATCCAAATTCCTCTGGCCGGTTCCACCATTGCACTCTCCAACCTCTCTTCAATTGTGAATGTACATGGAATCAGCACACAGGAGCCGCTCAAGGCTTTAATACGCTGCGGCATGAAGGCTTTAAATTCATTGCAAATTATACCTAGAAAAGGCAACACAGATGTTTATTTAGCAATATGTACAGTCAGTTATATAATAATATATTATAGTTTTGGGGGATCATTTAATTTTTCCTAGTTTTTAACCAATACTAACAGCATTATACTTTTTTACAGTAAAACACTGGTCATTTTGGATGGCTAGCATTGTGTTGTATCTAACTGTATTGTGAATGGGACATGCAGTGGGATTCAGAATTATGTTAGCAATCATCAAACATCACAAAGGCTCTCATTTACAGTATGCCACAGCTGTGCCCCTCACTAGTATAATAAACCTTCACTGTTATATTATTGTACATGGGATGCACCCTGCAGATATCACTTCAAAAGACAGATAATTGCATAATTGTTTATAATTGAATATTTTGTCGCCAAATATATATATATTTAAAATGGTTAATAAATACCTTGAAAAAGGCAGGAAATCAGAAGCAACTTTTCCGTAGCAATCATGTTCTTGTGTGTCTTTAGAGAACCAAACTGGAAATCTGTAAAAGCACAAGTCTATTCAGGAATCTACAGTAAAACTACATCGTAACCAATGTGTGATCTTTCTTTGGTCAAAAAATTATCTTTAAAGTAAACATGCTTTCAATCAAACATCACATTTAAAGAATATTCTTGAACATACCTCTCTAGTTGAACTGAACAGACTGTCCTTCACTGATGTCCGTTTCATACTGTTGGTCAAACTCCCTATTTTCTAGAACTGAAAAGCAGAAGCAGCGGTATTTTCGTTTTCACCACAGAAGCTGTTTTTGTCAGTGTGTTTTATTAAAGTTGATGACTATGAGCTATTGAAAAAGTCAACAAAGTGTTGTGCAAACATCAGATTGCTATTTAGGGATCTCTAGGGTCAATCATATCATTGCAATATGGGGATCCATTTGTTTAGCATGTGACTAGTAATCTTCAGGTTTATTTAATTATACATATATATATATATATATATATATATATATATATATATAGTGAGCGTATAGGTGCACACAGGAGAAGCAGACAGTAGTTTCCAACACAAATCATTTTTATTTGGGTCATGAAACTCCCAAGAAAAGGCTTGTTAAAACTGAAAATGCAATCCTGTTCATGAGACGATGACAAAAGAAAATAAACAGTTCAGACAGGATTCATAAACAAAAACAAAAGATGACGTAAACCAACTGGACCATCAATCACGTTCAGCCGGTCCCGTAGAACAGGTTAGTAATGCCAGTTAAAAATGCTCCCAAAAATTACAGTTTTAATATTCTCACCTTAGTACAACTTTCTAAATATTCATTTGTTAAAAATCCATTCATCCTGCAACCACTATCAGTGCAGCAGGAACCACTCTATTTGAGGTCCATGTGACACTTGAGTGGGGGGGGGGGTCCTAATATCTGTTGCACAGGAAGTGTATCTACAGCGTGGTGGAAGGCTACATTCATTTGACCACAGTGGAGTCTGGTCTGCCTTTTCGGATTCAAATCCCTGTCACTGTAATGAGGTTCAAAGAGCTTCAACCACAGCTGCAGACAAGCTCTTTGCATAGTGAGGAAGATGTCTGTTTGCAGAGTACCTGGCCATTGGTTAGGCTTTGTGCTACTGCCACCCCCTGGCTTTCAACGAGAATGACATGCTTAATCTGTTCATTTATCAAGTTTGAAATACACTCGGGAAATTTACATCAGCCTCATTTTCACGATGATGAGTGTAATTTCACTGGTTCAGCAGTTTCAAATGTGACTGATTTAGTCTCTAAGCTTTTGTTTTCATACTTATTTTCTGGTTTGTAAGTATGTCGTAGTTTCTGGAGTGTCTTTGGGGCCATTTTATTACATTCGTGTTTCAAATTTGTGAATACAATCATTGAAATGTTATAAAACTAAAAACAACTAAAAAAATATATACCACTACAATTTGTATTTTTACTTCAAATAACCCTTATAAAAGTTTACCATAGCAAAAGCATAGCAAAGCGTAATGAAGCACAGTGAATGCATGGTAAAGCATAGCAAAGCAATGTAAAGAACAGTGAGGTATGGTAAAGCGTATTAATAAAATGGTGAACCAGGGTAAATTATGATAATGCATGGTATTACTATGGAAAAAGCAGGTAAAAGTGCAAAAATACCTTGCAAAAATACCAGGGTAAACTTGCATGAGGGAATGACTCAAAATGTTGTTCTATAGAACCTCACCTGCATCTCTCGCTAACACCTGACTGTTAATAATGATGACTGTAAGCCATAGCTTTAAACATGCATTCCTAACCCATACCATATTCAAACACATTTCTCAAAAACATAACGCACAAAGAAGACATGTTCACGGCTTCAAATGCAGTCAAACCCACTTTATATCACTGCTGTTAACGTCAAACTGTGTGTAGAAATATCCGGACAGACTAGAAGGGGTGTCAACGAAGCCAGGCTCCTGATAATATCACTTTGGTTAGGATCACACTCCGCAATATGCTTAAAAACACGGGACACAGCAAATGTAACCTACAGTCACGGGTCTCCTGGAAACTTTACAAGGGATTCTAATCAAAGCCAAAGAGAGAGACGAGCGGATTGGCCAGCCGTCCTGATTTATCCTCTTCATATTTTAGCTAGTGCTCCTGGTACCTTCTCTTTTGGGTAACTTCTCTCTGTAAGTTCATTCCGGTGATGTATGACAGCGTCTCACCTCTGCGTATTCAGATTCTTCTGTCGAGACGCTCTTAGCTGCTGTGTTCTCCCTGTTCTTGGCAGGGCAGCCTTTCATCTCAGCGTATTCATTTTCCTCTATGGGGGGATCCGTGACTTCCCTCTCACTTCCTGCTGTCCCAGGACGCTTCACCTCAGAATATTCCGTGCTGTATCGTGAGGCGCGTTTAGTGCCGCTCTCCTGGTTGCCAGGTTTCAGTTTGGAGTAATCGATGGAGGCGTAGTGAAGGTTTTCTTCCTGGCCTCCCTGTTGGTGATCTTCAGTGGCTGCTGACCTGTTAGTGTAGATTGCGTTCTCCTCGTCATCTTGAGGGGAGCTCTGCAAAACACAATCGAACTGGCCTAAGCATTGCAGGATTGTGGGTTCATAGATTTATAGGGAAAAAGCTATACTGTAGGGTATCTTGGGTATGGATGGCTAATATTAAAATACATTCTTGTTATCTTGTATACGTCAACTAATAACCATACCCAATGAAATTAAAGATACAAATGTATCTTTAACTGTCCTGTTGAAATGTATTTTTGTTTACGATTGTGAGTCGCCCTGGATAAGGGCGTCTGCTAAGAAATAAATAATAATAATAATAATAATAATAATAATAATACATACAACATGCTACATTCAGCTGCACGGCTGTCGAGTTCTCTGCCCCGTGCTCATTCCTTGCTTCACAGTAGTACAGTCCACTGTCACTCGGGTTAATGTCAGTAAAAGTGAAATTCTGTTCAACACTTTTCTCTGTGATATTATCTAGACTACTGCAACTCCCTCCTGGCTGGCCTCCCTGCGTCCGCCACCCGTCCGCTCCAGCTCATCCAGAACTCCGCTGCCCGCCTGGTGTTCACTCTGCCTCGCTTCTCCCACGCAACTCAACTCCTCCGCTCACTCCACTGGCTCCCGATCACCGCTCGCATCCAGTTCAAGACTCTTGTACTAGCCTACAGATGCCTTGACCAGACTGCACCCAGCTACCTCCAGACCCTCATCTCTCCCTACACCCCCACTCGACCTCTCCGCTCCGCCTGCACTAGAAGACCTGCTCTACCTCCTCTACGCTCCCCTGCCTCCAGAGCCCGCTCCTTCTCCACCCTCGCTCCGCAGTGGTGGAATGACCTTCCTACAGATGTCAGGACCGCCCAGTCCCTGACCACATTCCGGCACCTCCTTAAGACTCACCTCTTCAGACAGCACCTGTAGAACTCCTCTGTTTTTCCCCTGGGACACTATCACCCTTCCTTAAATGCGCTTTATTTGCTCTTATCTGCCCCCTATTTTACTGCATTTAATCCTGTACTTCAGAGTACTGTAATCTGCCAAGTGTTTAATCTGTAGTATTTTGTAGTTAATCATATCCTGATGTAACTATCACTGTCGCTGTTATCTACTGTATTATTGAATTGTATTTATCTTACTCTTATTGTATGATTACTTGTACTGTAACACTTGAAATGTATTTGCTTACGATTGTAAGTCATCCTGGATAAGGGTGTCTGCTAAGAAATAAATAATAATAATAATAATAATAATAATAATAATAATAATAATAATAATAATAATACTATTATTGAACATACCTCTCTAGTTGAACTGAACAAACTGTCCTTCACTGGTGGCTGTTTCACACTGTTGGTCAAACTCCCTATTTTTAAAACTGAAAAGCAGAAGCAGCAGAATTTCCGTTTATTCAACAGAAAGCAGCATCAACCACAGAAGCTGTTTTTTTGTCACTGCTTTTAAAGTAGTCACTTATTTATGAGCTACTGAAAAAGCAAACTAAAACTGTTCTGCAAACACCAGATCGCTATTTAGGGATCTCTAGGATCAATCATATCATTGCAATATGGGGTTCCATTTGTTTAAAGGCACTTAAGCATGTGACTAGTAATTGACAAATAATATCAGGGTGATTTATATATATATATATATATATGCGCACTATTAACATACAATTATTAATGTGTTAGTGAGGTAGTTGTTATCCATTAAGATTAAACTAAAGCATGACTCAAATATTAACCCATTAAGTGCCAAATACATTTTTTAACAAAATCACAAGCTGTGTTCATGTCATTTGATCCATTACACTTAGACTTTGCAGTTAACAAAATTAGAGTAAGTTATCATGTGTTCGGTTTTCAATGAGAATGACATGCTTACTCTGTTCATTTACCAGGTATAGAATTGAAAATGCAGTAAGGAAATGCAGATCAGCCTAATTTTAACGATGAGGAGTGTCGTTTTACTGGTTATACAGTTTCAAATTTGATTGATTTAGCCCAACACAGCTTTTGTTTTGACAACAGAAAGGCCAGTTTTCTTTCTGGTGTGTACGTAGTTGGGCTTTGGGTCCAAATCTACCAATAACCACGAGCCACTGTATTGCATTTGTGTTTTAAACAGCAGTAATGGTTCATGGAATTTTAGTTCAATGCAACTGAAACTATTTATTTCGATGCAAGTATAGATGCATAATATTTCTTATGTTAATCAATTGTCCTCTCAGGACACCCAGTTTATACTTTAAAACTGAAGTGTTTCCCAAAGGAATTGCTACCTGAAATAATGAATGGTTAATGTTACCCAGGCAAGAGAGAGTGTAGGTTGCCCATGATAATGGTAACTATCTCCTATTTGTTAATCACTGGTGGTCCAGTTGTTAAAGAAAGGGGCTTGATACCAGGAGGTTCCCGGTTCAAATCCCAGCTCAGCCACTGACTCACTGTGTGTGACCCTGAGCAAGTCACTTAACCTCCTAGTTCTCCATCCTTCGGAGGAGATGTAAAAACCAAGGTCCTATTGGAAGTGACTCTGTAGCAGCACTTGTGATGCATAATTCACCCCCTAGTCTCTCTCTGTAAGTTGATTTGGATAAAAATATCTGCTAAATGACTAATTAATAATAATAATAATAATAATAATAATAATAATAACAATAATAATAAATAATATTCATGAGAAATATGCAGGTTGTCCAGGGAAGTTTTCCCCAGTATTCACAGGACAAAGTATCCCTGAATAAAGAAAATGTTGCATCAATATTTAAGTTTTTTTTTTTTTTTTTTACAGTGTAAAATTAATTTAAATGCAACTTGACCAGAAATATATATTTATATATATATATATATATATATATTTTTTTTTTGGGGGGGGGGGGGGGGGGGGGGTTGGTAAACTCTCCAGGTGATAAGGACTTATGAGAGCCAGTAATCACACCAGTAAAAATGCTCACTGCTCCAGTATTTCCATGTGTAAATGACTGCTCCAACACCAAGACGAGAAAGAAGTTTCATTATTTATTTGAAATTAAAACTGAGAAAGACATCACCCCTCAAGAAATAAATACATTGGAATATATTGTAAAATATGTGTTAAAAAGTGCAGTGTATTGTAGATGACTTATCTACCGTATTGAACACCTTACTGATGATACAATATATGTAGCAGGTCATGATTGCTAAATATATTCAAATACATTCATGAATATATTTTTTAAAAAAAAAAGCTTTTTTTTGGCTTTACAATATTGTGAAATAAAAAAAAATAATAAAAAATACTGTGTGAAATACATTTTGACTGGAGATGCACATTTTTATATCTGTGCTTTAAAACAGAATTGCATTCTTTTGCCATAAATGAAGCTCCAGTTCAATAAAGCATCTTAAAGCTAAGGAAACGGTGAAGGACTAAAGAGTAGCATTACTGTTCACAAAATGAAGGCAGTACATTTTAACAGCCGCCAGCATTATCAATTAGAGCAAAGATTTCCATCCTGGTTACTTCTTGCATATTTCTTCATAGTCTGAGGAAACAGCTGATGTGTTCAGTGCAGTATAAGTGCCCTCAGCATCTTCCTTTGAGTTCTGACCGGCCTGAATTCAAAAACCCAACAACATACAGCACAGTTAAAACTTCAAGTTCAGTGTCAAAGCATCTGTCCTTATTCATTGTCGTTGCTCCTTTCAATGTGTAACATGCAGCAGCAGAAGCAGTCAGTGTAGTGGAACAATACTTTAGTGTAGGGCTACCATATGACAGGAAGGTTCAGGCTGTTCAACACCCACCCCAATGCATTCTGTTAAGTGTAGTTCTACTGTGAAAGGTACCTGAGACAGGTAAGGTGTACCAGAATGCATTGGGGTGTGAGTTGAAAGGCCTGAACTGTTCCAAACTGTCCTAGTGTAAATGGAGTCATATGGTAACCCTACTTTAGTGGAATCCTGATAAATAATCACCTACAAATACACAGCTATAGATAATTATACAAAACAGACAATACATGAAGGATTCATGTTAGATAACATAACGTATCCCTTAATGGGCATACTGTACAGAGTTTGAATGTTTGTTCTTCATTAAATGATTCATGTCTTATATTGAGGGGTTCCCAGTATATTCTCTACTATCATGTTACTCTGTGTTACTCACGTTTGAGAGCTGGAGAGCCCCAAAGGGGTTATTTTCTCTGCCACGATGCTCAGCCTATAGAAACAATCCAACCCAAGATTTCAAAACCATTTCAACACCATTTTATTTGCAAGCTATTAGTTTTATTTGAGTTTAATCACTAAAATACAGCTATGGGCAAAAGTTTTGCAGCGCCCAATAGAATGATCTAATTTTGCTTCATGAAGTCGAATGAAACCTGCTGAATAATGTTACGTTAACATATTGAACTACATACCGCTTCGCAGTTTGCTATATACTCAACGGAAAACTGACAAAAATGTGACATTTCGAAATCTAACATAAAATACTACTCTACTACTATTATGGCTTCCTGTGGAGTTTTTGCGATATCATTTTGTAGTTTTTTTTGATTACATGATAAAAGATATTTGATTATTATTTGATTACATGATAAAAAATAAAAGATCTAAATTATGTTCATGTAGTTTTTTTTTCTTTTTTTTAGTGATGTCTCAATCCTAAAATTCTAGGTGATGCTAAACTTTTGGCCACAGCTGTAAGCTTAACAATACTACAGAATCACTGGCTGTTCCTCATCACTAAATGTAATGCAAATATTACTTAAGAGTCTATAAAGGGGTTCACAGTATAGAGACAGCTGCTGTCCTAGTATTTTAACAGTTCATATATTCTAATAGAACATAGAACCAGTTCCACAGTATTAAGCAAAACTGAGCAAATGAAAAAATCCAGACTTACCTTTCTCTTTCTTTACACACACATGAAATGAAAAATGAAAATATATGTTAACAGTACACTGACAACTACATATGTGAAGTAACAACCACACATACTTTATGTTTAGCGTTCAAAGACATACCTTTTCATTATGAATACAACAACCAAAATGGTGGCTAACATCTGAACAGCCGCTGTTCCCATGACAACATAAATACATGGAGTTGCAGGAGCTGAAAGGACAAAAAGGTTTAAAGCAACAAACATGTGTAGCTTTTTCAAACATACACGTAACTAAACAGGAAATAGCAAACTGAGGTTCTAGTATTGACCAATTTCATCCAGGGGCTGACTGAGATTCAAGTTCAGTTTCTCTGTTTTTAGTCCAGGATTCAGTAAACCAGTCTATAAACTGGAACCTCTTTCTCGCAGTGTGGATTTTGGTGCAATGTATGGCAATCGAGATCGTGACTGTGGAAAAGGTGAAATACATGCAGTAAGATTAAACTCCTTCTGGGGGATGAATTTAACGAGGTACGGGTTTTCAAACTCCTCTTCAATCCATTCTTGGATAAAGCCACCCTGGAGCTTCTGCATTGTCCTGAGTTTTACAGGACAGGTTGCTATTGCCCTCTGTAGCATGCTCCAAGCATGCTCAATGGGGTTCAGGTCAGGAGAGCTCGCTGGCTGGCCAAACCATTCTCTTGATTGCTTCCTTTTCAAGATAAGCAGTGATGATCTTTGCTCGATGTTCGCAGGTTTTCTCATCAACCAAAAAATTGGCCTGACTGCACCAGCATAATGTCTCACTGTCGGATGGAGTGTCTCATCTCGGTGCTCTCTGCACCAGGAACAATATGCTATCCTGATAATTAAGCGTTTTTCATTAATACTTTGAGGGTATTCTGTATAATGCAATTTAAGCTTAAAATACATTCTTCTTGTCTTGTATACCTCAAGTAATAACCATACCCAATGAAATTAAAGATACATACATGCTACATTCAGCTGCAGGGCTGTCGAGTTCTCTGCCCCATGCTCATTCCTTGCTTCACAGTAGTACAGTCCACTGTCACTCTGGTTAATGTCAGTAAAAGTGAGGTACTGTTCAGCACTTTTCTCGTTGATATTATCTCCCTTCACTTCAAACCAGGTGTAGCGGCTCACTGCTGGGTTTGCATTGCTGCTGCAGCTCAGTGTCACATGACCTCCTTCATGTATTTCACCAGAAGGGTTTATTAAAACCAACGTGTTCTTCGGTGAATCTGAAAGAGAAAACAGTTCATGTTAGCAAACAACTTTAAAGGAGCAGTCCATTTACAGTTGTAAAGGTAATATTGCGGTTTACAGTGCTTTTACTGTGATTACCATACTATTTACAGCACTGATTTCTAATGCTATTGCTTTTACCATGCTTTACTATGCTGTTAATGCTTTTGCCATGGTATACCACAGTAAATTTGTATAAGGGTTATTTTTCTGATCATCCTTTTCTTCTACCTTGTCTGTTTATGAACACGTACAATGTTTTGGTCAGATATAACATCAAATAAAAAAACAAGACGTATAAATACTACAAAAGGGCTTGCTGTGATTTCTAACGAACGTCTGCATGTTTGAGGTTTTAGGGATGTAGATGACAATGTCAAATTCACAAGCAGCTTTGCATGCTGATATAATGATATGTGTACAGTTTTACAATGTGCTAATCTGATAGTTAAGTGTTTTTCATTTACACTGTGAGGTATGCTGTATAATGCCATTTAATTTTTAAATGCGTTATTTTTATCTTGTATTCGTTAACTAATAGCCATACCCAATGAAATTAAAGATACATACATGCTACATTCAGCTGCACGGCTGTCGAGTTCTCTGCCCCATGCTCATTCCTTGCTTCACAGTAGTACAGTCCACTGTCACTCGGGTTAATGTCAGTAAAAGTGAGATTCTGTTCAACACTTTTCTCTGTGATATTATCTCCCTTCACTTCAAACCAGGTGTAGCGGCTCACTGCTGGGTTTGCATTGCTGCTGCAGCTCAGTGTCACATGATCTCCTTCATGTATTTCACCAGAAGGGTTTATTAACACCGATGTGTTCTTCGGTGAATCTGAAAGAGAAAACAGTTTGTTAGCCAACAACTTTAAAGATTACTACAGTAAAAGCAATCATTTTACAGTGCTAAAAGTAATAGTGCAGTTTACAATGCTTATACTGTGATTATAATGTATAAAATCTATTTATGGTATAAGATTAAAACAATATATATATTAAAGATATTATTTGCAGATTTTATTTGCAGATATTATTTAGATTTGGAAGTTTATTATTCATTATTAAAGAATTGTCTTACAGAGAACATGAAGAGTTGAGACTTCTTCAGCACTTTTACTTTCAGACCCCACTGGATACTGCGCAGTGCATGTGATGGTCTTGTTGTGGTGCAGATGTGAGGCAGTGAACGTCAGAACAGAAGATACAGCCTTGGTCCCATTCTGCTGCTCAACCTGCTCTATCTCCACACTCCCATTCAGAGTGTCGCTCCACACCAGGGCTGGAGGTTCTCTTGGGCATGGGGCTGGAGCAGTGCAGGCTAAACTCGTGGGAGCTCCCTCCTTCACTGCACTCGATGGGCTGATCACAGGTCTGTCCGGAGAGTCTAGGGAACAAAGGAAACGTTTCACTACCTGTCAGAGGAATACAGAACGGGGTGAAAACCCCTCACTTGTTTTATTTTGTAGCAGTACTTGTTTTCTTTCACCCACAGTAGGGGAGTGCTCAATTGTATCAGAAAAGGGCGAGGGGCATAATAACATTGTAATTATGTGTAAGTATGCATGTATTTACTAAATAACTACTATGTAAATACACAGTATTTAGAGACACTCAATGGAAAGCATTACCCAAAATACTTATAGATTATGACTGTTTAGTCAGTGATCTCAACAAAACTCTGAATGGAGCTACAGTATGATACAAAAAAACAGTTTCAATTCTAGAATCAAGCTGTTGGGTTATCTGAGAGTCAGAGGGTTGCTTTTTGCAAAATTGAAACCCTCAACCCGAAATATACTGTATATGTGTCTTTGTAATCACCACCCATCAATGCTGACCTTCATGGAACTCAAATCTTTAGCCCTCTGAAGCGCTGGTCAATATGAAAATGTATTGAGAACCACCTGGTACTTACCTGCAACTTCAAGTGAAACACTCTGATCAAAGTTGTATTTAGGAGGTTCTGCTCTGAAGAAATAACTTTTTGTATCACTTGTTTTTAAATGATTTATTATTGTGGTGCAATTCTTGTTAGTCACTTTACCAAGTAGCTCTGCTTTCAGGGTATTTTCGTTATCATTTCTACTGGAGTCAAATACAATATCTCCCACAATTTTAGAAGCCCTCCAAATTCCTTTGGCCGGTTCCACCATTGCACTCTCCAACCTCTCTTCAATTGTGAATGTACATGGAATCAGCACACAGGAGCCGCTCAAGGCTTTAATACGCTGAGGCATGAACACTTTCAATTCATTGCAAATTATACCTAGAAAAGAGAAAATGTATGGTTTTTTTAGCAATACTGTACAGTCACTTATATAATAAGATATTACAGTTTTTGGTGACATATTTTATTTAATCATTTTATTTTTCCTAGTTTTTAAGCAATACTAACAGCATTACTCTTCTATTTACACTAAAACACGGTCATTTTGGATGGATAGCATTGTGTTGTATCTAATTGTATTGTGAATGGGACATGCAGTGGGATTCAAAATTATGTTAGCAATCATCAAACATCACAAAGGCTCTCATTTACAGTATGCCACAGCTGTGCCCCTCGCTAGTATAATAAACCTTCACTGTTATATTCTTGTACATGGGATGCACCCTGCAGATATCACTTCAAAAGACAGATAATTGCTATAAATCCTATAATGTACAGGATAACATTGTATCAATATATTTGATTTTTTTAATACATACCTTGAAAAAGGCAGGAAATCAGAAGCAACTTTTCCGTAGCAATCATGTTCTTGTGTGTCTTTAGAGAACCAAACTGGAAATCTGTAAAAGCACAAGTCTGTTCAGGAATCTACAGTAAAACTACATCGTAACCAATGTGTGATCTTTCTTTGGTCAAAAAATTATCTTTAAAGTAAACATGCTTTCAATCAAATATCACATTTAAAGAATATTATTGAACATACCTCTCTAGTTGAACTGAACAGACTGTCCTTCACTGATGGCTGTTTCACACTGTTGGTCAAACTCCCTATTTTTAAAACTGAAAAGCAGAAGCAGCAGAAGTTCCGTTTTTTCAACAGAAAGCAACATCAACCACAGAAGCTGTTTTTTGACACTGCTTTTAAAGTAGTCACTTATTTATGAGTTACTGAAAAAGCAAACTAAAACTGTTCTGCAAACATCAGATCTCTATTTAGGGATCTCTAGGATCAATCATATCATCGCAATATGGGGTTCCATTTGTTTAAAGGCACTTTAGCATGTGACTAGTAATTAAAAAATAATATCAGGATGTGGCGGAGTGTCCCGCCCCTATTTATTATTATTTGTATTTTTGTTTGCGGCGCGGGTAAAAGCGCCGCGTCTTTTATTGTTATATTTAAAAACCTCGTGAGGATGCATGGCTGATCAGCTACTGATTATTTAACTAGCTGACAGTCATGCATCCTTACCAAACGCGTGCAGACTCTGGCCGGGGGATAATAAGATAATTACCAACTAGTTAAATCCCTCGGCCAGAGTATATAAACCAGCAGCACTATGCACTCGGGGTGTGGAGTGTTCGAGAGTGGAGAACGGGAGAGAGAGAGAGAGGAAGAAAACAATTGCTAAAACGTGCTGGAGTATCCAGCACGAAACTTACTTGTTTGTTTATTCGTTCGGCCCTCGTGCCCTTTTGTTTGGTGTTTTGTTAAATCTTTTGTTTTTGTTCTGTTTATTAAATACGCTGAGTGCACCAGCACTCAGCTTCAACCGCCCATCCACTGTTTTGGTTTGAGTTACTTCCTGGTCCGTGACGTCATCCACATCACCACTGCGAGCCAGACTGCCACATATGGTGTCCTGCGTGGGACAAACAACGCCTCCAACAGCCGGACCAGGAACAGCAAAGGAAGTTTTTTTCGTGTTCGTTTTTTCAAATAGTGTTTTTTGTGTTTGAAAAAAAAAAAAAAAAAAAAAAAATGGATGAAGTGGACGCCTATATGGAGAGGTGGCATGCGCATCAGAGGGAGTTGAAGGAAGGAGGGGCTACATGGTGCCTCGCCTGCCTGGAGTATGGGCACCTCCCTGAGGTGTGCCCATATGAAGACCCCCTCTTTGTGCAGGCCTTTGATCGAGGTGAGGTGGAGACTGCGGAGGAGTGGATCCACCTGAAGGCCATACCATCGCCGCAGGTGGATCAGGAAACCTGCCTCACCTGCCTCAAAGGGGAGGAGTGGTGCTTTGCCGTCGGCAAGGTCGGGCACAAAGCACCCGACCAACCCCCTCCATGGCAGGAGGTGGAACTGCTGGTCCCGAAGAAGGGAAGGAGGGGCGGTGCTAAGAAGGCAAAGAAGCCCGCACGTCCTGCGCCTGAGTGGGAGGAGCCCGAACGTCCTGCGCCTGAGTGGGAGGAGCCCGAACGTCCTGCGCCTGAGTGGGAGGAGCCCGAACGTCCTGCGCCTGAGTGGGAGGAGCCCGAACGTCCTGCGCCCGAGTGGGAGGAGCCCGAACGTCCTAAGCCCAAGAGGGGGGAGTCGGTGCATCCACAGCCCAAAAGGGAGGAGTCGGTGCGTCCACAGCCCAAAAGGGAGGAGTCGGTGTGTCCACGGCCCGAAGAGAGGGAAGTCGGGGCTTCCACAGCCCTAGGACCCAAGCTGCAGTCCCAAGAGCCAGAAGGGGAGGAGTTACAGGCTCAACCCCCTGAATTTTTCTGGGGGGGAGAAGGGCAGGATGCTGGTGTTCCCCAGCAGCCTCTATTTATGCTGCTGAAGGGAGCACGGCACACACCAGCCCAGCCGCCACAGCAGAGGGAGCCAGCACCGCCACAGCCTCCCTCTGAGTGGCCAGCATCCGCCCCATCGCCTCTGCCTCCACCACCACCAGGAGCAGAGCAGCAGGAGCTGCCTCTGTCTCCACCACCACCAGGAGCAGAGCAGCAGGAGCTGCTTCTGTCTCCACCATCACCCGGAGCAGAGCAGCAAGAGCTGCCTCTGCCTCCGCCACCTCCACCAGCAGAGGGTGAATGCCTGCTGGTTCCGCCTCCACCGTCGTGGGAGGACTGCTTGCCCCTCCCACCTCCACCAGCAGAGGGTGAATGCCTGCTGGTTCTGCCTCAACCGCCGTGGGAGGACTGCTTGCCCCTCCCACCTCCACCAGCAGAGGGTGAATGCCTGCTGGTTCCGCCTCCACCGTCGTGGGAGGACTGCTTGCCCCTCCCACCTCCACCAGCAGAGGGTGAATGCCTGCTGGTTCTGCCTCAACCGCCGTGGGAGGACTGCTTGCCCCTCCCACCTCCACCAGCAGAGGGTGAATGCCTGCTGGTTCCGCCTCCACCGTCGTGGGAGGACTGCTTGCCCCTCCCACCTCCACCAGCAGAGGATGAATGCCTGCTGGTTCTGCCTCAACCGTCGTGGGAGGACTGCTTGCCCCTCCCACCTCCACCAGCAGAGGATGAATACCTGCTGGTTCCGCCTCAGCCGCCGGGGGAGGACTGCTTGCCACTCCCAGCTCCACCAGCAGAGGGTGAATACCTGCTGGTTCCGTCTCAGCCGCTGTGGGAGGACTGCTTTCCCCTCCCACCTCCACCAGCAGAGGGTGAATACCTGCTGGTTCCACATCCACCGTCATGGGAAGGACTGCTCCTGCCCTGCCTCGCACCACCCAGGGATGCCTGCTTCGCATCGCCTGGGGCTGCCTGTTGCTCCGCATCACCTGGAGAGCCACCAGCTACAGAGAACGAGGGAGAAGTGGAGCTCCCGCTGCCGCCTCCATGGCCAGGGGCTCCCCTCCCGAGTTCACCTCCCGAGGGTCCGCTGCCGCTGCAGTCGCCTGGGGTCGCCAGGGATCCTGCTTCGCCTGGGGTCACTACACTGTGGTCGGAGCCCCACGGAGGGGAGCTGCCGGCCATGAAGAAAGGGGAGGAGGTCAGGAGACCAGCTCCCCCAGCCGCACTTTCGCGGCCGGAGATCATGTGGTCAGAGCCCCACGGAGGGGAACTGCTGGCCGTGAAGAGGAGGGGGGAGGTCAGGAGACCAGCTCCCCCAGCCGCACTTTCGCGGCAGGAGTTTGGGTGGTCAGAGCCCCACGGAGGGGAACTGCTGGCCATGAAGAGGAAGGGGAAGGTCAGGAGACCAGCTCCCCCAGCCGCACTTTCGCGGCCGGAGATCATGTGGTCAGAGCCCCACGGAGGGGAACTGCTGGCCGTGAAGAGGAGGGGGGAGGTCAGGAGACCAGCTCCCCCAGCCGCACTTTCGCGGCAGGAAATACTGTGGCTGGAGCCCCATGAAGGGCAGCTGCCAGCCATGAAGAAGGGGGGGGAGGTCAGGAGACCAGCTTCCCCCGCAGCAATTTCGCTGCAGGAGAAAGGGTGGCCGGCCATGAAGAAGGGGGGGCAGGTCTGGAGACCACCCCCAAAATTTTTTTGGCCAGAGGAGCCGGCCGGTGCGCGGGCCATTGGAACGCTACGGCTGTTTGGGTGGGAGGAGGACATCCCACCGTGGCCGCCACCTTTGGTCCGCTGCTGCCCCTGTTCCTGCGCCGGGACTGCTAACCGGGACTTTGGGGACTAAGGGGGGAGGTGGCCGAAAAGGCCATGTGTGCTGCGCACAAGGGGGGGCATGTGTGGCGGAGTGTCCCGCCCCTATTTATTATTATTTGTATTTTTGTTTGCGGCGCGGGTAAAAGCGCCGCGTCTTTTATTGTTATATTTAAAAACCTCGTGAGGATGCATGGCTGATCAGCTACTGATTATTTAACTAGCTGACAGTCATGCATCCTTACCAAACGCGTGCAGACTCTGGCCGGGGGATAATAAGATAATTACCAACTAGTTAAATCCCTCGGCCAGAGTATATAAACCAGCAGCACTATGCACTCGGGGTGTGGAGTGTTCGAGAGTGGAGAACGGGAGAGAGAGAGAGAGGAAGAAAACAATTGCTAAAACGTGCTGGAGTATCCAGCACGAAACTTACTTGTTTGTTTATTCGTTCGGCCCTCGTGCCCTTTTGTTTGGTGTTTTGTTAAATCTTTTGTTTTTGTTCTGTTTATTAAATACGCTGAGTGCACCAGCACTCAGCTTCAACCGCCCATCCACTGTTTTGGTTTGAGTTACTTCCTGGTCCGTGACGTCATCCACATCACCACTGCGAGCCAGACTGCCACACAGGATGATTTTATTGTACCTTGTTTTATATACACTATTCAGATAAAATGAATAGTGTATATAAATGATTTATTAACCCTTTGCTGCCCAGTCCAATATAGTCATTAATGCTTTAATGTTGGATATTGTAGAGTCATTTTTACTTGGTACTCTGGTTGTCTTTTTGAACTTCAGTACATGTAATGTAAGCGTAGATGCTATAAGACAACTAGAGTACCAAGTAAAAATGACTCTCCAATATCCAACATTAAAGCAGTACTAACCAAGCATTGTAAAATATTCTGTTCCCTTAGCATTACTTTTCAAAAGATCGTTCATTTCTTTCTTGCCACTACTTCATTTCTGGGTAGCGCTCTTAAAGTGAGTGTGAGGCTGATGTATGTGTGCTAATACTCATTGCACAGGAACAGAATGCATGTGGTTCAATGCGTTTGCCTAGAGTGAAAATAGTCTTGAACAAGTGGACAATTGTTGCAGCTATTGCTTTTCTGCAATCGATATAGTCTCTTGTCTCGTACACCATTAAGCATTTCACAGGAAATACACAACCGTATTTGTTTTATACTGTGCAGTAAATGCTTTACTGATTTCTTGCAAGTAATTTGTAACCTATAAAAACTGCAGTTGTCAGTCCTGTGACACCCATAACACCTTTTTCTGTGGTTGTATTAATTTTCTCAGCATCATGTTTAAAATGGTCTGTTTTTGTTCCACCACATCCTTCTGTGATGTGCTGATAAACAGAGAGGGAGAGTCATTTAGTACAGTAATAGAATTAAGCATTAAGCCACAACACTGGGTATGATTGACATGAGAGACTAAAACTAAGACAACCAGCTGGCAGTTGCCTCAAACTAGGTCTCCCGGTGGTCTCCCTGGAACCAGGTTTCAAACCACTGATCCTGAAAAAGCATCTGCAGGTTCCCTCAGCTTTACAGATGATCTTAACCTAATGTTACCCCCAAAATGTGTTTCTGCAAAGTGCAGTGGCAACACCTTTTAATTTTAAGGGAACTAAACATTTATGGATTTCCCACTGTGAGTAAACCACATGATATTAAGTGGGCAATGTGCATGCATTTTGACCACAGTGGAAAATATAAGCAGTAGCGTGAGCTTGTGTGTGTGTGTGTGTGTCTCCGTGTGGGTGTGGGTTGCTATTTCAAAACAAGAAAACTATCACATTTGATACCACATATTCATGATAAATTCACACATGCACTTACACAAGTTGCTAAGTTAACTTGGCCTTAGATGCAGAATGATGCAGCATGTGAAAGAAGATGACTTTCAATGCAGAATGTAATGTTGCAGTATTTGGAACTAATAAATGGCAAGGATTGTTAAAATTCAATCATAGTCTGGTCACATCATTATAGCGTATATACCTGTTGTTTGGCATACCTGCTTTATTGACAGTACTGTAAGCAACAAAAAAAACACGGAGACAAAGCACTGTGTAAAAGTGTTATTGACCAATACAATAACTCAATACATTCAGTTAATACATTATTGGTTTCTTATATACAAGTATTATAAACATATTCAGGAAAGTACAGTATGCAGATTGTGGGGAAATAGGCACGAAAGCACACATTTTGAATGCAAGATAAGAAAACCGGGGAAATTCGTTTCATTTCTAACCTATTAACAGAAAAAAAAGCTAAGAATGGGTACACTTTTCAAAACCCCACTTTTGCAGATCTTGTAATAAGAAATGAGAGTTATGAGTAAATGTGGATTCATTTTGAAGTTTTGATGTACTGTAGATAGACAGAATATTCTTGAATTTCTTTTATTTTTTTCCCCCACTTGCGTGGTAGAAATTTAAACCACATAACCTGGCTTAATCACCTCTTGTGGGACCACATTACCAACCTTCTGGTTGATGCATTTCTCATTTCTACCATTTCTCAGATTGCTGTGTTTCCCATATGTGACCTGATTGTGTGATTCTTTCATAGGTTTGGTGGTCTTGTGGTTAATGGGTTTAATACCAGAAGGTTCCAGGTTCCAATCCCAGCTCAGTTACTGACTCACTCTGTGTGACCTTGAGCAAGTCACTTGACCTCCTTGTGCTCCGTCCTTCGGATGAGATGCAAAACCGAGGTCCTACTGGAAGTGACTCTGCAACAGCAGTTGTGATGCATAGTTCACCCCTTAGACTCTGTAAGTCGTCTGGATAAAAGCGTCTGCTAAATGACTAATTAATAATAATTCCAAGAAACTAGGAATCAGAGTAACTGAGTAACATTTCCTCATACGAGATTCTGTTTCTTAAGCAAATAATTAAGACAGCTGTAGAGAACAGAACTCTATTTTAAATAACATATTGGCTTTTGGTCCCAAATAGACACTACAGCACATAAGAGAAATGTGGATACACTAGAAACGATGGGAACAATAGAGATAACATAATAATAATAATAATAATAATAATAATAATAATAATAATAATAATAATAATAATAATAATAATAATAATAATAATAATAAAGCAGCCCCTTCAATAAATAAATGCAAAATGTAACCTTTTCTCTGGAAGTCTTAAAACCAAAAAGACATATACAAATTTGACAATGCTGATAAACTGAGCGATCGGATTAGACTCTATATTAAATTCGCATTAAATGCAAGTGAATTCACACGGTCACGTACACATCATGTCCACTGACAATTACAAAAGAAACACAATCACACAATGCAGTATGTATACTGTCTTAGAAGGTTCACACATAATTCAAAACCTTAAACACTAAACAGGGTTAAAAGACGTCAGAAAGATTATATTAGATACAATCGTGTCAGTTCTAAACTTTCAACAACAAACAAAAAACAGGTTATTGGCGGTTACGACTTTGGTAACCGGACGCTAGTTTTAACACTGAGTGAATCGTGCAAGGTATTTACATATATTACTAGAGTAACTGGTATAGGCGCATAGTCACGTCTGGAGACGTTCAAGTCAGGACTGCTAGACTCTGGATAGGTGACGGTTTCTACCAGGTCTTTGAAATGTTTGTAGCTATCATTTTTAGGGGTAATTGCCCCCAATTTACAACAGAAGATAATATTGTAACAACGATATTTGACCAATTTTGAGTTTAACAATATGACATATTTGGCAGGACAAGCGAAGCTGGTTTGGGGGGTGGGGAAGGCATAGTTAATAAAAACCGTAAGCGAAGACGGCGCTATCCAAAACATATATTACTGTGCAACAGAAAGATTAAATAAAGGTTTTTAAATAAAGATGTCCTCAAAACAAACACCAGCCAATGCGTTTGCAGTTTCACCCGCGTACACTTCTGCGTTCGGACATTATCCTAGCAACCCGGCAACAAAAGATACAAAATAATAATAATAATAACAATTCTAAATGGGCAATTAATTCCAACTCTTGCTGTGTTATTCCAAGCTTCTGGAGGGAAGTCAGTGTTGGGGAAAGGGGAAAGGAGGGAGGGAAGGAAGCACATTGCTGCCGGATTACATGTACACAATCTGTCATTTGGTTTTTATCTCTGTATAGTCGCTGCCGTTGTCTGTTTGAGCCGAGGCTTCTGCAGCTTTCCTGCCGGAGGAGGAGAAGTCGAGGGAGGCGTAGTTCACGTCATCATGGCGCTGGTCTGATTCAGAGAGGCCGCCGATATTCTGGTAGTCACTCTCATCACCCTGCAACAATACAAGGGTATTGTCTTTTTGTTATTATTAATAATATTAGGAATAACGTGTGCAACCCGACTGTATATAACAAGGCAGCTGTTCAGTCAGGTTTTTGAGGGCTTGGACATTTACCTGCGTTTCCAAAAATTGCAGTCTTTATAAGTGTAGTTTATTCGTTAATATCAATAGGTGCGAACGATGTGATGAATTTGTTTGGTTTGTCAAATTTGTACTTTTGCAGCTTTTTCTTCAAATTATTATTATTATTATTATTATTATTATTATTATTATTATTATTATTATTTGTCTGCCCGTACATAAATAAGAAGGTTTATGCCTGCATCAGAGTTGCGAGTCGTGCAGTTTTGTGGTGGAGTTATATATATATACCAAGAAAAAAATCAATTTCCATCCCCATCCGATGTGACTGTCCTCATTAACCCTGCCTAAAATCTCATCTCACACACTGTGTGTCTCACTACACGTGTCCAAAGGGCTTCCATTAAAGCACAGACGATTATCTCAAAACACAACCACAAAACTCCTGAAACCACAACACTGAGGAAACCACCAGTGCTTGAAGTTACTGCGTTTTTTTGTTTTTTTTTGATAGAATGCATGGCCATAAAAAATGCAAACTCAGAAAGTTAATGTTAAGATGCAGATACTTACCAAATAACATTGACATAATACAATACAAAAAAAAAAATTCTAAGGGTCTCCTGACTTCAATTAGTTTATTAATTTTAATAAATGGTAGCCAGATAGTTATCTGCCTTGTCTGTGCTGCTTTTGTTGAAAAAAAACAGTCAAAACCATTGTGGATTACAGAAGACACCATATAGCAGGTCAGTTTCAGAGGGAATTATATTTCATTATATTAGCGTTTGAGAACAAAATGGTCCAAACAGTTATATTCCTCATATGCAATAAGTAACAAGTATGGCTGCAAATGAACTATCAGTATGATAAAGAGGATGACCGGGGGTTCATTTGTAACCAAAAAGGTCCCAGATCTCATAATTTAGGAACAGGGATAGCATTTGAGTTTCTAGTCCTAATGTCATGATGTCAATCTCCCGTATATGTTCCAAGTTCTCATCTGCTGGTGGATCAGGGTTCCCTGCCTCATTGCTGGTGTAGGTAGCCCCATGCCCACCTTTGCCAAGCTGTGTTTTAACATTATCTTCAGGGTCTAACAAGCAGTGGGACGAGTAACCTGATGAACAGGAGCGACGACACTGTTGCTGATAAGAGCTCTCGTCTTTAGTTTCTTTTTTTTTTTAAGTTTTGCAGTTGTAGCGGATCTGGGATCTGCTGCGATCCGGCACAAATGTAACCCCTGACCATGACACGGAGCAACAGAACGTACAGAATAATATAGAACAAGAAACAGCACTGAAATGGTTCATCACAATCCGATAAGCCATTCTTTCTAATAATGATTGGATTCTGTTCTACAAAAGCACCCTGCAAACCAAAAAAACAAAAAGCTGGCGAATGGTTATGTCTGGTATTTAATACTGAATGGAAAACCATGTTGAACTGGTGAGTTTGGGTTCCAAAATATCTGAAGGGATAAATGAGGCTGGTTGTGTTGGAAGGTGAAATGGGACATTCGATGATTCTAAATTAGTGAGTCACTTTAAATTGCCTTACCATGTATGGCTCTTCCAGGATCGAATTAAACTTTGTGCCCAAAAGTTCTGTCTTAATCTGTTACAGAGTTAAAACAAAGACAACAGTACAGTCCAGGGGTATACGAAATAAGGAATCAATGCTTGTGGTGCATTGTGCTCTTGCAGTGCATTCTGGGAGCTGTAGTTTCTTCACTTGCATGGATAGATATACCAGTGGTTGCAGGGCAGGTAAAGAAAACTACATGTGCAGAAAATATCTGGGCGAAATGAGGCCTGGTTGTTTTAATAATGGGACTGAATGTCATTGAGCAAGTATGAGATTGCAACGCAATACAAAAACAAGCCCTAGATAAATGAGACTTGTCAGCTGGTCAGTGTTAGTTTATAGTTTTTTCTAAATGTTTATAAACCTTACTTACTAACTATTCAATCAATTATTCCATCAAGAATATATCATTTTAAACACTGGTTCTTTTTCTAAAAGACAGGTAGTTTGAAAAATAGGTAACGCTTTACATTAAGTGTCTCTAATTAGTGTGTAGTTACACAGTAGTTACATTACGCATAATTACAATGTTATTATGCATAATTAGAATGTACTTCATGTGTGAATCTTTTTGCACATTATATGTAAGTGCACAGTTGTATCAGAAAAGGATTAAGGTTATATCATGCAAAAAATGTACACATGAAGTAACTATGCATAATAACATTGTAATTAAGTGTATGTACACATGCATTTACTACAGTAATTAGAGACACTGAATGCAAAGTGTTACCCAGTATACTAAGTGACTGTACTATACACAGCAAGTGAAAGTAACTTATTATTGGCCTCTTGAGTCCATTGTATGTGTGTTAAGCTTTAAGCTTGGATAAGTCCTATAAGTCAACCAAACCACCTCTGATTCAACGTCAGCATGTTCTGTTTCTGTAAGTCCGATTGGCACAGTACTCACCACTTTCTTCCTTAGATTATGCTTGACGGAGCTGTAGAGCATTGGAGGGTTTTCCGGTTGCTGGGAAAAGCTAGCGCTGCCTGTAACGTTCTCCCTAGAAAGGAAAGAAGAGGCTTTGGAAAGTGTTGGAACCAATGCTATACATCACGTCCTTGTAATACTCAACCACAACCACTGGGGCAGACGCAGAACTGTAGATTAAAATGTATTGGCAATCATACGAAAGAACATGCAATGTGTAACTCTCAGTGCTGCTAAGTGAAAGTAAAACAGAGACTGATGCTTACGAATCCAATGTAAAAATCACGCTCCATTTTCTACTTTTTTTATGATGATTAATTAATAATTTAACAGACGCTTTTATCCAAAAGCGACTTACAGAGACTTGGGGGTGAACTATGCATCATCAACAACTGCTGCTGCTGCAGAGTCACTTACGATAGGCCCTTGGTTTTACATCTCATCCGAAGGACTTTCACCTGAAGACCTTGAAATCATGTGATTAATTCTTGTTTAGTTAGTCCGAGAAAAGGTATCCCCTCTTCTTAGTCTAATATTTCAGCAATAATTCAAAGTCTTAGTTTGTGTGCTTCTCAGTTCTGCAAGTTAATTAAATACAAGAGTAAACACTTTGAAAATATTCCCCACAGTCTATAGGCTACTTACTTCTGGTTACTGTGACTGATATAGCGCACAGCCGCGATGATGAAAGCGATAACAACCACGCCTCCTATGGCGCCGATAACCACGGCCAAAATGAACTTTTCTGAAAGGAAAAGAAAACTTAAATAGTATCTCTGTACAAACGCAGTGTGTGTCACAGTCCATTCCCTTAACCCTTCAGGCACACAAGGCATTGAGCACTTGATGTTCAAATGGTTTCTTCGTTAAAATAGATTTGAGATCGCGAGTATCGTGAGGAGGAAACTGACCACTTTGATGGCCAGTTCCAGCCTGTTTGTAAATTTGAAACTCTGTGGGACTAACCCTTGTACTTTAAATGGTTTAATCAATATTCAATTCCACTGCAGCAAAAGATAGAATTGGTGATACTAAACATTAAAACACTCCCCTCCCAACGAAAGCTGATACTGAGAAATAAACGCAGGGCAACAAGGGAGTTCTTCATGTTATCCCGAGTAAAAGCGATATGAAAATAAATATATTATGCAATTCTTTCCAATTCTTCACCCTTCAGCCAATGGAAGTATGTTATGTTTATGACGCTAATGTCCACAGGGACACCCTTGGAAACCTGGTTGTATTTTTGAAAGGAGAATCCGCCCATTAATCAAATACGATCAGAACTGATCTATACCCCTTTCATCTATGCCCCCTTATCGTTTGGTTTGGTTTGGTCCCCCTCCTCCCCTGCCTCCACCTTGCAGCGTGCCTTGTCTAGGGTGAAGGTGGCCCCAGGTGCCACTTGTCCTGCCCGCTGGCATTAGACATTCATTTAATTTATATCATTTTATTTCATTCATCATAGTTTTGCCAGCTAACACGCTCCAATGGGCAAAGCCATGGGCCATATTCAAATAACAACATCATCATTTACGGCCATGTTTATCTTGTCAATTGAATAAATTGCTGATTTAATCTATTGGTGGATGTCTCCTTTGTGAAATGTTGTTTCGCCTTCAATCCTGATTGCTATCGTTTTTTTTTTTTTTTATCCCTCTACACTACAACAGGTGTCTCAGCCTCCAGTCCTTGAGAGCCCCTGCAGGGTCTTCTGGTTTTCATTCCAACGTAAGCTCTCAATTTAATTGATCTAACTGTTTATTCAATTGGACGTGTTTGATGCTTTTCAAGGTTTTTCTGACAGCTCCCTCCAAGAGCTGAGTTTGACCCTCCTGCCCTACGATACCACCCGTGCATAACGACAGATCCAAGAAGCACATACTTTCCTGTTGCAGTTCCAGCTTGACAGTCTCTGTCCCATACATGTTGGAGATGGTGCACAAGACGTGGAGCCCCGAGGAAGGCTTCTCCTTCAGCTTGATCATGCTGGTGGTCATGTAGCCGTCCGTGTGGGAGTAGTAATTGAACTGGCTCTCCGTCTCGTTGATTGTGATGTTGAGGTCAGGGAGGTGGAACTGGATCGCTGGCTCAGGGTTCGCTGATGCTATACACTCGCACTGAATGCCATCTCGGATCAGCGTGCATTTGGACTCGGGCAGAAATACAGGCGCATCTGTCAAACAGAAAACTGTTTTGTTAGTGCTGAAGGGGCATTTAGTGCCCTTTTCATCCCACTCAGTCCACTTCTTTCCTAAATATCCCCGTTCTTGGTAGCTAATCATCCTCAAATCTCAGAGCTGTCTCACAAGGGAATTGGTACCCAATATCGTTGAACATCTTAGCGAGCAAACAGGCGCTTTCACTGCCAACTTTATCCCAATCAAACCCCTTCCTCTCTCTCTCTATATGAATGCAGTGGTAACCCAAAATACTATCAGTGTATTACCAATGCAGAAAGATTTTTGCAATGGAGGCTGACTTGTATCATATTGAATGCCACCATTGCAAAAAAAAACATGAATACAATTATATAATTATTATATATGGGGCAGCAGTGTGGAGTAGTGGTTAGGACTCAGGACTCTTGAGCGGAGGGTTGTTGTTTCAATCCCAGGTGGGGGACACTGCTGCTGTACCCTTGAGCAAGGTACTTTACCTAGATTGCTCCAGTAAAAAACCCAACTGTATAAATGGGTAACTGTATGTAAAAAATAATGTGATAACTTGTAACAATTGTAAGTCGCCCTGGATAAGGGCGTCTGCTAAGAAATAAATAATATATTAACACAATTATATCAATTAATATACTTATATATACAACTATATAATTTTCCTATTTAGGTTTGAGAGGTGAAACGGTAGCCGCATCAGTCCGGGGATGAGGTGAGGTGAGCCAATGAGGTGCGCTCACATTCAACAGTGATGTTGACAGAGCTGCTGGCTCTGCCATGCTCGTTCTCAGCCAGGCAGCGGTACTCCCCGTCCCCCTCATAGGAGATGTTGGGGATCTCCAGTATACTCAAGTCTGACGCCACTATGTTGCTGATGAGGGCCCCGTCTTTGAACCACGTCAGGGTGGGCACCGGATTGCCTTCCGTGCTGCAGTGCAGAACGACGGAGCTGCCTTCCAGGACTGTGAGGGAGGAGTTCACAGAGGGTTCACGCGGAGGGACTGAGGAGACAAGAACGCATTCAGATTCAGGCTTTTATTTCAGCTGGGCTGTAGCCAATCGGAAGCCGACTGCATCATTTACATTAATAGGAAACAGAAATCTTATTGAATTTTTTTTAATTACGCTCGGAACTCCCAGGATTTCAATATGCCTTCCCTGGGACACTAAAAGATTTTTAATCTTATCCCGTTTTTAATCTTATACTTCCACATCCGTGTAGATTATATAGCAACAGCGCAGAATCCGGCACTGTAAATTGAGCACAAGTCAGATAAATCCAGATACAAGACTATGGCAATAGACGCACAATATTAATTGGTTGTCAGTACTATAGTAGTAATATTATCAATGTTACTTATTGGATGACTATAGGATTTCTAAACACTTTTAACAACCGTCCGTTCACATCTCCCAGTTGTAACCCAAAAACTATCTGCTGCCCAGACACGTAGGTTCTGTCCAGGAGTATTGACGGCACCTAGAAATGTAATGCAATGTCAATGGTGGGTCATGGGGATTCTCACATTTGACAGCGAGGTAAAAGGATTGGTTCCTGCTCCCATAGTCATTGTCTGCAATGCAGGTGTAGAGCCCCTCCTGGCTTGGCTGTATCTCCATCAGCACCAGGGTGGAGTTCTGGCCCGTCTCTTCCCACACCAAGGTGTCCTCCTGAAGCCAGGTGATCCGCGGTGGTGGGTTACTGTCCACCGTACAGGACAGGTAGACAGTGCTGCCTTCCATCACCTCCAGGGACTGATTCACTTCAACCTCCCGGGGGGCGTCTGACACAAAAAAACACATGAATACAGCTCGCTGACCTGCCCATAGCGAGACCCCCAAGTTATTTCATAGCATCTCTCAATATCAGATTATAGCAGCGCTGTTTCTGAAAGGGCTGACTTCTATTTGAATGATCTAAATAGCAGAATATCCAAATACAGCATCCTATTCATTTGCAGTTATTTTTTTCTAATGTCTTTTTTTTTTATTAATCGCATCCAAAAAAGAATTTTCTAAACCACCCTGTGAGCTAAATACTAACCTTAACTAACCATTTACACAAAATGAACAACTAGCGAGCAAATACTCACTAATAAAAAAAGGTGGCTCTTAAAATATTGGGTAACACTTCACATTAAGTCTAATTACTGTGTATTTACATAGTAGTTACTTAGTAAATACATGGGTACTTACACAACTACAATGTTATTATGTGTAGTTACAATGTACTTAATGTGTACATCTTTTTGCATGATATAACCCTACCCTCACCCTAACCTTAACCTTTTCTGATACAATTGTGTACTTACATATATATTGTGTAGAAAGATGTACTCTCTGTAACTACTATGTAAATACACTTAATGTCACGTCTTTGCGAATGACATGTGAACAGAAATACTTACATTTGACGTCTAAGGAGATGAGTCTTTCGTAGGACAGCGAGGTGTTGGGATAGTGGACTTTGCAGCCCAGGATCTTTCCATTGTGGAAGTAGGAGGGGGTGAAGCGCAGTACAGCGGCCATGACGGCTGTGTTGCTGTCCTCCACGTAGTCACTGGAGATTTCAGGATTCTCCAGCCCCTCAATGTTAAACCACTTCATCTCGGGGGTCATGTCGGGGCAGTTATCAGGAACATAGCAGGTGACATCCAGAGGTGAATCACTGACTACCTCCTCCGGCACGTTAATGATGGGCTGATCTGTAAGAGCCCAAGCAAAACATCACAACGGTTAGCAGCCACGCTTGTAGGATCTTTTATAGAAGGAACGCATTGGAAATCCATACCTAACAAATGTCAAGATTTAAATACCCTCGCCTTTAGTACCAATCAATGGCAGTTAGCTTCCACGTTGAGCGTTTTAAAAAGCAGATTGGAAATGAAAGTCCCTCTCATCTGGGCGCTGACATTTTCTATTGATTGTTACTCGATTGTAAAGGTGAGGGAAGGACAGGTTTTCTTGTTTTGAAATCAACACATTAACGAATGCATTGATTTAATACCTGACGATTTTTAAATACTTCTTTAAGGCAATTCCGAGTATCAGCGCGTCCCTACTTGCAATGAAAACTTTTCTTTAATAAAACTTTTTTCTTTTGGAACAATAACGGTTAAATATGTATTGTCAATGAAAGTTATCGAAAAAGTCAATGAAGCGTTTAAATAACTGTATTCGAATGCGCAAATGTATTAGAACACCCCATTGCTTCTGTAGTTTTGATTTGTTGTGCAGATGAAATCAAACCACTGGAACGGAAAATCTTGGATAGGCAAATTATTGATTGTCTAATTTAATTGATGACTTTAATAGGCCACGTGTGAAATTAATTTAAATTAGTAAGAGAAAAGGAGCACGTAGCCATAAATGCATGAATGCACATAAGCACACTGTATGTGTCAGCCCTATACTCTTATCTAGTCCTATTCACAAAGCCTTGTCACAAGTTATCTGAAACATATTTCATGCATACGGATCATAAGGATTTGCGCACCATAACGAGAACACACGGCACTTTCTGAAGTTAAAAACTACAGCGCTGTTTTATGTTTAATAGTAGTTTCTGAATGCAGTTTTTGTGATATAAGTTATATACCGTACAGGACAAATGGTAAAGTACAGGAGGCTTTTTAGTAGTCATTTAAGATGCCTGATTAAAGCACAGAGTTGTCTAACATTTTCACACACGCGTGCCTATTGTTTCTATATCACTGATTACTGATTACTGAAAATTGAAATTCTCACACCATGAGGTTTTCATGCAGGTAGGGATATTTATCACATGACAGATCTTGAGGTGTGCACACCACTGTATGTGTACATTTAAAAAAAAACATTGTACCCAAAACTTTGACTTCTGAGAAATCGGGGTAGGTGTAGACGTTGGAGCTGCCCAGGTCGGCTCTGAAATAATATTTCCCGCTGTGCTCCATCCCGATGTTACTGATCTGCAGGGTGCAGTTGCGTAGCTTCAACTCGCCCAGCAGCTTGGTGCGACCCTTGAAGCTCTCGTGAACGATCTCTGTCCTGGATTTGAACACCACGGGCGGGTACAGCTCTGGGTAGGGCTGCCCAAAGTACCAGATGCCATGGACCCCGTAGGGCCGGACGCTGGAGGGGTACATGAAGGTGCAGGGGATGACAACGCAGGAGTTCCTCATTGTGGAAATATCCTTCGGCATCCATACTGTCCACTGCGCTAAAGAACCTGGAACACAGTAATATATAGATATGATACACACTCTGCAAACCCTCAAGCTTAAACAGAGCATACTGTAGCACAGGGGTACCCAATCAGGGGGTCAATTATAATTCTAATTGTGGCATTTGTAATTAATTGCAATTACAACGGCCCACAGTAGAAACACCCTTTTTTACAGTCAGCAGTGGAAAGTGGGTATAACAATATCTATGCAAAACAAGGACGAACGCACATAAGCATACTGAATGTGACAGCCCAATACTCTTATCTAGTCCTATTCGCAAAGCCTTTTTTTATGAATATTAGAAATCATGCATAAGGATCATAAGGATTTTTATGTTTAATAGTAGTTTGTGATTGCAATCTTTGTTTTTTTGTGATATAAGTTATTATAACAGACAGTCATTTTGCACAGCCTGAAACGACAAAACTAGCTCAGCTTTGCCCAACCACACTCAATGATACCTCTCATGACAATAAGACACCCTACACACAACGTATTAACTTATAAAATACAGTTTGAAATGCCCTTGTTCTGTTCAAAGCACATGGGAAAATGATGTACCTTTTAAGATTACTAATAAAACAGGAAGGATGAACTCTAAGCTCCACATGGTCTTCTGAGATGATCTGCCACACTCACGTCTGTAAAAAATCAAGACAGGAGACAGACTGGGTACCATTCAAATATCAGGAAAGAAGAACAATAGTATGAATAGGAAGACTTTCTAGACTTAGACCTCAGGCGAAGCTCATACAGCAGCGTGCACATTTATTAGAACAACTCAAGATTTGTCATTTATAAACTGGCATGCTGGGTGAGAGAATTCTAGTTTTCGGTCAGTAATTGGTGACATACAAACAATAGGCACTCGTGGGTGAAAATGTTAGACCACTTTGTGCTTTTAATTAGGCATCTTAAACAACTTCTGAAAAGTCTCATGCGTTTTACAATTTGCAGCTCTGTGGAGTAGTGGTTAAGGCTCTGGACTCCTGACCAGAGGGTCGTGGGTTCAATCACAGGTGGGGGGACACTGCTGCTGTACCCTTGAGCAAGGTACTTTACCTAGATTGCTCCAGTAAAAACCCAACTGTATAAATGGGTAATTTTATGTAAAAATAATGTGTAAAAAAATAATGTAATTATATGTAAAAAATAATGTGATATCTTGTAACAATTGTAAGTCACCCTGGATAAGGGTATCGCTAAGAAATAAATAATAATAATAAAGTCATCAGTTAAATTAGACAATCACTGATTTGCATATTTTTGACAATGTTTCCAGATTTTCAGTTCCAGTGGTTTGATTTCATATGTATAAGTCAAAACAACAGAAGCAATGGGGCGCTCTGATAAATTTGCACATTACTGTAGTCCTGTCGCAACAAAATTTGATGGAATTATAGTTTTGCCTAGTGCGATGTCCTTTATCATCACTAGGGGGAGCTCTACTTCAAGAATATCAGGGAGAGACAGGGAGAGAAACAGCCATATATATGTGACCAAAACGGGTCGAGAACTGGAACATAAGTTTACTGCTGTCTTACTTCTAGCTGTAAAAACCCACCATCATAGATTTACAACAATGACATTCATTTAAAAGTGCTTTGCCCCGTGCATGATGTTAATGCACAAGGTTGTGTTAAAAATCAACCCTTATAATAGTATGCCAAAAAGGGTGACACTAGTTTATTAGGAGTTCTCCAATGATTTGGCAAAAATAAGCATTAAAACACAGATAAAGGCAGCCCCAGTCACCACCCCCAGCCTCTGAATGATCCGAGATGCCCAGTCGCTTCACCAGAGTTCCCAGTTGCTGCCCGTTGTAACAAGTCATAGCCCTTAGGTCCCAAGTCGTGGCGCTGAGAGAGCAACAGATCCAACACCTGTTGCCGCTGGCCCAGAAGGAGCCAATCAAGACTCCTCCATCACAGCCTGTGACGGGGAACTCTGTGTGTAACAGGGCGGAGGCTGGCCTCGAACCAGCGACCCTGCGCACTGCAAGCGAGCTTCTTAACCACAATGCAAAAGAGTCGGGCTCGTTTTAGAGCTTGTAACCTCATCTCATCTCACCAACAGGGTACAGGACAGAATCCGGGACGGCAGCGGATCACACAACACTTTTCTTTATATACTTTTTTTTTTTATTATTACATTCAAGCTAACAAAAACGAACAACATGACATTCAACTGTGCAATAACTTAAAAAAAAAAAAAAAATATTAAGTAAACAGAAAAGTTTAAGATAATAATTAGTTTAAAACACGACATCAAGTTTATTTAAATCTTACTTATTTCCGTTCAGAGATCAAGGACTGGGCTATAAAAAAAATGCCTTTTTGCAGAGATCCACCTAAACGATAAGACAGCGTATGATCTTGTACTGTGACGGGAGAAAACGAGGAAGCTTGCAGCAGGTACAGTATATGTTACTAAATTAAGACTGCAACGACCGTGTTCTACAAGACGAACAGCATGAAGACTTGCTTGAATGCTTCACACCGCGGTTCTGCACTGTGCTGTGCGATTTCCACTCGCTTTGGTCAATGCTGCGGTTTCCTGTTAATCAAAGCTTCGGAAAAAAAGACTCAGTAAAAACCACAAGCTGGAAAGTGAATGAGCGAGCGCTGAGCAATGATAAAGAAAAACAAAGTGGCAGGCAGATTGAATCTGTAAACGGTTAGTGCAGGTGCAAGACTCTTATAGAACTCAGAACTATGTATTTGCATTTGTGCCTGCAGAATGATTCTTCCAAATTTGCTCCAAAAATGCTTAAGATGTCTGCTCCTCCTCAGATCCGGTACCTTTTACAGTACCTATACAGTTTGCAAACCGTATGGAAAGGAAAAGAATACAAATTGTTGCAATAAATAACTCTACTACCATAATTTTTAGAATATAATGTGCATGACTGAACAGTCTTGAGTTGCATCCCTTGTACAGAGTATTGTGTCCCTCTTACATAACACACACCTCATCTATGCTACCTAAGCAACCCCCCATAGTAAAATATCTACAACACTATAATCTGAGTATAGTGTGAAACTTGTATATAACACACAAACTGTATACATCGAACAGAACTTCTCCTTAAATGTTGGTAAATATTTTACACAGATACAGTCGCACTGGTGCTAATATTGAACCATAGCATTGTGATGGATTCCCAGCAGTGTGTACTGAGTGTTCATTCCACTGTGATACAATTGGTAAGTCCAGAAAAACGGACAATGTTCACTCCGCCAACCCCCTACCGTTATAACAGTCCTAGCTACTGTTGTGCAACTGTTGTCCCCTATCACACTGCTTTGCCATTGTAGAACCACTGAAGAGGGTAAGGACATATACTTTGTCTTGCCAGTGTAGCAATACAATTCCGATCACAAAAACAAAAAAGATTAAGAAAAGACTTGCCTCTTGTTTTTAAAGCCTTCGCTCACTGAGTAAATCCACTTCTTGTTTTCAGACGGCTCCTCTTAAAAACCCAAGGAAATCCCCACATCCCCCTTGCTTGCCTCGGATAGTCAAGTCGAGCCAGCTTGGGGAGCAGAGGGAGGCACAGAGCTAGCAGCTGCTCCTGTTGATCTGGTGGGCAGGTTTTAATATTCATCCAACATTTCTTAGGAGGCCTTCGAATCCCACATCGAACATTCCTCTCTTTTGTCACTCCTCGTTTCTCTTTGAACAGTCCTGCCTCTGTCCGCGCTGAGGTTCTGTCGAGGCATGGGCTACACGTGCGGATCGCAGTTCTCTGAATCTTGCTTTGACTTTTGAGGACCAGTTACTGAGAGATCGTTTGGCGATGCACTGCTGTTACAGACGCAGAGAACCTTTTGCAACCTTCAGAGGATGCTCATTTTAATTCCTTTGTTTGCTGACCTTCCAGAGGTCACAATGAATAGGCAGTTTGTACAAAATGATGCAGCCAGAATACTTACACCTACTAAGTCTACCGGTTCAATTGCCCCAGTTTTAAGGTCTGTACATTGGCTTCCATTAAAGCATTGTAGAATATAAAACCTGGCTATTCAAGGTTTTGGCCCTGCCTATTTGTCTGAGTTATTATTATTATTTGTTTATTTAGCAGACACCTTTATCCAAGGCGACTTACAGAGACTAGGGTGTGTGAACTATGCATCAGCTGCAGAGTCACTTACAACTACGTCTCACCCGAAAGACAGAGCACAAGGAGGTGAAGTGACTTGCTCAGGGTTACACAATGAGTCAGTGGCTGAGGTGGGATTTGAACCGGGGACCTCCTGGTTACAAGCCCGTTTCTTTAACCACTGGACCACACAGCCTCCTATGTTGGAGGCCAAGGCTAGAAATGTTGATGAAGACGACAGCAACAGCGCATCAACTACGATCGTAGACACAAACGCAAACTTCCACCGACACACACAGACGCGGAAATAAAGTAAAGCATTCTGACAAGATGGAGAAAGACACCTTGTGGAAACACTTCTAGACATGTGCTAAATGCATTACCTGTTATATATGTTACTCAAAGTTCAGTATACAAATCAAATGTGAATTCTTATAATAATTCTTGTTAAATAAATATTTTAGTGGCCTTCGGGTAGATTTAGGGCTACGCCACTTACTCTGAGATCTGTCAATAATTGTCTTTTGGTAATGTTAAGACCTTGATTAAAAACATAAGGTGGGCCGGCATTTAGTTCACAACCTCCTTCACTTAATGAACACACTTCAAGGTTCTTAGAGTTATTGGGATTTGATTGAGATCTGAACCCCATTTTATCCTTGCACCAAAGTATTTTTCTAATCAGTAATTTATCTGATTTTAAAACGCTTAATATTGTAATAGAACTATATTATCAATGGCACAGTGTCGCAGCTGGACAGCGAATTTTCGGTTTCGAATTGACTCACAAGATTTCTTTGTCAACTGGAATCCAATCCAAGGGTTAACTCAAGCAAACAAGCATCAAATTATTGAATCAGGCGATTCTCTGATTAGACAATGGAGGCTGGGCAAAAACAGCCATTGGCTGACACTATAACAGGGCTGGCTTGGGATCTTCATACCAGCAATTGCAGATACTTACGCAGGCTGTCAGGGAAAACACATAGCAAGGGATTTTATAAAGGGATTTTAGTGACACAGCATGCCATACCCACACAAGGTTCATCTTAGAAAATGTGTTTGTTGCATAGTTCCTTCTTTTGCATGTACAGTGTATTCTTAATGTGGACCTTGGGGCCAAAGCATTTTGTCAGCATAAAAGGGATATTTTATATCCTCTTATTTTTTTTAGAATATTTGATTGTTCTCTTTCATTTTCATCTGTTTCCGATCATTGTTCATCACCATAAACACTGTAACTTTTTTTTTTAACCACTGCGTCTGCTTCTGAAAAGACTCCTAAAAGCTACATTTCTGTCCCCTCATACCTCTCTGTGCTTTACAATGCTTCCCTTTGCTTTACCAGACCTCTCTGTGCTTTACAATGCTTCCCTGTGCTTTACCAGACCTCTCTGTGCTTTACAATGCTTCCCTATGCTTTACCAGACCTCTCTGTGCTTTACAATGCTTCCCTATGCTTTACCAGACCTCTCTGTGCTTTACAATGCTTCCCTATGCTTTACCATGCTTTGACTATGCTTGATTACACTTTGCTATGATTTTTACTCAGGTGTATTACACACTTTTCTGTGCTTTTACTATGGGGAGACTTTTATAAGGGTATAACTCGACTGAATCATTTTTGGTGCCACTAAATCCTTTTAACTGGTTTGATCTGTTCTGTTGTGTTTGTGTGGCCGGCCAGTGTATATTTGTATTCCATACAAGTGACTCAGAAAGATGCTGGAACATTGTATTTATACAACACTTGACCCTTTATCCTACATCGTACTATGAAGCACGCACCATTACTCTGGGCTGCTGTCAAACAGACCCTACATTATCTGTATGGCGGCTGTAGGTGGGTCCTCTGAATTGTTTTCATGAATGGCTCACACTGGGACACTGGGCTGTATGTTGAGGCATGCATTTAGCATAACACCTACAGCAGCATTCTATACATGCAGGAGCATGGAACTCTGAAAGGTCAGTCCGGCTGCGTTGGACAGACCAATCTGTAGGTTGATAAAAATCACAATTTAGAATAAGGATGGTGGTTAGGTACTAAAAGTACATTATTCACATCATTACTGGTCTTTTGGTACTTAATTTTACTTACGTTATTTCAGTATATGCCCAACATATCTACAGCTATGGGCTTTGCATCGCTCTATAGAATTAACCAATGTTGCTTTATAAAGTCGAATGAAACCTGCTGAATAACGTTACGTTAACATATTGAATTACATAACGCTTTGTGGTTTTCAAAACTGACAAAAATCTAACATGAAATACTATTATGGCTTCCGGTAGACTTTTGTGATATAATTTTGTAGTTTCTTTGCTTAAATAAAATGTCTAAATTATGTTCATATGTTGTTTTTGTTTAAAATTATGGCTCACCCTGCACCCCACGCGGCCGTGTCTTTACCAGGTGAGGCATTCTGGGACACCCAGTGACCATGTATTTAAACCAGAATCTCACTGTAAGGTATTACAGTCAAACAGCAAAATCCTGAATAAAAACTAGAACTCTGGAGATGAACAACTATCTCCCTCGCTGGTCTAAAAACCTCAACACTGATTTTATCCACTCGGAAGACTGTTGTCTCCTTGTACACCTTGTAATTATCACTCAAATAACTAATAGGCCAAGTACGCAATACAGTCCACGAGTATCCTGCTACACAGGAAGTACATTTATAGTGTGGTGGGATAGATTGCTTTAGTCCGAGGAAAATGTAAGTCTGAGAAAAGGGACATATTAAAAAAAATGCTTCTAAAGTGTTTACCCCTTTAAAACTGAAAACCCTTGAAAAAGGACTACAGCCCTTATGTTGGCAAATACATGCCAGCCCAGCAGCCCTTCATTTCCTGGTAACCGGCTGACAGGGTTATTGCACACAGTTGAGTTTTTCTGTCAGGCACCAGATGGCACCCAGCAGGTTGCTCACAGTGTCCAATTCTTTCTCGTTCTCTTCCTCTCCGCCTGAGTCACTGTCAGCTGGGTCACGCTGAATTCACTGCACCAGCTCTTTCCTTCACAGTATTGTTGTTTGAACTGTGGAGAGCTTAAATGTGGTCAGAAAATTGGCAACGTGATCGCCAGCGTTGTTTCCACAACTACGCCATTTGTTGTAATAAACAAATGTGTTTCTGTTTGCACCGCAGACCCAGCAGTTCTGTAATCAAGCAGCTGCGCTGTTTTTAAATGTTGTTTTTTTATTATTATTATTATTTTATTTCGCTTGGGTTGACCATGAAGACGGCAAACGACCACGAACATCACATATCACAGACATAGCACCATCCAGTTACAAAACTGTAACTCTCTTGTAATGATCTGATTAGCAGGGTGTTTGTCGGAGTCAAAAGTGTGAATTATGAGTTATCAGAAGGACCAGGGGGGGTACTAAAGCTGCAATGGAAAGACTTTACAGAAGAAAGAACTGTTGAAGAATGATGAAATGACAGGTCAGGTTTAAAAATCCTTGTTTAAAGATTTTGTTAGACCAGAGGAATGAAGACTACACACCGTTTTCTCCGAAAACTGGTAATTATGCGCGTAAAATGTATTTTTCGTTCATGCTAATAATAACATGAATATATTGATGTGATTTCGATAGCTTGTAAGCAAACTAAAAACCATTCCAGAAACTATACTGAGAACTTTGAACACATTTCTACTTAAAAACACCCCTACATTATTTCCTGCCCATCTTCACCCAAATCAATCACAACTAAAAGCTACAAAATAAAACACATTGCCAATAGCAAGTCAAACCTGAGACCAGCAGAGGTTTTGAAACACAGGTCCCTAAATTGGGGTAACACTTTCCATGAAGTGTCTCTAATTACAGTGTAGTTACATAGTAGTTACATGTGTACTTACACATAAATACACGTTATGCATAGTTACAATGTAATTAATATCTAAGTCTTTTTGCATGCTGTAACCCTAACTCTAACTCTAACCCTAATCTTAATGCTAAGCCTAACCCTAACCCTTTTCAATTGTAAAAATAACCCTTCCTGGTTTCCTCCTAATGTCTCTCTGTCTCTCCCAATCACACTCGTTTAGATGTTCTGCTCTTCTTTGTTCCGCCTCTGAATTGTGTGTTGCTGCATTGCTGTTTTGCTATTGTATTGTTTGTTTTGAAATGTCCTCTTTAAGACTCTTTAAGACTATATATAAATATATATATAAGTTCTCATTAACTGTTGGCTTCTCAGAAATATTAATTGATACCATTCTTTCAAATAAATGATACAGCTTTGTGAATAGCAACTTATATTACTATCTTTTCTTCCTCATATTAAAACCCTTTTTTTCAAAATTAAAAAAAAAGTTTAATTAATTAAACAACCACAGTCATTTCATTTAAGGCAGTGTAAGTAAATAGTTTCTTTTTAGTTTTGTAACTTAAAAAACTTTTTTTTTTTTTTTTACTTTTACTTTCTGAAAAAAAAAAATCAGTAATGTACAATTTGGATTAAAAAGCATTGAAAGCTGTGATAATCAACCGAGAATATCATTTATATTAATATACATTTCATGGTACATTTCTAAAGTGCAAGAACTTACCCTACAGTTAAGGCCCTTGTGCTAATCGCTCCCCTTATTCTCCAGTCTCTTACCCTGCAGACAAATGTTTCCAGAGCTCATGTGTTGTATTTTTCGTATTGCTCAGTGGGTCTGTACCAGGACACATCACCCCCTGTATGGTAATGAGGCCAGATTGTACAGCCATTGTTTAAGAGCATCATTCATAAATTCCCGCGTTGTGACATCAGCACAATGAGAGCTCTGTTGTGCGAGCGAACGGCCTTCAAAGAAGACTTTTTTAGAATTAAAAAAAAGAAAGAAAGAACATCTCTTTCATGCATTTCCAAAATAATAATGTTTCTTTTTCTCTGTTCTTTTGTGAATTCTGGACTGTGAATAAATCTAGAGTCCTTTTGCAGTGTTCCCATGGTTATACTGTGCATATTTATAGTATACCGTGGTTTGGTGATTACGTATGCTTTATCATGCTTTCACTATGCTTTCTTACACTTTTCTTATATCTGTATAAGGATTGTGCAGCCAATGGCAAGCTGCCCTTTAGCTTGTGATAAATAGCCTGCAGCACTTCAAGTTTAGTTCTTGTGGTTTATGTAACTGACAGCACCCCTTGATGGAATTGTACTTCATTTCAGCTTGCCTGTTCTATTGAGTGTGTCGGTTTGTAAAGTGACTGCTGCTGTCTGTATATTCTACTTTGTTTTAATTGGCAGCTTTTTTCATTATATATATATATATATATATATATATATATATATATATATATATATATATATATATATATATATATATATATATAGTTATGGATGAAACGGTAACCATGAAATAACCACCAGTTATAAACTTTTTAAAAAGTGTCATTCTCCTTGGTTTGAAAGTAACTCAATAAATTAGTGAAATATTATGATGACAGCCTTCCAGGCCCAATTTAAACAAGGATGAGTTTGTTCTGAATCACTCTGAAAGGGGCTCAGTGCAATGGTATTTGGCAATCAACTGCAAGGTCTACAACAGACTTTATTTTAAGTAGGGCTTTCCAGTTTAAATGTTAGAACACAGATGGCCATGTAAGACCACGTCCCAGTCATTTGTGAAACAGTGGGATCCGATCCATTCGTATCTAAATGCTGCCTTCTGGTAACTTGTCAGTTTGCATCAGCGTGCATCGCATCAAATCACGGCTACGTCTTCCATGATGATCACTGCATCCCAGTTCTCCGCGAGAGTGCAATGCAGTCTTTTTTAAGCTTCGGTTCAGCCCCGCTCCGGCAGCCGTAGAGCCCATTCCCTCTTCCCCTCTCCCGCCCGCTCTCCTTCTCACACTTGATTTGCTCGTCTGTCGCTTCGAACTAAACTCCCGACCGCCATTATGGCTATTTATAGTTTAAAAACTGCTAATTAAAATGATACATGAGTGGGAATGTTACTTTTTTTTCTTTGTAAAAAATATAGAGTTTTATGCATGGTTAATTCACGGAAAGTGACATGTTTCCTTCACTATTATAGAGAGGGAGTTGTTTTAGTTTATTTTAGTCAGATGTGTGTTGTTATAGCGAGTGAGCACTGTGTGTATATATATATATATATATATATATATATATATATATATATATATATATATATATATATATGTTTAAATAATAATAGCTGATCTCATTTTTCTAAGCTGGCTTTTTGCACATTTAACATGTGTTGGTCAAATGGAAATAGAAAGAAAACAATTAACTGTTTATTGTATGTTTGTAAGTGTTCGGTGGTCACCTTTAATCATGCTGATAGTGCGTGAGAAACGTGATGAGAGGCAGCCACCGAATACTTAGAAACATACAATAAATACGCTCGATGATTGTTATTATATACTGTTATTATAACGGCTTCAGAGTTCCTACAGCGTCAATGAATTGAAAATCTGATAACCTAAAACAAAGGACACCTCCGACAAGAGAACACTCAGTCGCTCGGGGACAGACACACGTGCACTTACATACACACTTACATCATGCTTATTAAGAGAACAGCTGTGAGGACTGTACTTCCACAAGCTTGGAGAGATGCGCTATGGATCCATGTAAATCCTTTCTGCAGATAACAATAAGGGTGGGGAAGGGCTGTTGGGGGAATGAGCTGAACCAGATTATCTAATCTTGAAACAAGAGAAGCAGGGAATTGTTCTGCTTTTAGACAATTATGTATATGTACAAACTTGCTGGTATCTGCGCGGCTAACGCAGCGACAGGCTCCGATTGTACCATCAAGGGAACTCGGTGGCAGAAGACAATGGGGCTTGTGTGAAGATGACAAATTTGTCCGAGAGACATCATGCTCATTGTTTATAGGAACTAGCGTCTCACTCATACACTAGCTTTGGAAGCTTTTGTAAGTCCCAATTCGTTATTGTCTTTTGTTTCTGTTTATTGTATTTTATTTATTTATTTATTTTGTTATAACTTCCTTATTTGGGCTACTTCTTAGTCTGTTTTTGGTTTTTTTTTGGGGGGGGGAGGAGGGGCAGATCAGTTGACAGGTTATCCACATCCCAAACCCCTAACTGACACCTTTGCAGGCAGGCTCTCAGAGTAAGAGAAGCCGGGGATTACAAGGCCGAGCAGGCCAAACTTTCCTCTCTGAAGAAGGGGGTGGCCCCACAGCAGAGTAGAACATGGCTTGAGTGAAGTGTGCTTGTGTGGTGAATGCACTTGTTCATGCAGCTGTACTGTGATGTAACTGCTGCTGAACCACAAAATGACCTTCATTTAAACCATGAATACTGTAACAATCAACTCCAGTTACATGGTTTGAGATGTGGGGAATTTGCCAAGGACATTTTGTGTTCAAATCTATTCAGTGTGCTCATATTTCGCAACTTGCTCTTAAACTGACCCTCTCCCCAGTCTATTAGGATATCAGGCGGTTATAAAGTTATTTATTTGGTGTTTTATTCTGTGAGCCAGTTGGAATTCATGTGCGGACACTGTATCGTTGTTGTTATTAGGTACTAGAGCTATCATTTACTCTGTGGCTTACTGAACTCTTCCATATGGCTCTTTTGATTCAACCAAGAAGGGCTGGTTTCACAGCCCCAGATTAGCACTAAACCTGGACACCTAGTGCTAATCAGAGGCTGGGAAACCAGTCGAAAGTATCCCATTCAATGCTCTTAATCTGTTTTAAAAGGATGACTGGTAGTCTTGGTTAAATAAATTGACGCTGTAATTCACCAAGACACATGAGCACAAAAATAATTAAACTCTTATCTTTCAAAGTATCTTTCAAAGTATGGTTGAACCTTTTTTTTTTAAAAATGTCTTTGCTACAGCTGTTTAGTTTTAGTATATTGAGTCATTTATTTTTTTGGCGTATGGCTCTTTAAGAAGTCCCTGGTCATCTGCATGGCTTACCAAAAAAGCTCAGCAAAATCCGAAAGGTTATTTCACCTGTAAAGATACCCCCAGTGTCTTCAAATTAGAATTTCAAAGAGTGTGGGCTTCTACAAACCACAGCCTTGATGCAAAAATCACATAAACCACATCATCAGAGGACAGACACCTCTGAACCACTCGGCAATGAACTCTATTAACACACAGCCACCATGGTGTGCAGATGATGCAACAGGAAACACAGATTTACAATGCGGTATGGTGATTAAGATGTAGAAGTGTCTAGAACTAATGTGAGACAAACGGCTTACAAGACTGGGGTCTGGATTCATTCAAAATTACAGCGCCGCCATACCCATTATAAAGTATGGCACGCCATGTGGCACACCATAAACCTGGATTTTATTAAGGGCTCTTTAGCTCTCATTCAAGGCTGTTAATGGGTTGGAGTGCAGGAATAGTCGAGACTAATAGATTTTGTGTTACCGATATGGTGAACTCTCAGGTAGGGTTACCATATGACATACATTTGGAGAGTTTGGGACAGTTCAGGCTTATCAACTCACAGTCCTAATGCATTCTGGGAAGTGTAGTCCTGGTAGTAGGCACCAGAGACAGGTAAAATGTACCAGAATGCATTGGGGTGAGAGTTGAAAAGCCTGAACTGTCCCAAACTGTCCTGGTGTATATGGAGTTATATAATAACCCTACTCTCGGGTATACTGTGAAAACAATTGCTTCGCTGACCAATTATATTGATTTCTTATTATTGTTATTATTTTGCAATGCATACAGACCTCTCAGATATAAGCTAGGTGTCTAAAAAGTGAGATAAAGTGAGATGATGTTTAAAATTGTTAAGTAATTGTTATCAAAATGTGTTTCCAGTACCTTTTTGTCTGCAGTAAATATTGGTCATTGGATAGTTTCATTGTTTTTTGTTGTCCATCTAATTCTAGTTAATAGTCTACATGTCTGTGGAATTGGATGGAGGTGCTGTCCTGTGAAACTGATTTTATATATGGTCTGATTTACTGAAAATATTGTCTTTTGGCAAAGCGCCTTAAACACATTTGAGTCATGTGGTTCCTTGGCGAGTTGCTTAAAAGGATTGATGTTGAAGTATTGCTGTAGCGCGTGTTTCAGCATACAGGGACGTGTTAAATAAATTTACCTTGTACCGGAATTCCCTTCGGTCAAGATGTTTTTATTTAAATTGGCTATTGTTTTTTTTTGTTTGTTTTTTTAAAATTGTGTCTGTAGTTGCCCTTTCAAGACTTTGAAAAAGATAAATAAATCCATTACCAAGTAGCTACATTGATACAGTAGTGGTACAATTATACTGTAGTCATCGTGATATTTAAAACACATGGATGTTGATGTATGTTTTGTTGTTTAAAAGTACATTGACAGAAAGTGGGTTATTTCTAAAAACAAATTATATGAAAAAATAGTGGCAAAAAATATACTACGGTAGGCTACTGTACATTTCAATTCTAAAATACTAGGTTGTATTTGCAATACGTCAGCAAAAAAAAAGAAAAGCGATACTCTTACCTGTTGTCAGTGATCAGTGCCCCACGACCAAACCAGCAATAACAGCTACTCAGTAAATCTCTCTAGACATCTGCGCCTCACAGCTCCGAGATGAAAAAGAAAATGCGTTTGTCTCGAATTTCCCACTGTGCGCTCAAAGCACGCTCCCGCGGACTGGGCTGGTTTCAACTAGAAATAGCAGCCTCTATTTTTTTCCCCTCTCGGTGTCACTCGGAGCTCTCGTCATGCAGAACCATCCTTCTGTTAGAGGAATGTGGTATAGGTCCAGTCTTCAATCATTTTTTAAAAAGCGTTGTTTTTTTTGGGGTTTTTTTGGTACCTCCTTAAAAGCCGACTGCGAAGTCTCGTTTTCAAACTGCAGGCAATGTGGCAGCACCCACAATTATTCAAAGGGGTCACGTTTTAATGAGCTTTTAATGATCTAAACCGTTAACTTCATATTAATAATACTGCTGGTGTTTTTACTGAAACCCTTTATTAAAATGACTGAATATAATCAAAATACAGTGGAGATCAATTTTAAGGCGGTAATACGATCTGGTGCTGGTTTGTGTACCAGTCTGACATCAGCCTGCTGCGTACGCTAGTTAGTTGGTTAGCATCTACCTACCTACGGTAATTCATTTTGGCATTCAGTGGGTTGATAATGAGTAGCAAGGCTGTATCTATGCTAAGAGGAAATGTAATTATGCAATTCCTTGAATTGCTTTTTTGTTTTGTTTTGTTTTGTTTTTATCGGCTGGGTATCTTGTTTTTGAGGTAAACTCGTTTGTTTCCTGTGTGGTCAATTCAGACGTGGTTGATTTTCCAGAGTGAACTGTTTTTATCCGTGTGAGTGTGGGTGTGTGGGTGTGTGGGTGTGTTTTTTATTTTATTTTTTTATTGTTTTTACTTTGTTACTGCACCCATCCATTCTGGTGTTTTTTGAAACTTTAAAAGTTTGTGTGAACTCTGTGGAGTTCGAGAAGCACAGATAAGCACGCAGTGACTGTAGGGGATATAATATTGTTATTATTTAAGTTTCATGCAACTGCTAAGTTTTTTTTTTTTTAAAGGACCCAGAAGGTACACCTTCCTTTAACCTAAAGCAGTACCAGATATCAAATTTAAAAATAAAAAAATACCTGTATGCAATAACATGTGTTTTTTTTCAAAACTGCACACTGTGGACCTATTTAGCTCATGCAAGTGTATGGGCATGGGTACTGTTTTGCATTTGCAGACAAAACACCAAGCTAGGCAGCGCATAGCTTTTTGGTTTATTCCATTAGACATTCTGCCTCTTTCATTTCGTATGTCGCCTTTTCATCTGTTGTCTCCTCCGTGTGTTTTGTACAACCATCGCTTAAATCCTGGTAGTAACACTTCCCTAACCCAACAAGCATGAAGAAGAAAGCCATCACTGCCAACACAAGAAACACATCCATCTGAAACAAAGCCCTGTCGCCCGGTTCCTGGACCTCCAGCTGGTAAGCCTTGGTCAGGGTTCTATTGACATAGCAAAGGTACTTTCCGGAATCTTTCATTGTGAGGTGGCTGATGCGGTAGGTTCCGCCTGCTGTCGCTCTGTCCAATGAGTGCCTGTCGTCCTGCTTCAGCAGTTCAAGATGGGTGAGCGGGTGAGAGTCTTTCATCCAGTACAGTGGGCTGTAAACAAATGAGGGATCCCAGGGTTTAGTCACAAAATAAGAACATAAGAAATACTAGAATACTCCAGATCAGGGTTTTCCAATCCTGTTCATGAGGGACCCCCTGTGTCTGTTGCTTTTCATTCCAGTTGAGTTCTTAGTTACTTAATTGAACCCTTCGTTGAACTAATCATTAGCTTAATTAGACCTTTTTTAATTGCTTTCAGCTTTTAAACAGTTGGAGATTTCAAGTTAACGATACAATTTTATAAGGAACTTGAAATCTGCGGCTTTTTAGGAGAACAATTAAAAAGGTCTAATTAAGCACATTATTAGTTTAATTAAAGGTTTGATTAAGTAATTGAGAACTCAGTTGGAATAAAACCCAGCAGACACTGGAACCAGGATTGGGAAACTCTGATCTAGAACCTCAGTTGAAGTTCAAGGTTTGTATTTTACATAAATTGTAATCACTGTACAAGTCGGGGTACGATTACTTTAATGAGGAAGGGTATTCAGCCCTAGCACTTAGACGCTCAAATCAACATCAAAGTTTTGAGGGAAAAAAAATGGGAGCAACATAACCAGAAAGACTGCAAACACTATAAAAAAAACTACTGAAATGGCACAGAAAGCTCTTTAGTCACCCCGTTCTCTTACCTGTAAAGGGATGCACCAGCGCATGTCAAACTTGCATCCCCATTGACTTGGACTAGGTGTTTCTCCACAAAATTCAAACCCATTTCTTGTAGGAATGCTCCACTGTCCATGTCTGAACAGGTAACATTACAGAGCTCGATCCTGAGCTCGGGGCCAAAACCTGTGAACTCCTTCCCAAGCGCTTCCAGCCTGATCCTCATCAGACCGCATGGGAGAGCGTCCCAAACCGGAACACTGTGCTGGGTCACCCTTCCGTAACAGAACCCCACCCTTTTCCTCTCTCCCTCGGAGCCGCACCGATCACAAGCCTGCCATTTGTTCCAGTGCGTATAGACTTCCACCTGCCTGCCGTCTCCTAAGTCCTCAGTGAAGTTCGCTCGTACCTTCTGCCCTAAGCCGGCGTGGGATATGTGGAGTTCATAGACCTCTTGGATCTCCACTTCGTAGTGGACTAGAGTCTCCTTCTCCCCCTTGCAGATATATCCACCTGAATCCCTGATCTTGGGGCTTTCTAACTTCAAGTCTCCAAAATGCATGATGGCCCTTGACTGGAGATTCAACAAACGGGGATCCTTGACGTTTTTCACCGGGCCCTTGTTGGACCACATGGTCTTGGGTTTGTCCCCACCCAGGCTTTGATACTGCCAAGTTAATTCGTTGTGTTGAGAACCATTTGGACAAAACAAGGTGGCTGGGTTCTGGGAAGCCAAGGCTAGCTGGTAGTTTTCAGCTGGTAGAACGCTCGCCAGCAGACAGATGGAAAGGAACGCCCGACTCATTCCGAGTGGTCTGCCCTTACGTTTTGAAAGCATCTAGACAGCAGCTTTGATGCACCTGAGCCTTACAGCTATTGTAATATCTCTCCCATGTGATGTCACAGGGCTTTAGTGATGTAAGCAGTTCATGGTCAAAGGTAGTTGGCCAACTATCAGTTGAGACTATAGCATTTTCAGCTGACTCATTTTCAATTATATATTCCACGTTCTTTTCAGCGCTCTCAATGTATTTTTGTACATTAACGGGTCTTTTTCTCCTCTCAAAAAATGAATTAAAGAAGGGATTAAATGCTTTGAAAATAAGGCCCGACATACCTTATTCACCCTTACAAACATTCATTACCATAGTATAATAAAAAAAAATTTATTGAATATTTATTACAGAAAGTTACATTTCATTTATATAACGAAGATACATCAAATCTTGAATAAATGTAATTCATAGACAAATATTCATGAATTAAACCATACAATAAATATGGCGATGAATAAATAGCTAGTTTTATATCAATTACATTCTTACAAATGATAGTAATGTATTATTCATATTACTAAAGAGCTAATATTTCACTGTTAAAGAGGCTGTGTGGTCCAGTGGTTAAAGAAACGGGCTTGTAACCAGGAGGTCCCCGGTTCAAATCCCTCCTCAGACACTGACTCATTGTGTGACCCTGAGCAAGTCACTTCACCTCCTTGTGCTCCGTCTTTCGGGTGAGACGTAGTTGTAAGTGACTCTGCAGCTGATGCATAGTTCACACACCCTAGTCTCTGTAAGTCGCCTTGGATAAAGGCGTCTGCTAAATAAACTAATAATAAAAATGATACATACACATATTACTGTATTAACGTTTTGAAATAAAAAAATCCGACTTCAGTTCGAAATAGACAATAAAGAATGGTACAGCTTGTGAACAGTAAAATGTGATTATTGGAAGAAAAAAAACTACATATTTAGAACAAGTTGTTTATAATACTGGCACTGTACTGTATGCCACAGGTAACATACGCTGATACCGCCCTCAAAAGACTAGAATAACAGGTGATTAGATAGCTTTTATTGATTTATTAGTCACCTTTTGCGGTACTAAATCGTGAGGGCTAAATATATCTTTCACATTCGGCTTCCAGGTCCTGGGTACTGGTCGCCAGCGCGGCTCACTGGTCTTTTCTGCAGTCGCCTTGTGACCCAGGCGACGGTGTAGAGCAGGGAGAAGAGGAAAGCCAAGAGAGCGCAGAACTCAAAGGCTCTGACGGCTCCCTCCAGCACCCTCCGCGGGCCGGCGTTCCAGGGGTCACGGATGCGCACGTTGAAAGAGTCGCTCAGCTGCCGGTTGACAAAGCAGCTGTACAGCCCGGTGTCCGCGCTGCTGACGTTCCTGATCAGGTAGGTCCCTCCCCCGCTGTCCAGTGAGTGGCTGCCGTTGTGCAGCAGCAGCCCCAGGTGTGTGAGAGAGCAGGAGTCTCTCTCCCAGTAGATTGGACTGTAGGAAAAGAAAGGGGGGGGAGACAAAAGCTACGGGTTATAGTTTTGCAGGTATAACAACAGCTGGAGTAGGGACTGTACGAATAGAGTAGAAATGAGTTATTATTAAGCAGTGTTTTTTTTTTTTTTCTTTTTATGGTTACCGCGGATTTCACGATTTCTGTGAAATTGACCCATTGCCCTGTAATATGTAACAAATACAACCTTATGCGTGCTTTAAATATATACATTTCGAAGCCATAAGTTGTGTTCATAATTTGCTACAGACCTTAACATTGCGTTAAAACAATATGCAGATTTAAGCTCGTGGAATCGTATTTTCACGCGTGCATGTGATTGTGTTCCCTCATTTAAACAGATGGCTAGAATATATCACGATTGTGTTAAATGCGGTGTGGATGCATGCTGCCTGTGTGTACTGTATCTCAAAGACTCAACCCAGTGTGTTGCTCATCAGTCTCATACACTGAAGGGTCAAACTCAGTACATCGTACCCCGTTCAGATGGGCGTCTCCTTGTTTTCTGAGCTCCAATCGTTTGCGCATGCCCGGGCAAGCAAACAACACCGCGTACCAGCACACCTGAGACACTGCATTGAGAAACCTGGCAGCCTTTTAGTTTGCTTCCGATAAACGATTGAACACACTGTGACTTTACCTGATGGGCAACAAACTGGGTTTTCTACAAGTCAGCATTAACTGTTTTCTTTCAGAAGCATTTCAATATTTAGGAGCATTTGCTGCGTAATGAGAAAGTAATCAATTTTGAATGACAAAGCTGTTTTTTTCTGCTGTAATAAATATTATATGAAACATCTTGAAATACCTATTTTTAGACAGCAAAGTTAGGTTAAATAAAGCTTATTTTTTACCCCAAAAAATACAGCCCTTGTCATTATGCATTGGTAGTACATTATTAATAATCCTGCAGCTTTCCTGGGACAAATTGCTTACGTCTTTGTTAGTTCTGCAAAGAATAAAGTATTGTGTTTGGTTCATGCTTGCTATTCGAGTAAATGTGATGGAAGAATGCTAAGAATTCCAGAGGCATGCATGACATTTCATTGCCTGCACAAGCTAACTGCAAGGACGTAGCGCCATCTACTGGCCTGTCTGCAGAAACCTGTCAGCTGTACCTCAAAGGGTACTTGCAAAGCAATACAGAATGGATATGTGTTACCTGCCATCATAGTAGAATGATGTGTACATTAATCAGTTTATTTTTTAAAAGTTAACTAATTTTACACAGCTGATAACCCTTCTAAATATCTTGGTATCTCTGCATATATAATCGTCCACTCTTGGATAACAGGCAAGAGGTTTTAGTAAGCTAGACATGCTGTCAGTACAGTGGCGTGCACAATGCTATCCATTTACTACCGCTATAGATTGACCATTTCAAATTACCTGTAAATAGATGCACTCAGGCAGTTCAGGGTGGCAGTGCTGTAGACCGAGGTCTCGTAGGGTTTCACGATCGCCATGGAGAGCAGCTCCAGAGATTCCAGAGTCTCCTCAATGTCATCCGAACAGTTTTCATAACAGGTCTGGATCCGGATCTCGGGACCTCGTCCGAAGGAAGCATTCCCGAGAAGTCCCCCCAGTTTGAGCTTCATCAGCCCGCAGGGAGCCGTCTCCTCCATCCCGGTAAGTGCAGGAACCATCCTGACGTAGCAGAATCCAACCTTCTTCCTTTCCCCGGTTCCTCCACACCTGTCGCAAGGCTGCCAGTCCCCCCACAGAGTGAAGATCTCAGCCTGGGTGCCGTTTTCCAGATCCACCGTGACGTTCTTCAGGGTCTCCTGCTCCAGATCGGCGTGGGACACATGGAGGTCGGTGGCGTCTTGGAAATCCACCTCGTAGCGGGCCAAGGTCTTGTTCCCGCGTTGGCAGAGGTAGACCCCCGAATCTTCGACCCTTGCTGCTTTGATCACCAGCTCCTCCGAGATGATTTGGACCCTGGACTGGAGGTCCACCAAGAAGGGATCGCCAAGCTTTTCGTCGATGCCTTTGAGGGTCGCGATGGTCTCGGGCAGGCTGTGATTCCTGGAGCTGAGGTTTTGATACTGCCAGAAAACATCAGAGTATTCCGAAGCGTTAGGGCAGACAAGGGAAGCAGGGCTGGAGGTCGCCAAGGCTAGCAAGCAAGGCCAGTCCGCACCACAGGCTAAAGGGATCTCCATCGAAGCACCGACCCTAAGGGTTCCTGTTAATACAAGGCATACGAATACTGTTGCATAGTTGTCCATTTTGTGAGTCAGTTAGGGTTTTAACATTGGTAGAAATGTTCCTGGTCCAGGTCTGTTTCCACTGTATTGACCTTATCTGGAATTTTGAGGTTGTTGCCAGCCCCTGATGATGGTCTGGTGCGGTTGCTAGGCTATGATGTCATAATGGGAGGGCAGTCAGACCTCATACTGTAAATCATAGTTTACAGCTAGATTAAAATGATTCATGTTTGTACTCATGTGTAGTCCTTATAAAAGCATATGAGTTCGAGTCTGTTTATAAGTAGGTTGTCTGCCTTGTGATTTACAGGGTCTGTACCTTTTTTGTGTTTTTTTTCTACCATACATTTTCAACATATTTGCGAAGAGGATATTTTCTGATAGGTCCTGGCACATTTCCTATTTAAAAAGCTATGATTCCCAAACTACACTTCTCAGAGCAGTAACAAAATGACTATCATGTGTCTGTGTGTACTGTAGATGCAATGATTAGGAGTGATTTTCCTTCCAATTGGATTTTGACCTTGTGCTGCTTGTCACTTGGTGTAAATACAGTGCATTGTATGTAAGCTTTTTTTTAAATAGTGACATTGTTTCTCAAAGAAAAAAACAGCATGGTTTGGAAATTATGTAACGATACTGGCGATACAGGCAACTGCATTGTGATGTCATTTCATTCCGTTCATACCATATTGCAACGACATCATTATTTGGCAGAACAGTTTCCATGGAGTCCGACGTGGGTGATGTCATAAGTTGCATCACAGTTGGAAGAACCGTACTTCACCAACCCGCTCCCAAGGGTGACGGGTCTAAACATTGTGCCCTGAACTGAAAGGGCCCAGTTTCATTATCTTCTAAAGAATGTAAAATACTGGCGCGATTCACGCAGGTTATTCAGATTTCACTACAGTAAAAGTAGGTCCCCAACAACTGATGCCCTTTCATTTTATAGACTGGGCCTGCAACGTCAGACAGCGTTCCAAGTGTCCTGGAAGCATTCGGATGCATTTCACAAGGATGACAATTTAAGAATTTGCTTATTAGTCCTGCTAGACACATGACCGTTGACCCCTTTATTAATACAATAAAAACAAGCTTTATTAATGAATACACAGTTCAAAGGTAGCTGTGAAGAATTCAAATCTGCTCTTCTGTGATCTCAGTCGCTCCCTCCTCCTCTTCCTCTCACTACATTGTTTGCAGCTCTGTCTTGGTGTCTGAAACAAGAGGTTTTTCTGTTGTGCTTGCAGGGGGTAGCTGTTGGAAGGTCACATCCTTTCCCAGGCTGACCTCACTGTGCACGGCCTCAGCCAGCCTCGGGCGCACCCTCCTGTAAGGCTTCTTGACGCTGGAGTCCTTGGAAAGCTTCATCACAGTAACGACCAGCAGGAAGACCGCTAAAGCCACAACCAGGTATTTGATCATGAGGTAGCCTCGTCTCACTTCTGGGGGATCAATGGGCTTGAGGGTGTGGAGCTCCACTGTGAAGACCCCGGTCATAGATCGGTTAGCGTAGCAGCGGTACAGGCCAGCATCACTGGGGAAGGCGTGGCTTATCCCATACACGGCGCCCCCTGTCTGGTTGTCCAGGGAGTGCCGGCCGTTTGCTTTCAGCAGATCCAACCGGGTTGTGAGGTTGTCATCCTTCTGCCAACAGACTGGGCTTGCGAGAGAGGAAAGGGAATTTCAAACAACGGCACGTTTTAGCAATTAAAAAGACAATTTGAAGCTACTTACTCTTTAATTATTTATTTATTTTTTACTACGTTAACCTCAGAATTCATGATTTACTGCTGGTTTAACAGATCCTGATTGGGCAGCCTTAACTAAATTAACATCAGGTCATCAGATTAATGCTAATCAGGGTCTGTGAAACCAGCCGTGAGAGTGAAGTTTTGAGCATTTCATCTGTGGAAGCAAGCTATTCTGAAGGTTCTGCATCAATCAAGAATTTTAGAATTGAGAAATTATATAAAATATACCAATATTATAAAATAGATATGTTATTAAACATCATATAATCAAAGAAACTGCAAAATGATATTGCAAAAAGTCTACTAGAAGCCATAATAGTAGTACAGTAGTATTTCATGTTAGATTTCAAAATACTTTTGTTAAGTATATGGGAAAACTACAAAGCAGCAGTATGCAATTCAATATGTCAACATAACATTATTCAGCAGGTTTCGTTCGACTTTAGGAAGCTAAACTAGTTCATTCTCTAAGGTGATGATGCAAAACTTTCGGCCACAGCTGTAGTACAGTATGTTACATGGGAGCTCTCTTACTTGTAAATGGAAGCTCTGGGACATTTCAGCTCGACTGGTTCGTGAAGTCTGGTCAGGTAGGTGTCCAGGAGCAGAATGGGGGTCTCTTTGTTCTTCCCCAGGTCCTGTTCCTTCACACACTCCTCCATGCAGCTCTCTATCCTGAGCTCTGGGCCTCGCTTCATCAGTTCCCCCGTCTCCTCCAGCTTCAGCTTCATGAGACCACAGGGGAGCGGGGACTCGACCTTTGTGTAGCTGGTCAGCACACGAGCATAGCAGAACCCCACTCTCTTCCGCTCCCCCAAAGACCCACAGCGATCACAAGCCTGCCACTCGCTCCACTGAGTAAAGATCTCCAAACTCTTCCCTTCCCCTAAATCCACAGTCGCGTTGTTGAGGGTCTCCTGTCTCAGGTCTGCGTAGGACACGTGTAGCTTTAGGACGTCTTGGAAGTCTATCTCGTAATAGGCTAAGACTTTGTCCCCTTCTTGGCACAGGAACACCCCCAAATCGGAGACAAGCGGTTCCTTCAGCTTCAGGTCTTCCGCTATCAGTTTGGCCGTGAAGGCCAGGCGTCGGAGAGCAGGTTTCTGCTCGAGATCCTTGACCAGTCCTTTGGTGTCAATGAAGGCCACAGATTTGCTGTACTTCTCCGTGAGGTTTAGATAATGCCAGGAGATGCGCTGGGGGTTTGGCGCATTGGGGCAGTCCAGGAAGACAGTGTTGAGAGAGATGAAGGCTGTTTCACAGGGGCGGTTGTCACGGCAAGACCAGGCCGTGTCTCCTTGAGCGTGAATACAGGGGGGAGCGAGGGCAAGAAGCAGGAGATGAACTACAGAGAAGGGGGCAGTTGTGGGCATCTTGTATCTATATTCTGTGTCTCTGTGCGTTTAATGGGTACAATGTGTTCAGTTCTATAGAATTTAGATGCTTCATAATATTCCAGAACTTTATGTGGTTTCTTTCGGAAGATTGTATAGTGATGTCACAAAGCATTTGATTTAGGCATGGATTAAAGCGCTACATTTTTTTTTCTTTTAATTGCATGTAAAACATTATGCAACAAGTAATCTGTAAATACACATGCTAGTAGTTTGTAGTCCCTCTCTCTCTCCTCCCTCCTCCCTCCTCCCCCCCCCAATTAATTTCAGATTTAAGCGAGTTGCTTGGTCTGGTACTGCCCTATTTCCATAGCACAGGTGAATAGAATGTGCTCAGTTTATTTAGGGGATAATGGCAGTGCTGTAGCAGGTTACAAGGCAATTGTGGAATAGTGTCACTATCTTTGCCTGATATAATCAGTGTAGTCCACTGAAAGGGCTTGAGTGTTCATGGAAACAGGTGTTAGTGTGATGTCAACCACGCTTTATTTACCATTCAGTTATTGCTTAATAACAGAACAGCTGACCAATTATTATTATTATTTATTTCTTGGCAGACACCCTTATCCAGGGCGACTTAGTCGTAAACAAAAATACATTTCAAGATTAATATTAATATATATCCCGGCTTAATACCTAGTATTGGTATTCAGCCACCCAAATCTACTCAAGGCTTTGTAAATGCATAAAATATGAACCCAATTTATTCAGCGTTTGAGTGTGCACCTAAAATTGAGAAAAATAAACACAAATATAAAAAAAAAAACACGCACCACACCAACTGTTGCTTACACTTTTAAAAAATAGAGTTTATGCTTCACATTACCAAAATCAATACAGATACATATTTTGCGTACATTGTGGTAGATTCTTCTTATTTACAACAATTTCAAATCTGATGCAGTTAGTAAACTGTACATAATTGACATTTAAAATAAAAAAATTGCAAAATGAAATGTCAATACAAGAGAATCTTGTCTTAAAAAAGGTTGCCAATATTTTTAAAAAGCCTATTTAAACCAAAAGCAAATTATAAAAATAAAAAAAAGAGGTATTATCTTAAAGCATTTCATTACACATGTAACTCATGGTTTAGGAATTCACATGAATGATTTTTACCAGCATTAACGTCTCACTTCAATCCTATTGGCTGCAAACAGGTCTGCTCATGAATGAGTTCCTGCTCTCAGCCAATCACAGGGTGTCTGAGAAGTCAGGCAATACAGGCTTAAGTGGCAATGTTGGTTGTCTCTGAATTCTCGAAGCAAACAGGAGTGAATTCAGTTCATTTTGATTTGCAATGCAGAGAATAGAGGGGGCTTCAGCACCATTTAAACAGAGATTATCCTAATAGAGGAGACTGCCTGACTCGCTGGACACCAAGTCACATGTGAACTGTGTGCAATTACAGTAAATCAACTCATGTACACCTGATTGTCGTAACTGCACAGTCAATAAGTATCTAAATATTGAAGGATCAAATTCTATTAATGTCATCTTTACTGACACAATGTTACCAGCTAACTCCTGCTAAATTTAAATCTACATACAACTTATTTACAATGTATTCAATTATGGTAGTAAGGGTTCGATTGTGGTTTACACAGCAACAAATCCCACAGAGACAGCACTGGGTTACATTGGGCAACAATGCTGTACAAAATGAGTGGCTCCAACCCATGGACTCCTAATAACTATGCTATGGAGTCTAACAACAGTACAAATTTACAAAAATGAGTCATTTACACTAAAACACAGGTAACAGTAATAGTGTGGTAGCTAGCTTTGATTCATGCATGCAGTAAAAGGTTTGAGAACATAATTTCTCTTATTTTGTTTTTAATAAAAGCACAAGGAGGCCAAGTGACTTGCTCAGCGTGACACACAGTGAGTCAGTGGCTGAACTGGAAACCTCCTGGTAACAAGCCTCTTTCTTTAACCACCAACTCTCCTCACTCACACAAAATGAGCGGTTAATTGAACTATCCATCTTCTGCAATACAAACTGCATTCCCATTCCCGTTGCACCCCATACAAAACCTACAAAGCCATACCAACATGATCCCCTGAGGACGTCCAATCTGCACTTGATTTTCCGGCTGTTTGAATCATTTGATATGCCTCTAGGTCGTTTTATTTATTCGTTTCATAGTTAGCTAAGAATCAGAGCAAGTTTTCTGAATATAAAAATTGCCAATCCTAACAAAACACATTTTCAGATTTTACCCATCTGATTCAGTTGTTGGAATGCATACATGGGATAATTGGTCTGGTTATAAAATGCAACAAACTATTACATTAAATCTAGCCCAGTATAGAAACAGTTCATCTAATGCCTTCAGTGACCTTTTATATCTGCACTTATTAAATGTGTTTACAATATTTTAAGAAAAATCACACATTAGAGGCAGTGGATGAACAGGATGCTTTACAGACAGTGATTTGTCTGTGTGCACATACAGCGAAAACGATGAAACTAACATTAAAAAAAGGAATGTTTAACTCTAAAAAGACACCCCAAACAGCTATTGGAAAAAGAAAAAAAAAAAACATTCCTTGACGAATATGTTTATTACAGTACTGATTTACCAGTAGCTGGAAGTTGAAGCCTTGTGTTGAACGCTGATTAATCAGGATTTGTTTGGCCTCATTTCTCAGCAAAGGGAAGCATTCAGTAAGAATTAAAAGGAGGGGGTTCCAGAACACACAAGACATTCCGCTCTCAGACCACCAGGCTCTCCCGACTCACAGCTCCATTCTGAAACATAAGAGATGGAAGCATTTTTAAACGTCTGCTTACTTTGCAATTATTAGAGTCATCTTGTAATGGGCCCCCCCCCCCTGTCCAAACAGTGAATGGAAACCATACACATGCGTCAGTCTCTTAATAGCTGGTCTGGAAAAACTCAAAACATGCCAAGTCTTTATTCCCTTTCCCTGGAGGCTTTTACAAAAACTACTACCAAAACTATGGGAATGCTTAACACTTTAAGCATGTAGCTTCACATTTTAAATTGACATTTTCCTAACAATTATGCTGTTTGCCATGATTGAGTTACTGGTCCTGTTACTCCAAGATCAGCATTCAGAGGAAATATTGAATGCAACAGAACCCAGAACTCATAATGACTGAAAATAAATCATAAAAAATGGTAAAATTACATTTGAAGCCGTGTGCCAAGTGATGGATCAACGTCAGAGTTACTGGAAAAGCCTCAAGGATAGCGGCCACACAATTCCAATGTAATCCGAGCGTTGGATTCTGAATTTCATTATGGTCTGTTTACAAAGCAATAGAAGCCATCCAAGTGTATGGCTATACAAAAATAGTGTCTCCATAAAATATCTACCTGTGGCGTATTTAAAACTACAAACTTTATTAGGAAACAAATAATGGTATAGATAAAGTAGCCCAAGACAATACTTCAAGTTTAGCAGAGCGAGAACAAGAGGACATAAATGGAAGCTGTGTAAAAAGTTTAGAACCGAAGGTAGGAAGCGCTTTTCTTTAACAGTTATAAATGCATGAGTTCCCCCCACAGTAGGGTAGAAAAGGTGTGCCAACAAGGGATGAGCCTTGGTCAAAACGGCCTTTTCTCATTCCCAAACGTTCTAATAACACATCCGATGTGTAGAGTTTGTTACCTTGCGCAGATTGCCCTTGCCCCTGCCTTTAGAGGAGGCGAGAGACTCCGTGTCAGTGTATAGCGGGGGTGGAGGCGTGGGGAAGCCATCGTCCGAGTTCCTGCGCCGGTCCCTCCTGTTTCCTCCGGAGCGGTACGTGGCGTCGCTGGCGCTGTCCAGGTTGTCGCGGCTGCCCGAGCGGGGCTGGTTCTGCAGCTGCTTCCTCCTCAGCGCCTCCTCCAGGAAGCCGTCATCGTAGCCTCCACGGGGAGGGGGGCTGCCACGTCTCTCGAGGTCTCGCAGGTCGTCACGGCTACGGCTCCGCCTCTCGTAGGGATCCCCTCGGCGACGGTCGTCAGGGGAGTAGTCACGCCTCCAACGATCGTCACGGTCAACACCAGAGCTGGACAAAACAATTGACTGTTTATTCCAGAATGCAACTTGGTTTGTAAAAAGTGAATGTAAAGTGACGCCTTCATCCAGGGCAACTTACAATTGTTAAAAGATATCACTTTATTTTTACATAGAATCATATATTATATATATATATATATATATATAATATATATATATATATATATATATATATATATATATATATTATATATATATATATAATATATATATATATATATATATATATATATATATATATATATATATATATATATAATTCTATGTAAAAATAATGTGATATCTTTATATATATATATAAAAGATATCACATTATTTTTACATAGAATCATATTATATATATGATTCTATGTAAAAATAATGTGATATCTTATATATATATAAAGATATCACATTATTTTTACATAGAATTATATATATATATATGATTCTATGTAAAAATAATGTGATATCTTATATATATATATAAAGATATCACATTATTTTTACATAGAATCATATATATAATATGATTCTATGTAAAAATAATGTGATCTTTTATATATATATATATATATATATATATATATATATATATATTACCCATTTATACAGTTGGGTTTTTTTACTGGAGCAATCTAGGTAAAGTACCTTGCTCAAGGGTACAGCAGCAGTGTCCCCCACCTGGGATTGAACCCACGACCCTCCGGTCAAGAGTCCAGAGCCCTAACCACTACTCCACACTGCCACTGTTAAGAAGCTAGTTGTTTTTTTTTTTCAGTTTTCTTTAGTCTATTATAAAGTGCTGCACATTTGTTTGATAGGCTATGACCCCATTTCACATTGCAGGGAATAGGATTCCACCTGAACACCTTTATTTCCTAAATGAAGTACACAGAATCAGGCTCAGATTAACACTAGCGGATCCGGATCCTCTCAACTTGTGAAACGCGGAGTGCGTTTACCAGATGCGCCACTCGGGAGCCCCACACCACAAACTAATTAGCACATTTATAAAAAAGAAAACTACTTTTTACAGTTTTAGTTTGCATAGAAAAACACCAAATATTTCAACTATACCCCTTGAATATTAAAACCCCTCCATTATCAAGGCTATTTTGTTGGTCCTTGACAGCAAATTTTCACTGCAGAGCAAAATTACCAAAAAACAGGATTTTGCAACCGATGAGCTTTAAGAGTCAACCAGAGGAAGCTAGAACGGAACGGAAGTATGAAATTTTGCCACTCACTTGCCACGCCCCCCTCTGTCAGGCCCTCCCCTGTAGTGGTCGTCACGGTAACTGCGGTCCAGGTCATCAAGGTCGTCCATGGAGCGAGCCCGCCCCCGGCTGGGAATATAATCTCTGCCCCTCCCACCACGGCTGCTGGCATCGTCGCGGTAACGGGGGTCAGCGTGGCGCGAGACGCTGCTCACCACGCTCATGTTCTCGTCCACGTCCATGATGGGCATCATCGCCTGGTTGCGCACCCGGCCCATCCCGTCGCGCATGTTGGCGCGAGGGTCCGCGGGCTCGTGAAGAGAGCTCACCTCGCTCATTCCCGTCACTAGAAAAATGATTTAAAAAACAAAAAAAGCATGTCAGTAACATCCAACACCATAGCCGTAACTATCAAAAATCAGCATGAAAATATAAAAAGTAGATTATGACCTACATCCACTGTATGCAGGGACGGAGATAAGACTCCCATTGCATAGCGGTTTGACCCAGTCCTGGTTTTACTACAAGTTTAATAAGACACACCTGAGCTTGTTACCTTTACACACTGGGGCTGATCAAGCTCGTATTGAAACCTGGAATGAAACTGCTATGCAATAGGAGCCTTATTTACATCCGTTGTACGCTAGTAGAATTTATTTAAGTAGGATATTGGCATGGGCAAGCATTTGAGTAGCTCGATTTAGATTTTAAAAAATTAAAGTTTGGCATATGAATCTACATGTTGTATGTTGGGGATATGCCCCAAAACGTAGAACTTCAAGGTCAGCTCACGCACACAATCGTTTTGTCCACTGTGCTTCTATGAAAGCATTCCAAATTCATTTTTACACCAAAAAGGGTCCATTCCATCATTAAGCATTCTGTGCTCTATTTTAAATGGAACACCCCTCCCCGTAAAAAAAAACTAAAACCTGCTTTTTGACAGCTGTTTTGTTTACATTTAAAGGATGCTTAAACTGACACCAACTTTATTTACCATAAAATATAAATTGAGGACCATGTGTGTGTGTGTGTATATTATATAAATAAACTTGTAATTCATGGACTTCACTCTGACTTGCGTACCTTCAAGGTAGCATGTGTTTAACAGTGGAGTTAGTTGTAGGTTTTTTTTGCTTATTTAAATATACAAGACGTACATTTCTCATATTTTCCATTGGCATCGCCAGGGCGAGTGGGGTCAAAGTTAGCCAGCTCCTTTTCCATGTAGTAAAGGACCCTCATTGAGTCGTCTACCTGGTTTGCCTGAATTCGATACCCACTGCGCACTGAAATGTTAGGAAGCAAAATACAGCAAGCGTAAAATATTACTACAATACAAATGGGAAACGCTAGACCTGAAACGGTTAACAATAGGTTCAAAAGAGTGGTGGGTGTAGAGCATTTACGCCCCCTTTCAAAATAAAATAACTATCTATTTGTTTAAATTCACTGTAGTTTCAAAGTATTTAAATGGTGCCAGGGTTTCTATTACCCTTTTGAAAAGTCTATAGTGTTCACTGCCCCTCTGCTCCAAGACCACGTACTCCACTAAAGATTTTAATTCTTAATTAATTATTTCAGTTTATTCTTTCACTAAATGAAGTGTGCCCAATTCTTTAACCCGATAGCATGACCAAGCCAACTGCCTCAGGAGCTCTACAGTGGATGGTGGCCCACGAAGGACTAAAGGACAGCCCTGCAGATTGTCTGAGCTCTACTGGTGCCTCACAAATGAGCAGGAAGCGACAGTTTTGCCTCCTTAACGCACAGGGGTGACAGAGGATCCAAACCCACGCTTGATTTGCTGCACCCTGCACATGACACAGCCCTGCCTTTACCAGGTGGGCTCAAAATAAACTGGGCTACAAATATGATGTACAGAATATTACAAGAAAGCAGCGAAAAGTGAAAGGAACCCCACCACCATTTCTCCCCCTCTCACATGGAACACATTAAACAAAACAGATTAACTTTTTTGTAAAACAAGTAAATCCATCTTTAATTCTTTCAGCGCCGAGTGATATTATAGAGAAAGATCAGCATAGGACAACTACTTAGATCGTTTCAGTGTCTTGTACTGATCAAAGTAAATAAAATGCAGACAGATTATTATGTTATTAAAAGGAGTTTGTGTGGAGTTCTTTCCTAAAGCTATATTACAGGTCTCCAGTGCTGAAATGCTGTTTAACTCTCAAGAGCTGCAACTTCTCAGCTTACCAGAATTCGCACCATCTTGGTCGTGCAAGAGAGGTACCTGGGAGTGATGTCCAACTGGAGTAAAAAAAAAAAAAAAAAACAATGTAAAACAAAACTGCATTTTTCAAACCACACAGATTCATAGTAACCCTGTTCAATGCATACACCCCCTGTATGCAGCTGAAGTTGAATTAAAATTGGATTGGCGGCATAGAGGACCTAGCGGTCATGGGGTTAGCAAAGGAGTTTTAAATACCATGCTAAAGCATATTAAAATGATTTTAAAAGTAAAAATGTGTGACATACAGATGGACAAGTGAACAGACAGACGACCCATTTACCCTCAGAATGTCACTCTCTAACTTAAGCGACATGATCATCACAACTGGATAAGCGTTTCTCCAGATGTGGCACCCTTCACAGGTGTCACCGCCTGCCAGGGGAGGAAAACCGAGACCTACTTACCCGAGCTGGCTCCATCGTAGTCTGGCATGTACCCGTTGCGACTGGGAACGATGGGCACCATGGGATATGCAGAACCCACGGGCACCATGTGGGCCTGGCCGGGGTGGGAGTAGTTGCTGGCAGCATACACGCTGGGCGCGTACATACTGGGCACCCCCGATGTGACGGCTTTCCCAGCTTCATACACTGCGGAGGAAACCGGAGGGTGGGAGCGATCAGACCAGAGTGGTGAAAGGGCACGGCAGAGTCCGTATTTAAATGCAAGTTTGTGAACCCAACGAAACCTGAAACTGGATTAGGTTTTAAAAGTCGGGTTTCAGGATTAAAAAGGAGGAATCTGATACAGGTACGTCATATCATAATTATCTTAAAAAGGTAAATCGAGGTATTTTCTTGTTTAGGTTCACTTTGTATGTTTTAGGTTTGCCAAGGCTTGTCTTCAACCAAAATAAAAAAGCAATATACAAAACTCAAAACATTTATTTTTTTTGCGATAATCAAGTGTTCTAACCCCCAAAACAGCGCCTGTACTGCATTAGTGACCAAGACTGGGGTCAACTTCAGTTCCCTTTCAAATCAATTCCAAATCCGATCCCTTCATTTGGGATTAGAATGGATTAAAAAGGAATAGGGATTTGGAAATGGAAATAGATTTAAAAAAAAATAATTGGGGGGGGGGGGGGGGGGGAAGGAATTGACCCCCACCCTGTTCGTGACTTCATACGCCCCCTGCAGGGAGCTGGCTGTACTCACGGGCTCTGGGGCAGCAGCAGCGCTCGGGGCAGCAGGGGCAGCTGACGTAGCAGCAGCAGGTGTGGGGGCAGCACTGGCACCAGCAGATCCCAATCAGCATCAACAGCAAGAGGAACCCCATGATCACCAACACCACCAGCAGCCAGTCTGCGAGGGAGAGGAGAGAGACAGAGTCAACACGCTGGTACAGGTGAGAGGGAGAGGAGAGAGGCAGAGTCAACACTCTGGAACAGGTGAGAGGGCGAGGAGAATCCCACAGCGAGTCCCTGTTTATATACATAAAATGTTTTGTATAATTTGAATTGGAGTTTGGCAGGGCTGAGATTGAAAATCCCATCCCTGTGGAAGGAAGTGTGGAATGTGGCCATTGATTGCCAATTTGGGGATGGTAAGAGTGGGAGCAGTAAGTTGTGCTCCCTGCCTCTGCCCCGTGACAGCACAGCTTGGGTGCAGTTTTGTTTGTTTAATTGTTAATTATTTTTTTACTTTGTTTTACTGTGTCTGCTGGCCAGCCATGATGGCAACGCTACTGAACCACAGCCAGCCAATCTGACTAGCACGTTAGTCCTGCTCTAGCAATACCCAACGCTCCACAAGCTAGACCTGAACTTTCACCTTCCATCTGGTCAGGAAGGCCGTTGTAAGTGTTTTACTTAGTCATCTGATAGCCTCACCAAGCCGAAAACAATATTCTGTCTGAACTAATGACAAGCGCCACTCTCTCTTCGAAGATTTGTTATTCCAACATTTACAAAAACCCTGCGACTGTTTCTAATTAGCGTTGTTTTTGTGTATACGTCTGTAGACCTCTGGCACACACTAGTATACTAGACGGCCGATCACAAATTTCTATCCTGGACAAAAAACTATTCAGATTGTATTGTCCACTTGGGGGAGCAGTCTCCTCGGTTACTGTAGTTAACTGTACATTAAAACAAAGGCTGCAAAACTATTTAAGTGTAAATGATTATGGTAGTTTAGCACTTGCATCATTCATTCATATATATCCGCATACTGTTTAAAAATGTAACTGCCATCTTATCATTAGAACTCCACCCAACAGATGAGTAGAACTTTGGTCCAGTCAGTGGAGACTAACTTACTGGCATGCACACCTTCTAATCTAATGGTTTTATTTACCATAACTGCTATTAAGTGGGGTGGAAATTTTAATCAATTAAAATCTGGAGCTCACTCACTTTATAGTCTGGCATTTTTTAGTACAGTCATAACAAGTGCAACAGCCAAGAATTACAAAGGCTTTATAAAAAAAAAAAAACACAGAACAGAACATGTACACACAGACTTATTCTCCCTACCCTGCTTTCACTTTAGCTCTAGTAGCCCATATTTCCCGTCAATACTATAAATCAAAAACTGAATTTCTAGAACAGGACCCCAGCAGAGTTTTACATTTGTTTTCCATGGTGCACATAGGAAACAATGTTGGAGCGAGGAAGTGAGAGAACAGAGAGGAAGCCATCTAGTAATTTAGTGCTGTGGCAGGACACGTGAAAACCCAAAACAATGGATTTGCTATTGAAGAAAACCTTGGTGATTAACCCATTAAGCCTGACTCTTAAAGAAACCCCTGTTTTCTATCCCTGCTTTTCGCGGTCTAACACCCCTCCACTCTATGTAAACACTGCCGCTACCAGAACACATAAGGGCTCAGTACCTTCCACACCCACTATCTCAATGCCTGGCAACAGATCTGTGGAGTTTGACATCCTCCCTAAGGACAGAAAGAGAAAAACCCAAAGTTATCAACGAGGTTCCGGCCAAAAGAAAAAACTAGATGGCTTCTCTGAAGAGAAAAAAAAAAACTACAGAAGGTCTGGAGGATTGGGGGCCAAGAAAGTCTCATTACAGGTTTACTGCCTGTAAAAGACAGCGTTTCTTTGTCAAACAACGGCTCTCAAAGCCAGGCTTAACCACTGCACACAAAAAAGCCAAGTTTGTTTCAAGAACATTTGCAATGGTCAGCAACTAAGATATACTGAAAGTAATTAATTCAATGAAACAGGAAGCTATTGAAAAAGCCTTCTAGTTGAAGCATTGAATTTGTTTCTTTCAGTGTTTAAGGTTCTGAATCTTTAACAATAGGTTTCGATGTTCAAATGGGGGCACACACACTAGTTCAAGACCTCAACGGACATACACAGCCTATGCAATAAGATACAAAGACAGTATACCATTATTATTATTATTATTATTTATTTCTTAGCAGACGCCCTTATCCAGGGCGACCATTACTCTGATGTGATCTAACCGGGACATCATGTTCAATAAGGAGAACATTCAAGCCAACCCAAAGATACAACCATCATTGGCATAACCAAATTATCTACAAGATTCTGAAAGCATGTGTATCTTAATTTGTAATACAATCATGAGTGGTTATACTGAAAACACAAGTATTGCATACAGACCAGCATTTGCAATACCGAAAAACCACCATTACCCAAAGTTTTAGGAACATGGGATGTTTCTAAAAAACAAAAAAATCGGAGAGAGAGAGAGAGAGAGAGAGAGAGAGAGACACGTCTGTTCTTTTGTGTTCTCTAATGTAGGCCTTCTCAAACTCAGCCCTTAATCGAACTGATAATTTGCTTAATTAGACCTTTTCAGTTGTTTTCAGCTATTAGACATTTGCGGATTTCAAGTTAGCTATAACATTTTAAGTAACTTGAACTCTGCAACTGTTTAAGAGCTGATAACAATTAAAAAGGTCTAATTAAGCAAATTATCAGTTCAATGAAGGGTTTAGAGAGAGAAAGAGAGGAGAGAGAGAGAGAGAGAGAGAGAGAGAGAGAGAGAGAGAGAGGAGAGATCAAAGGTAAATTAGATTTTATCATCGTTTAATAACCCTTGACCAAGTGACAAGTTGCTATAAAAGGCTTTAGGTCTTGCATCACAATACACACCATACAAGGAAGAAATTCATTGGTACAGAATTAAGTTTCCTCTCCAACTGTATATAACCACAGACCAAGAGGTAAGCTGAGACCTCCAGAAATTACTGTTCTGGTATCTTCAAAAAACTCATGTGCAAAAGCCAAGAATTACCTAAGCTTTCAAAACACACACCCACACGCTTATTTTCGGTAGACTGTTCTCACTTTGGCTCTAATAGACCTTATTTCCCGTCATCACTATAAAATTCAATTCTTAAACTGAATTACAGGCATGAATTACCAGATTTGCTATATTTCTCACATCTCAGTTACTCATTAATAAAGCAGATAACAAGAAGGAATGAATAAATTAATTAATTAAACGCTCGCGTGGTCACACAATGGGTGTTAGAGGAAGCACAGAGAACTGCCAGCTTTCAGCGGTGAAGAAAACGGGCTGCCCATGGTGAATTGTTAAAAAGCACTTACCTTGTCTTCTCCTAAACCACATCTCACACGACCCCCTTCACTTCAATCTTATTTCATTTTTGTGTCACTCGCACACATAGTGGGGATCTTAATGGTTGAGCAGGGGTGCACCACTGGGGTCATTGAGATTCGGGTCCCTCCTTTTTTACCAATATCCTAAATCACTTAACCACTTTAACCTCCTCCCAAGTCTTAATCAGTTAACTCATTAATGATACAAACTACAAAATCCAGGGAGGACCGGATTTGTGCACCCCTTGGTTGATAGTTTAACTATACGAAGTCTGCAGCGTAATGCTGTGTTTTAATATTAACCTTGCAAAAATAAAAGGGTGCATTTAAAGGATCCAAGTTAAAAATCTTCACATACCCAGGACTATGAGTTCTGTGAAGTCCTCGCTGTTTCCCGTCAGATCTTGAGCAGACACGACTGAACAGTAATAAACTCCACCATCACCCCAGGCAGTCTGATCAAGACTCAGATCAGCATCTAAACAGAAAATAAATTAAGAGCAGGCAGGCACATTACAACAGGTTGTACAGCGATGGTTTTGTGGCACGGGGATATAGCTGGGGCATGAACTTCAACGTTTGATTTTACACAAGCAAAAACTAGACTAGATTACTCCAAATTCAACAGACTAACAGATGGCTTCCCCAATTAGCTCGGATTTAGCTATCTTATGTTACCATTGGTAAGGAAGTCTAGTGCTTATCAGAGTCTGTGAAACTAGTCTTTTAACTGCCAAATGACGTTCATTAAAAATCCATATAAGCACATAGAACACCAATTGCTTTTTTTATTGTATTACTGCTGGGTTTATTTAGTTTATTTGTGAATGCCGTTTGTCTTATTTTCTCAGGCATAACTATAAAAGCACTCTGTGCTAAATTTAAAAACACAAAAATTAATAAATTAAATTCAGAAATACTTGGGTTCAATTACTTCTTCAATGAAGACATGGAAAAAAGACAGAGCTGAAACATTTGTCACTGAACATTCGTTTTAGTATTTCCAAATTCAGCGGTTAATAGTTTGCTTAATAAATTCCATGACTCAGTCCATTAGTCAGTGAAAAAGGCTGTCATTGATTAAGATTCTGAGTTTGTATAAACGTCGCTCAGTCCCTCGAAACAATACTCAGTGGCAGACCAACATGCATGCTGACAGAGGCGTTAGCCTAAATGTTGTACCTCCTTGCACTACTATTAATGTCATTGATATAACTTGTTGCATCCTAGTTCATGTTGCATTTTAGGAGTATTATTTGCACTTACAGTAAACCACTAAATTAAATATTAATCTTGCATTGTGACCCTGTACCGCCCTGTATGTTGCCTTGGATAAAGACGTCTGCCAAAATAAATTGTAATAATAATAATAATAATAATAATAATAGTTTGCACACCCCCTGTGATGGTGATCCTGCGACCCTGGTACATCTCCCCCAGGGTGACGCTGCTACCCTGCTTGGACGCCACGATGCGGATCGTGCGGCCGCTGTCCGCGCACTCCGTGTTGGGGTTATAGTTGGGGTTGGAGTTGGCGATCTGGTTGGTGACGCTGTTGGGGTTGAGGGCCGCGCTCACAGGGTCCTGACAGAAGGATTTGTACCTCCACGTGATGGTGGGGGGCTGGGTGGCTGTGGTCTGGTAGTTGCATCTCAATACCACGGGCTGGAACAAGATGGTCACGTATTTCTTTTGAGGGCAGGTTACTGATATCCCCAGAGACGACCCTGTATGTGAAAGAGAATAAATAAATACAGAACCGTGAACTATTCAGACAGTAAAGGCCGCTACACACCAGATGCGTCAAGAGAACCTATACTTTTAACAAGTACAGCGTTCACCCACAGGTGATGCAGGGACACAGGAGCGACGCAAAATAAATAGGACAGAATCATTTACACACCATTTTCACATGTATAGTTACAGGATTACAGTTCAGTTCTCAAGCTGTAGTATTCCTTGAGTGTGTTTTTTTTGTTTTGTTTTAATAGAATCTCAAACACCTACAAAATTGAGCTTTATCATCACTGTGGGTTGGAAAACAAGAACAGTAGCAATTTTAAGCTTTAGTTTATTTTATATTGAGGTGTCATAAAAGCACCACGAAGCGCTATATTTGCAGAATTAAGTTACATTTAGACGTAACTTTTGCGCTTTACAAAATTTGAGCGAGTAAATCATATCAATACAGTTACATAATTAAAATCGGGAGACGCCAGTTAAATTAATTTATTTTTATTTTTTTTACAAAAGTAGCCTGGCCTCAAATGAGAACAATGGCACCTAATGGGTTAACAAGCAATTTCCTCAACTGTCTCGGTGCTTCCATGAACCACTTATTTTGCATACAAAGGAGCTGTGTGAAGGCGGAACTAAAACGCGTCTTTAACCGAATCCTTCCCCGTGTGGGACTTACCTAAACAAAGTATCACTTTGAAGCTGCTTTTAAAGTTCGCAGAATTACGTCATTGATGTACCGGTTCAATAACGGTGCCTCTTTACGCCCCTTGAGCTGAAATGACTTCTTAGAAAATACAGTTAAGTTGTAGCACTCTTCCGCACTGTGCTTAAAATAGTCATCATAGTAACTTTTTTACTCAGCACGCAACACGGGAATTACAAGTGGTGACGACACTGCACTATACAGTAAAGTGTTATACTAATACTAGAGCTATTGACCCACATTAATTGAAAGTCGAGTGCAGTTGCCTTTTACCAACAGCTCTTCGGGTCAGGCCCATCGAGAGGGCGGGGGGAAGGGGACATTTCCCCGGCGCCCAATGCCCCGAAGGGGGGCCCTGATGAAGGGGGAATTTTTTAGCCCTGCTCAAGACCCTTAGCGTTCCCACCACCACATTAAAAAGAAAAACTCCAGTATGTGCTTCTGTGGTGTAATGATTGTGTATCCAGGCGCTGTCAGGTGTTTCACACAATGATTTGAACTTTAGCATTTCATATTTTACTACACCAAAAAGCTGAAAAAAAAGGCATAGAAATGTTATGTATTTTTTAACAACTTTAAAAGAACCCTAAAGTTGCACAATATATACAATGAATTATTCTTTTATTAAGATATATAATTTGCTCAAAACAACGTGTTGCAGCAGTTTGTTAGAAAAAATTGTATCGTGTAAAATAATGTACTTTCTTCAGCTGGTGGTAAAAACAATTAGTGAATGATCCGTTATATTGCTTAAAATACAATATTAGTTAAGAGCAGAGTGGTTTATTTTTGGCACGGGATAAATAAAATAGTGTACAGCAACAACATTAAAATGTAGTTTATGCTAAAAACGTATGTTATTTGATGTTAAGTAAGCTTCCGATTAATGACTATTACACGTGGAGTTTGTACAAAAAAATATTCATTTACCTAAAAAAAAGTTTGAATACTGTAAATAACTTAAACATAACTACTTTGAGAAAGAGTAAACTATCCTGCTGCAGATTTTAATTGAGATATTGAAACTTCTACGCGTCGTTGACAGTTTCCTTCAAACCCATTATCAAACTACTGTATCGATTGTGTTTCCTTAGTAGTTGGCCGTCTATGCCAGATAAGAAACAGACATCAGTAAAATAAATAAATAAACAAATAAATAAAAAGGGGGTAAATGTGAAATAAACATTAAAGTAGACAAAGATTCGTGTTCCAAAACAATTTTGTAAACAGGAATGGATCGTTTTTTGACAATATTATTATTATTATTTTGTATTTCTTAGCAGACGCCCTTATCCAGGGCGACTTACAGTTGTTACAAGATATCACATTACTTTTACATACAAATACCCATTTATACAGTTGGGTTTTTACTAGAGCAATCAAGGTAAAATACCTGGCTCAAGGGTACAGCAGCAGTGTCCCCCACTGGGGATTGAACCCACGACCCTCCGGTCAAGAGTCCAGAGCCCTAACCACTACTCCACACTGCTGCCCCTATGCTGACAATATGATAGTATAAGGGGAACTGGCAAATGATTTTAACACAATGGTGCTTTGTGTCGAACAGGTACCGTGCGTATGAAATCACTGTACAAATTTAAACCCACCTTCGCCGTTTCTCAAGTTACACTCGACCCTTCCCCGCCATTGTATACCAATCCGAAACTAGCCTGCTACTCGCTACAGCAGCTCAGACAACGGTGTTGTAAGACAACACCAATTAAAAGTGATTAGCCACTTCGCTGTCTAACATTAAATTGCAGTAAACAAACGACGCGTCATATTAATGGGAAAGAAAGAAAAAAAGGTAATTGTACAAGCGGCCACATTGGAAACAAACAGGCGGTCAAACAAACTGTACTTCCTTATTTTAAAAAGGGAGTGTAGCCCTTAAACCTTACAACACATTATATCCGCTCACCACTGTCAATGCAAGACAAAATGGAACCGCCAAGTTAAAACGCATTTTCAGATCCAAGTCCTGGTTGGAAGGAAGAGAAAAGGCCAGATGGATGTGATGTAGTCTACATTATTTTTTTGTAATAAAATGATTTTTAAAAAAGTAACGAAGTTTAAAATAAATAAAATAAATAAATAAATAAATAAATAAAGGCAGGCTACAGCAACGTCAAAGGTGCAATTGTTTCCCTTTGTGTGTGTGTGTGTATATATATATATATATATATATATATATATATATAGACAGAGAGAGAGAGATTATTTAGTTATAGTACAATTACAGCCTCCCCATTTCGAATACCTCACCTGCTTGGAAATAAACAACAAAAAACGAGTTATCGTTACTGTAAGCCGTGAAGGCTACCTACTTTAGGCCTAGTATTGCGAATCTTGTTTGTAAACGCCTTTCCCAGATTATTAGAATTATGTTAGTCTGTTAGCCCGCCATCTCTATTTATATATCCAGTTTAATTTAAATAGGGTAAACCTCTGGGAAATGCATGTCGAAGTTTACACGGGATCACCTTTCATGTTTACCTTTGCAGGGCTGAAAAATAAATAAAGAAATCCATATGCGGCCTATCTTACCTGGAAATGAAACAATACACATATTCAAATGCGTTTAAAAAAAAAATACTTTTCAGCAGAAAAGATTAAAACCAATGAGTTATTTTTGTACAATATTTTAAATACAACACGTTTGTTTTTTTAAGCACCTTTAATTATATATATATATATATATATAAATTTTTAAAAAACCACGTACCTATTAAAAGGGGCATCAGTAACAGGACCCTCAAGATCATGTTTGTATCTCAATTCTCTTCTCAGTAAATGTAGTGTGACTGACAAAATCCAGTAAGTTAAAAGCTACTTTGTTTGACTAGGAACCCTGTCTCCCATTGCAATAGTTTCGGCGAGGTGAATGATTCACAAAACAAACAGAAAGAACAAGGGCAACAGTGGTACGAACGAGTCAAGGAAAGGGGGGATTCCTGTAGTTTAACCATGCCGTTGAAACTTGGCAAAGTATAAAGAATATTAAAAAAAAATGCTGAGACACCTTGTATGCATTTAATACTCTGGTTCACTACATGTAGCACTTTGTTTTCTATATATTTTTTAATTTTAACAATTTTTATATGGGCAAGGCTACGCCGTTCTCCTCCCCAACTAGAGAGGATGGTATGACCCACACAGGTAAACCTGTAAGAAAGGGCGTGTCCATTTGAGAGTGCGGTGAAATTGAGAAGGGTTGGGGGTTGGGGAGAGGATATAGGTTAATTTTTAAAGTGTTAAGTGTCAGGGGAATTCTTGTATTGGGAATTCTCAAATGACAACAGTCCAATGAGAATTCAATGAACGCCCTTGAGTTAGTAACTCCGGTTTTCAGCTGTCTGCTTAGGTGTGGCGCCCAGCACTATGATATCATACCTGTAAAAAGATAAAACAAGTCTCAACAGGAAGTTGTTATTGAGTGAGTGCGTTGCAAGGAGAGTGTGTACGAAGCCTCGTTGCAAACAACTTGTCTGAGCCTGGAGGCTGCGATTATTAACGCATGCAGTTGACAATGCTGTTAGTTGTTATAAAATTAGTGTTAAGTATCAGACATTCGGTGTTATGCGAAGGTCAACAAGAACTCAGGGCAGCAGTGTGGAGTAGTGGTTAGGGCGCTGGACTCTTGACCGGAGGGTCGTGGGTTCAATCCCAGGTGGGGGACACTGCTGCTGTACCCTTGAGCAAGATACTTTACCTAGATTGCTCCAGTAAAAACCCAACTGTATAAATGGGGAATTGTATGTAAAAATAATGTGATATATTGTAGCAATTGTAAGTCGCCCTGGGTAAGGTCGTCTAAGAAATAAGTAACTCGTCTTTCTCAGGGATGTGGCGTTTGTTTTATATATATATATATATATATATATATATATATATATGAATGACGGTTTGGAGAGCCAGGAGTATAGGTCTAACAAGTCAGGCTTCTATGAAAAACAGACGCTGAAGACACTTATTATTATTACATACTTGCCAACATTTGGAAACTGTTCAGTCCCCGGGTGGGGGCGTTCTTCTCTTTGTATAAGTTAGTGATCAGCGGGTGTGTCAGCCGCACGAAGAGCACAGAGTGTGGTTTTCAGTAACTCTACTGTGCAGAATAAATTATTTTAAATTACTAGGAAATAGACCATATAGAGACTGTTGGATGTATGTTAAACTTGAATTGTATGAGAAAGTGGGTGGGAACAAAAGTGACAACTAACTTCCTGTATCTCAGCATGCTGATCCTGCGAGACACACACTGGACTGCTGCAGACTGAGAAGGCACGAGAGGGTGGAGCTGCAGAACGCATACAAACAGAGCCTGCAAAACAACGAGAACATTAATCACATCTGCACAAATACTACTATCGCAAATCACAGTGCATTTTATATACACACGCAACAAAGATGGCTGTAATCGGTAAGAAAACGAAATGTTTTAACGTCTTTTAATTTTAAATTCATTAGTTGGGTATTAAACAGCAAAGAGTGGAGTGGTGTTATAGTGTAATAGTTTGGTCGTATCTGCTTCTGTATGATTCCAGATCAAACCGGCCGGCTTTACAGAAGTTTACTTCCTCTTTTCTGTTACGCTATCTGCATCTTTATTCATATATAGTTAAACATTATATTAAAAAAAATTAAAAACCCACAGCGTTTCGTATCGCGACATCTTGGTGATGCAGCACAGATGAAATTCATGTTAAATATTCCCCAAATGTAGATTTAGCTTTATCTGCGCACCTTTACGGGAAACAAAAAAGCATCGACATTTGCTGGAGACTTTTCCCTGGAGTCGGTCCACATTTAAACGGCATTAAAAAATGATAACGGATTAGATGCATAGAAACTCAGTGAAACTTATTGTTATTATTGTTATTATTATTATTATTATTATTATTATTATTATTATTATTATTATTATTATTATTATTATTTACACAAAAGTGCACCTGAGTTCTGCTATGCGATGGAATTCTTTAGCACGAATTACTGGGTGTATCACAAACGCGGTCTTCATATCGAAACAATTACTGATAGTACTGTTATTTATCTGAAGATGCAGGTGCGGTTCTTTATCCATTCGTATACAAAACAGGTATATAGCGGTTCAGTAACGCATACCACTGCTCTAATAAAATATAAAATAGCCCTACCAAGGGTGCAACGAATGAAGGGGATTGTTCAAGTCGTGGTACATGGCAGAGATTGCGAGCTCCTCCTCGGTCTATTCCTCTTTCAAACCGCTCGCTCCACGGTTTTAATTTCCCCAGTCTGCTCTGCTTATAATTCTGCAGCCGGTTCCGATCCACTGCTACAGTAAATCGACTCCAAAATGCAGAATCTAACCTTAAAGATACGACTGGATATATTTTAAAGTAGGCTGCAGATAAGATCATATCTTGATGTAACTATCACTGTCACTGTTATCTGCTGTATTATTGAATTGTATTTTGTCACACTTGTACTTGCTTGATAAGGGCGTCTGCTAAGAAGTAAATAAATAATAATAATAATAATAATAATAATAATAATAATAATAATAATAATAATAATAATAATAATAATAATCCACAAGCTACACAATATACATTGCGTAATTTTACGAACAGTTTAAAATAACCAAACAAATGAAAGCAATAAGCAGGATGCGCTATAACTAAAGTGTTGTTAATGCATGGAGCTTCACTGACCTACACTGAAGTGTGCGCTATAGTGCGCTAAGTGAGTGCATTTCAGTATTAACAGCAGTGTAAAAGTAGTCAGTATACCTGTATTTGTAAATGTATTTCATGCATTTAATTAACGCAACATAATGTTATATGACATGTATGGATGTGTATAATTACTACAGAGTTGCTAACCTAAGCAAAATAACTAAAGCAGAGAACACACTTCGTATATCCAGGGTTCCATGGTTTTTTATAGTACAAGTGTGTCGTGATAAAAGCTGGGCCTATACTATAAATGGGTCATGCAATGTGTGCAAATCTGGTGAGATTTTTATTTTATTTTAGGGTTTTTATTTAATTTTTATTTCTTGGCCTTAGGGCTATATACTTTTAAGTCATATATGTGTGTGTGTGTGTGTGCGCGCGCGCGCGCGTTTGTAAATGCCATAATGTCTTCTTGCTACCCAGTGGTTAGAGTTTTGCCTAAAACTGTATTAAACTGAATGTGTTCTTTATTATGTGCTTTCGAAATAGTTCAGAGGGTTTATTGTTTTTTTTTTTTTTTTTTTTTTTTTTTTTTTTTTTAAGTTTCTCGCGGATTTTCTTTGTCTAACTCACAACTGTCTTTCTCGCAGAGGGGCAGACCTGGCAGTATTATCGATATTTTTTACTTGGCGTTTTTATCCAAACTCGTGCAACGTTGTTCTTGTACACTGTTACGACCATTAATATACGATGAAGAGGAGGAGTGTAGAAGATTTTCTTGTTCCTGTCGGTAAGACGATAGTGACACAATCATATGCTTTTTGTATATTTTGTAAGGCACAGTTAAAGTTATCAATTTCATACAACAAGCCTCCGTTTTTTATTTATTTATTTATTTTTGTTCTCATCTATTGCTAAGGTGTTTTTAGTAATTTGTGATTTGCATAGCAGGATTTAGGGGAGTTGAGTTTAACAGTAAGAGTTTCGTTTTGTTTTATATTGGTGTGTCCTCGTCCCTGTAGTATTAACTGTGTTCTTTTGAGAAATGAATATTCTGTTTGGGGGGATTTTTTTTTTTTTGGTATTCTGTATTTTGTCAAAGGATTATTTGTTTTACTCTTGTGTCCACACTGCTTTTAACAGGATGTGGTAGCAGAATTACCTCTGCTCACACTTTACAGTTAACTTGTATGACATACTTACCAAACCAAACAGTATGGAAAATAATAGATTTTTTTTTAAACGTTTAAAATAGTCATCATTATTGTTCAGATTGTTCCATGTTGGTGTATTAGATCAGATATAGCTTGCATTTTTAAAATGGATTAATTTTGTTGGTTTTGTTAATCCGGTCCTGTTTACATATTATATATATATATATATATATATATATATATATATATATATATATATATATATATATATATATATATATATATATATATATATATATAATGTGTCACGTGGCAATAATTAAAAGCTACTTTTTTAACATTTCGGTAGTCAAAGCGCGATTTTTTTTTTTTTTTTTTTTTTTTAGATAAATCTTCAAAAGAGTTGTATAAATGATGCAATTTATGTAGTTTACTTTATTAAACTAAATATTATCGTGCCATTTGAGATAAAGTCATCTCTAATTTAATATTAACCATCATAGTAAAAGGAAAGGTTTCGTTAAATTAAATATAAGGGGGAAAGCACAACTGAAATAGAACAATATAAAATAAGAGATTGCATTTCGATAAAGGGGGGTAGGTATTTCAACAGAATCGGAGCAAACAGGAAACTAGGTTTAGCATTGTTAAAATAATTTCTATTTTTAGCCCCGTCGCAAACTATTCCCGGCAACACCAGTTACTATAAATCACAGATTTAACAGCGTCGTATGAATTAAGCTTATCTGTTTTTACGTTGCTTTTACATGACATTGAACTTAGTCCCAGATGCCTTTTTTCCCAAAAAAAAATGGCATTAAACATATTCTTATTTGCATAAAGTGAAGACAATGAAGGCATTTTGGATATTACAGTGTGTGTGACATGGAGGGCTTGGGCTCTCAGTTTTAATTTCAATTGTGTGGACATCTGTTTACGATTTGTCTGGGAATTATTGTACCTCAGCAAATACTTCTGTAGTGATCAGGATATCTAAATACGGGTGTCTAATTCAATAACATAATGTCTTCTTAAAGTGTTTGTGTCAAATCAATAAAGTCATAAAGCTTACTTATCTATAGAAACTATATATGTGTTAAAATATAAAGTGTGTAAATGCATCAAAATCAGACCCAGGGAGTGTAAAACCTTTGAATGATTGTAAGCATTTGTATAACAGTACTTGAATTGACGGTCTGCCACTGTATTGTGGAAAAAGCCTGTGTGCTTTGTAGTTAGCCTAAAAACATTTTTTTCTTTTTTTTCTTAAAGATATCTCGACACCAGCTGTTGGGGAAAATGCACATGATGCCAAACACCCAACCGAAGAGACAGGGTGAGTCATCTTCACTAAGCAATGAAAAAGTTATGTGTCAAACATGAGGAGTACAGTAATCTCTTTTACTACAGTAGGCACCAGGGTGTTGGATTAAGGAGAACAATGTTTGTTAAAGATGACGTTTGTGTTCAGATTTAGACTTGCAGACCTCTGACTGTGAACAGGAACAGGGAAACCCCAAAATCTCCTAGAACTGAAGAAACATAAAACAAAGTGGTGGTTCTTGCAGGGAACTCACTTTAACCTTTGATCAAATCATGTGAGCATCAAGCATATTTTAGTTTCTTCCAATACCAGAACAAATTCATCCCTCAATAAACAATATGTCCAATGATTGGCAAGGAATGGATTTATATCTTATCTCAATCTAGTATGTCTCAGCTGCTTTTGTCTAATCTAAACTGTAATAAATAATGAGTTTCCTGACTGAATTATAAATGATTATTAAAAAAGACATCAAGCAATGGAAAGCAATGCAAAAATGATGCCTCTTCATTAATTTGAACGGGACACTGGATTTTTTTTTTACTCCTGTAAGATTTTTTTTAATTAACTCTACAGAAGCATGAATCATAGTTGTTGTGTTTTTTTTTCCAGGTTCTTCAAAACGAAACATTAGAATATTGGTTTCTATTGTGAAAGAATGTCCCTACACCACCACTAGAGAGAGAGAAAGCGAGAGAGGGAGGGAGGGAGGGGAGAGAGAGAAAGAGAGAGAGAGAAAAAGAAAGGGAGAGAGAGAAAGAAAGAGAGAGGGCGAGAGAGAAAGAAAGAGGACGAGAGAGAAAGAAAGAGAGAAATAAAGAAAGAGAGAAAGAGAGAGAGAAAGAAAGAGAGAAATAAAGAAAGAGAGAAAGAAAGAAAGAGAGAGAGAAAGAAAGAGAGAGAAAAAGAGAGAAAGAAATAGAGAGAAAGAAAAAAGAAAGAGAGAGAAAGAAAGAGAGAAAGAGAGAGAGAAAGAAATACAGAAAAAGAAAGAGAGAAAGAAATAGAGAGAAAGAAAGAAGAAAGAGAGAGAGAGAGAAAAAGAAAGAAAGAGAGAGGGAGAGAGCGAGAGAAAGAAAGAAAGAAAGAAACAAAGAGAAGTGAAGGAAACAAACATGGCCGTTCATTTATAGCTTGAACAGCACATGTGTTGATTTGCCTCATTCAATCCAACCTGTTGCATTGAGGTATGATTGCTGCCTAATATTTACAAATTGCAACGATTGGTCTACTAACTTGCGTACACTGTGTGCTTTTAAAATAATCATTGGGAATACCACTTCCTGCATGTGTGAAGTAGCTTTTGTTGAGTTAAAGGAGAACTAACCAGAGTACTGTCCTTTTACTCTGTTGGGCTCTTTACTGTTTTCAGAATGTGCAGATACTTCAAAGACATTATTATGTGAAGTGAAAACACCTGTGGGCTTTACTGCAGGAAGTGATTGATCTAAAAATAAATGAATTAAATCAAAATCTGACATCTTTTGTTTCTGATTCTAGTATTCCTGAAGAGGGCATTTCTGGAACCAAAACACCAATACAAGAATCTGGCATTAAGGAAGAGCATTGTGTCAGTGATCAACTGGAGAAAAAAGATCTTCAGTCTCCCCCCTTGTCAACACTGGATTGTCTTACCCAAGATGAGATGAACGGAAGCCCAGCAATCCAACCTTTAGCATGCACTTCGGTACACTCAGATGAAGAACACTCAGACAAAGCTCCCAACTCCCCGGACCTCATTGCTGACCTCCAGCTAGAAGATCCAGCCCAAGAAAGGGACCCTGCTTTGGATACAGAGAACACCCCAAGTGAGGAAGATGGTGGAGCCCTAACTCTGGGTTCTGGAGATGTTCCTGCTGTATCTTGCATCTTGGACCACGGCCCGATTCCTACTGCTGATTGTGATGATAAAAAGAAGGAGACAAAAAAAAAGAACTGCCGTCAGGAGAAATCGAAGGCCAAGAAGATGAAGAAAAACAAACCATCTCCAGCGATCGCTTCATCGACTCACTGCTGGGCTATCACAAAGGTGTTGGAGGATCTGAGACCTTGGTTGATAGGTAAGATGTTATTCCATAGAAAGGGAATTATTATTATTTATTTCTTAGCAGACGCCCAGACATTATTTTAACATACAATTACATTATTTTTACATACAATTACCCATTTATACAGTTGGGTTTTTTTACTGGAGCAATCTAGGTAAAGTACCTTGCTCAAGGGTACAGCAGCAGTGTCCCCACCTGGGATTGAACCCACGACCCTCCGGTCAAGAGTCCAGAGCCCTAACCACTACACACCGCTGCCCACATGTCCATCTGTCACTGAACTGATGTAGCTTTGAAATCATTTCTGTTTGTTTTAAGAATCAATGTTACTAATGAGGCATTCTGTAGTTCTTCACTCTTGTTCAATAGCTGATGTAAAACAAGTTTTTTGTGAATGGGCAATTTCAATTAAAAAAAAACTCTTACAGTTCGGTGGACCGTAAGATGGTTGCATGTATCTGCTGTCCAGTAGTACAGAAATATGTCTAGTCTGCGGGTCAACTTGTGAGCTAAACATTGTTTCTTCTAATGAACAGGCAGCAACGTGCAAATTAATGAAAATTGTTCATTTCAAAATACTCTTCAAAATTCAAAAACTCAGTAAGTCCATGGATCAAGTTGAATACGACAAAAATGAAACTAGAAATTGTCAAACAAAAAAAAATCATAACATAACAAGTATTAAAATAACAAAGCTTTGAAATGGATTTATGCAATCAAAATTGAGATTAATCGAGATTCGATTATTGAGTCGTTTGACAGTCCTACTTACAAACATCACTCAGGATTTCGAAATACTAAAAGGAACCTAAATTCAATTTTTTTTTTATTTTCATATTTCTTAAAACATTGGGGAAATCAGGGCTTAGTATGTAACATTTATATTTGATTTATTTTTCACAGGTTTTCTGGTATTTATACTGCTATGTATTTACCCCTCTGCCGATGCTATCAGTAAGTGATTACATTATTTTTGTGTTATTGTTATCATAAGAGACAAAGACCTTCTCTTTTAAAACTTGGCATAAGGTTTGTTTTCTTGAAATGAATCTCTTTGAGTTGACTTTTACCTTGGCTGGAGTATCCCAATCACCAGACATCATTCTGTCCAAATCGTGTAACTACAGCAGTGTGCAAATGTACTAGAACACCCCATTGCTTCTGTAGTTTTGACTTGTTGTGCAGATGAAATCAAACCACTGCAACTGAAAATCTAGATAGGCAAATTTGCGATTGTCTAATTTAATTGATGACTTTAGAAGTTGTTTAAGATGCCTAATTAAAGCACAAAGTGGTCTAACATTTTCACACACAGTCCCTGTTTCTTTATCAGTGATTACTGAGCGAAAATTGAAATTCTCACGCCCAGAGGTTTTCATGCAGGCAGGTACATAAAGGATATCAATGACAAATCATGAGGTGTTCTAATTCATCTGCACACGACTGTATGTGCCCTTTCAACTCTGCTAGCCCCACCCACTTTACATGTGGACAGCGAGAGTAGGCGGAGTTTACAAAGTTCAAAGGTTACATACAAGAATGGAATCAGGAAATCTCTTGTCACAAAAGTAAAATTTAAATAAAAATGTTTAATAACTTAATATTGGACCAACATAACCCTGAACCAATAAAATATTTTAAAAATCTATTAAAATGACATTTCTGTAGTATTTACTCTCAGATAGCTTATTTAAGCCATGTGAAATGTTTTTAATATTGTTCGGTCCTCTTTCTTTCAGATATACCTGCTCCGGTCTGCATTGGACAAACTGCAGCCCTGGATTTGAATACGGAGGGCCCTGTGAAAGGACCTTATGCTGTATATAAGGGAATTTTTCGGAAAAGCAAGGTTGTGTACTCAAATGAGATTGTGTCCAACTGTCCTCCAAGACCATACATCATCCCAGATGATCAAAGCTACTTATTCTGCAACTCAGACAATAAAACAGCCCTGCTTCTGGTGTCAAATGTTACTTTGGAGCACAACAGCAAATTCACAGTCGAATATACAACTCAAGATGACAACCCAGGTTCCAAGGAGACCAGCCTGCAAGTCAATAGCACTGGTAGGTTCTTTCTAAATATTACAGTAAAAAGAAAAGGTTACTTTTCATTCATTTCTGAAAGACGGTTTTCTGAAATGAAGTGCTTTAGAAACTTTAGCTTTGTGTGACCGAGACCACGTGCTCAATTTGACATCCCAGTTTCAAAGCTGCCAGAAAACTGGTAGTCTTTCTTTTAGTCATGGAGTGCCATTGCTTATGTTCAGAGTTTCTGTCTGACAGTTTCTTGTTTTTTTATTCTGTATTGTGGATTCACTCACATGCTTATTAAATATATGCCAAGAGAAAATGACCCTTTTCAATCAGCTCTAAAAATGAATCTTGGAATAATCACATAACATATATTTAACTTTCTGCTTTGCATCTCATTTCAGAGTGCCCTTCAAAAATGACAAATGAGGACTCTCACAACGGTGAGTCCATTCTCCAAAATGCTGTAGTTTCCCAATTGCTAGTAATGTCCTATACTCCTGCAGCGTCCTCACTATAGTGTGATTTAAACCTAATACAATTTACTGCAGTAGATACTGTAGTACAGTTTGTTAGCTTTTATAACTGGTTTGAGCAGCTGTGATGAACCTTGATGTTCAGCAGTAATTTTCTTAAAAGCAGCTTGTGATTCATTAACCTAATGATGGCTATATCAAATACACTGGATACAGAATCAATGCCACTGCATTCCGCTAAAGTAATATTTTTTGTTGCACAGATACGAACACACAAAGCAACCTCGGTGAAGGTCCCAACATCCCAGGTAAGTGTGAAGCCAAGTTCTGTTTAAATGACAAACAACAAACTTGAAAAAAGAACTCCCTTTATTTAAAACCAAAAACGTGTTCCACGATATGGTGGTGGGTCCCTCATCAATCTTATATCAAGTGATTTGAGGTGAAAATAAGGTGTTATCCCAATCACACCAATATGTTACTTAGATGTATATGTGCCGAATAGCACACTTGTTATTAGTTACATATCAGAGCTTGCATTATTTATTATTATGTAGTTATTTGGCAGGCAGCTTTATTTCAGACTACAGGTGTTACAGGGCAGTGCAGGGTTACAATGCAAGCTTCATATATAATATCATATAGTTTACAGTAAGTGCAAATCATACTACTAAAATACAATATGAACTAGGATGCAGCAAGTTAGGATTACAGCAAGTTACATCTACAGTGACATGATAGCAGTGCAATCGTGCAAGGAGCCTGCATGCTCAACGCTTTGACCTTTGTGTTTTTTTTCTAGTTCTTTGTGGTTTTGTCGCTGGAGTTGTAATATTACTTGTTGCCCTTCCTTTGGCTGGATACTGTTTGATCAAAAGGTAAGTGTTAAAAAATAATGTAATACTTTATTTACTTGGGCAAAGTCAAGTTGGCAAACGGTTTGGAAGGTGCCTGTTTGAGTGTACTGAAAGTGTTTGAGGTATGAGTTTGCAGTTCAGGAAACCTTACAATTTATCCTCATTATTCACGACTGACTTCATACTTTGTGGTTTTAATACTCATGCAGTGTGTTAGACTTTCCCCACAAACTGTTTATCAAGGCACTTGTCTTGCTTTGTTATTAGTGTTGCGAGATCAAATCTTATCTGAAGAATATCAAACTGTGTAAGCACAAAGTGGTGATTCAACAAGCCTAGAAAGATCTTTTTGAATAGCCTCTATAACAAAGACCAGAGCTGTTGCCAAAGGTTTTGCATCACCCTATAGAATGAACTAATCTTGCTTTAAACATGAAACCTGCTGAATGATGTTACCTTAACATATTGAAGTACAAACCGCTTTGTAGTTTTCCATGTACTTAATGAAAAACCGACAACAAATGTAAAAATGTGACATTTTGAAATCTTGAAATCTAACATGAAATACTACTGTACTACTATTATGGCTTCCAGTAGATTTTTTTTTTTTTTGCAATATCATTTTGCAGCTTCTTTGATTACACTACATTAAATAAAAGATCTAAATTATGTTCATATAGTGTTTTTAATTTTTTTTTTAATTAGGTCTCAATCCTAAAAAAATGCTAAACTTTTAGCCAGAGTTGTATAATAAAAGATTAAGAACCAGCACAAGTGGTTTGGAATGCTGAACATCTCCTAAGTTATCTGGTGTCGTTCTCTCAATAGATGCAGGAAAGATGGAGAGCAAAACATGACTGAATTAGATCAAGTGGATGCCTGTAGCAGATTGGCTGAGGATGGCCAGCAGGCTGCGACTGGGAATGGATATCAACCAATAGCAAGCCGAGATGCTGAAGGGTCTGCTGAGAACCGGCCTGTCGCTGTGTAGCTCATATTGCACAGAGACTGGGATTCTCAGTAATTACTTAATGAAATCTAGAGTAGTTGATTTTAATCGCATTTTATGATTGCTAGTTCATTGATTAATGGTTGTCTAAATGCCTTGACATTCTGCATTGCATGCTTATTAAATTATTTTATTTTAAAATAGATTCCTGCTAAATCCTTTGCCCATGTAACAACTTTGATTGTGCGAACTTTAAATTAAATAGTGTGTTCTATGTTTAGTTTGTTGTAACGTGTAAATCTGCTGTTGTTTTCAAAGAGCTGTATAGAGAGCAGGTTTATACATTTATATTGAATGCAGTGATTGTACTCCCTGCCAGCTAGGAAAAACCAATGCTTTAAATCTGTCTGTTGATGGAACCTTGCTTGAGTTCAGATCTAAGATGAAAAATTTTGGTGTGATTTTTGATCCTGGGTTAACTTTTGAATCGCATGTGCTGAACACTGTCAAGGTTTCTTTTTTTCACCTTAGAAATATTGCCAGACTGCGTCCCATGCTTTCTCTACCTGCAGCTGAAAAACTGCTCCATGCTTTTGTTTTCTCCAGGATTGATTACTGTAACGCCCGGCTCGCTGGGGTGTCTAATAGCATCCTCACTAAAATTCAATTTGTCCAAAACTCTGAAGGCAAATGCCCAGCCTGAGAAGTGTTTTGTTTAAACTTTTTTTTTGTTTTGGCCCTTGGGACATTTTCTTTGGTGTGTTGTCAAATAAAAGCATGCAACAGCGCCTCACTCTGCTTCCTCACATTCCCCAGCCTTGGCTGTGACGCTATCCATTCACAATAAGTTATCAGACTCTGAGATATAAGGGGTGTCTGCCTATCTGTCCATGCATACGCCACACTTTCATTTACTGGGGATATATGGAGGTCTGTACAGTATGTCACCCATTGGAGACAAATTGGGAACGTACCCTTGCATTGCACTTCAAATCTTCAATAGTGCTGGTTCCTCTCCCTGCAACTGTACCAGTCTTGAGAATACAGTCCAGAGTTCAAAAGCTCACAATAACCCTAATCAAGGCAGCATGGCAGGTGTGGGGAGAGCCCCTTGTTTAAAACACACAGAGCAAGCATTAGCCTTGGTTAACCAAGACCAGGAAACCTCCAATTCCACAAAGTACTGGCAAAGACTACATTAAAGGTGCAAATTCTTCCTGTGAGCCAAAGCTGCCACCTACAGCCATTTCCTGATGTGGTGCATTTGAATCTAGTCCCTGGTTGTATTTCGGGTATCTGAATAGAGAGGAAGGTTGGAATGCTGTTGCCACTGAAAATCCAAGCGGAATCCAAGCATTCCAAAAAAAAAAAGTTTCTGCCAAAGATTTGGGATCCCTCTTCTTGGGTTAATAGGGAGAGATTTGAGGAAATTACAGCATGCAAGTGGAAGGGGTGAGGAGTAAGGTAGAGATTAACAGAACAGGCTTTAAAACAAGAGACAGACAAGACCAATGCAAATAAGCCCACTGCACACCGGACCTACTGGCTAGTCGAGGGGGTCTTTTAGAAGAAGACCACCACTCTACCGCTATGGATTCTGTGGTAAGAACTCAACCCTTTCTCCCAACTCTCAGAAATGAAGGCGCAGAATTCGAGGTGCTTCCTATGGCAAATGTTGCTCTTTGAATGTCTCTAATCTGAATGCCAATTGTCCTGGGCTTCTCAAAGGTCAGGAGTCGCTGCCGATATCATATATTATTCTAATTAGGATGTTCTTTAAAGAAGGCTGCTACATCCCTTACAAGTACAGCTATGGCCAATTGTTTTGCATCACCTAGAATTTTAGGATTGAGACCATTTATATATATATATATATATATATATATATATATATATGTGTGTGTGTGTGTGTGTGTGTGTGTGTGTGTGTGTGTGTGTGTGTGAACATAATTGCGATATTTCATTCAACATCATGTAATCAAAGAAACTACAAAATGATATCGCAAGTGTCTATAGGAACCCATAATGTAGAACAGCAGTATTTCATGTTAGATTTCGTCACTTTTCTCATTTATGGGCAGCAGTGTGGAGCAGTGGTTAGGGCTCTGGACTCTTGACCGGAGGGTCGTGGGTTCAATCCCCGGTGGGGACACTGCTGCTGTACCCTTGAGCAAGGTACTTTACCTAGCTTGCTCCAGTAAAAAATCCAACTGTATAAATGGGTAATTGTATGTAAAAATAATGTGATATCTTGTAACAATTGTAAGTCGCCCTGGATAAGGGCGTCAGCTAAGAAATAAATAATAATTTACATGGAAAACTACAATGCGGTGTGTAATTCAATATGTTAACGCAACATTATCCAGCAGGTTGCACTCGCCTTTACGAAGCAAAATTAGTTAATTCCATAAGGTGGTACAAAACATTTGTCCGCAGCTGTATCATCCTTTGTCAAATAATTGTACTAGTTTCTCTTAAGGATAACTGCTCTGGTAAACACTGAAGGCAGCATTTGCGGTTTTATTTGAAACACTTCAATCATTTCCAGCTCCCTCTGTGCAGAAACATGCCTGGGCATGCTGCGGGTCACGCGCACTGGTGAGGTTACTTCTGCTAAACGCTTCCGGACGTTCTGTTTCTTAACTGAATGTTGTTTCCCTTCATGTACATTTTAGTAAAATGTATCGTGAGTACGCCCCCTTCACAAAACAACACATCAGAGATATTCACAGGAATCAGTAAAATGCAATTCCCAGGAGTATATTTATTGGAATGAAACCCACCCAAGTATTTAATGGTTAAACCCCCCCATATTGCTAAGTTTTCACAGACCCTGAGTGATTACCACACACGAGTTGGATTGCTAGTAATACAGCGAAGGTACCCCCGAGATTAGTGTGAATCCGGGACTGCAAAACCACCTCATCTTTCACTTGGGTTTTTCCTTTAACACCGTTTCACTAATTGAGATAAAAAGGTGACTTTTAGAAGGGTTAGTATAACGGGGGCGAAGGCAACCGAGCCAACCCAGCACAGAACCGTGGACAGAACCACCAGTATACGCTACAGTTCATAAACTTCACACACAAAGTAGCAGTTTCTGAAAAACCCCACCCTCCGCTCCGAGTTCCCAGCCTGGCATCCAAACTCACACGAACAGCTCCTTATCCTGAACGTCCTCCCAGCTCTCTCCTCATTTTTCTTTTTTTTTTTAAATATGCCTTACAGTAACTCCCTGCGCTTTACAAAGCTTGCCAAGTTATCTATGTTTTACTGTGTTTTCAATCTGCTTGATCACACTTTGCTATGCTTTTATTATGGCAAGCGTTGTTTAGTTTTGGTTTAGTTTTTAATATGCTTTACTGTACCTCTCTGTGTTTTAATACGCTTGCCTGTGCTTTGCCATGCTTTCACTGTGATTTATTACACGTTTCTGTGCTTTCACTGTGCTTTATTACACTTTGCTATGCTTTCACTGTGCTTTATTACACTTTGCTATGCTTTTACGTTGCTTTATTAGAATCTGCTCTTCTTTTTACTATGGGAAACGTTTATAAGGATTATTAGTAAAGAAATACCCCCAAACTGATTCTTTCCAGCATAAAGTTCATTAAGACGAGACTATTGGACTTTATACGGTGCAGAATTAATTTAAGACGTAATAAAAACACCTTCCATACTTGCACGATACTGACCCCTAGTGGCTAGCTAATAGTATTAAACTATTCATATACAATGATTGTACAGTACGGTAGAGTGGTTTGAAGAGATTCCTCCATGACTATAATCAATGAACCTAGTTGCTCTGTGATGTAACATTGGACCAATCAAAACAGGTTTCCTCAGACTGTATTCAAACCAATAGACTAATTAAGCACGCAATCCCGCAATATAGTCAGAAAATCAAATAAGACAATTATGCAGTCCGTATCACACCAAAACAACATTACGATAAAAACCAACGAGTTTTCTTTTCGCTATCATAACTATGTATTTGTTTGGAGGGAATAATGATCGCATTAACTTCAAGTTATTGATGAAACTGCAGATTGATAAATTGCTCCCTTTCTGTAAATGCTTCATTATTTTATATTATTTTTTTTTTCTGATTTTGTGTTTGTTTGTTAATTCCTTACACCTGTCCAGGGACTGCCAATGAAAATTAGCTCCAAGCTAAATCTGTGTGCAATACATCGTATGGCACGTACATTCTCCCTGTCAAATAAATAAATAAATAAATAAATAAATAAATAAATAAATAGCATTAGGCAACAATTCAGTGAAATATTAGTTAATTCAGCCTTAGTATATACTGACGTTACAACAAAGCACGCACAGATCACACTAAACCCACGATAAACTAGCTGCGCCTCTAGTCTAACTAATTACCCTGCTTCCACTGCAAGTTCACAGCAAAAGAAAAGCTATAATCTGGGAGATAAACCTGCTGGACTGAAACACTATCTAATAAGGATGCAGGTGCTGCTCTGTGAGGTAACATTGGACCAATCAGAACATGCGCACTGACAAGGCACCTGGCCTGAGTGGGACTGGGAGCCCGCGCGTTATAAGAAGCAGCAACCCGGGATTCCCAGCAGAAGAGAAACCCGCAGAACAGCGTCATTCATTACGAGGGAGGCAGGCGAGAGAGAACCGGTAAGATTGCACCTCGTTCTTCTGTAATAGCTGCTCTCCGCACACAGGCTTGGTGAAAAAAAACACACCATGTATTATTATTATTATTATTATTTATTTCTTAGCAGACGCCCTTATCCAGGGCGCCTTACAATTGTTACAAGATATCACATTATACATTATTTCACATTATACAGATATCACATTATTTTACATACAATTACCCATTTATACAGTTGGGTTTTTACTGGAGCAATCTAGGTAAAGTACCTTGCTCAAGGGTACAACAGCAGTGTCCCCCACTGGGGATTGAACCCGCAACCCTCCGGTCAAGAGGCCAGAGCCCTAACCACTACTCCACACTGCTGCCCTATAAGGTTTGCAATTATAACCAGAAGATAGATAGATAGATTTTTAATGTTACTAGTTACTATGCAGTAGGCACACAACCTTGATAAAAAAAAATACATTATTTGGAAGAAACACAATTTTGACATTTGAAAATATACTAACTCTGAAAAAAAAAAACATGTTGAAATTTTCAGCAAAATGGAAAATATATTAACACCCTGAAATAAGTGAAACTAGTGCTGGGACAGACTTTCAAATATTAGGGAAAAATATCCAGTGGCAAAAACGACTGTTACAGCAGGGTATGCCAAGCCATACATTGCTTATAGAGAGCAGAGTCTATGTTTTTTAATAGGCTTTACCATCCCTAGCTGGGCTTAAAGTGCTCGTTTTTGCTTTCCATATGCTTTGCTATTCTTTTACAACGCCAAACTTTCCTCCATGGCAGCTATCCAAGATTCTAAGCATTAGAAAACTTCCTGCTGTGAACAGTACATATTTCTACAGACAGATAACCTGTTCCGTGGAAACACTTCAGAATGGGTTTCAATTCCAATGCCCCCATTTTTCTTTGTTAAACAGCTTTTTATTTGGAAAGGGTGATAACATGATGCGGGCATCTGAATCAGATAACGAATGTATCATTTTATTTTGTTTTCTTTCCAGAAATGGATCCTTCTTTAAGAACCATTGGCCAGGGATACTTTGGGAAAGTATACAGAACAAAATACAAGGGCAAAATAGCAGCATTGAAAAAAATCCCAGAATCCACATTAAGACAAAGTCATTTACAAAGAGAACTTGAAATATACCAGTGAGTATGCACAATTAACCCTGACTCATGCTATAGGAGTGCCATTGTGTTTCGCAATCCTCTCACCCATCTACAGTGTTCTCGAAGACCCTCTATACCATGAGAGTACAGGGCAACAGTGTGGAGTAGTGGATAGGGACTCTGGACTCTTGACCGGAGGGTCGTGGGTTCAATCCCAAGTGGGGGACACTGCTGCTGTACCCTTGAGCAAGGTACTTTACCTAGATTGCTCCAGTAAAAACCCAACTGTATGAATGGGTAATTGTATGTAAATAAATAAATAAATAATGTGATATCTGTATAATGTGATGTCTTGTAAGTTGCTAACAATTGTAAGTTGCCCTGGATAAGGGCGTCTGCTAAAGAAATTAATAATGAGAGACCATGTTAGTTGTATTTTTCAGGCTCCGCTGTTTTGTATGCAAACAGAAATAACAGCCAACACATTCTTTTACAGGAAGCTGAATCACGTTAATATTGTAAAGCTGCTTGGAGCTCCTTGGAAAGAGCATGACGTTTGGCTTTTCCCGTTGGAGTTCATTGAGGGAGAAGAGCTGGAGACGGTCATCTTCAATCCACGGGGATCCAAAATCCAGGTACTCTGGGGGGCCAAAATTGGGTGGGGCACTAGGGGTTTACAATTCATGTACTGTATGGTATGAGGTTAGTCCTTTGGACATTTAATTGGCAGTTGTAAGTGCTAGTTACTTGTTAGCGAGTACAAAGCTGATTGAGAAACCAGAGTATAAATGCTTCAATAATAAAGTTAAACCATTTAAGGTGCAGCAGAATGGATTCATTGATAGAATCAAACAAGAAGGATTTCAAATTGCTTTCAAAATGCTAGCTAGTAGTTTGTAATGAGCTGTAGTTTGGTAATGCATTACCTCATAGACAAAGTGACCAGTAATGTCAATGGCAATGTTGACCTGTTTATTTTATTTATTTATTTATTTATTTATTTATTTATTCATTCATTTATTTGTTTTTTTTGTTTTTGTTTTCCCCACAGTTGACCAATCTGGTCAAGGCCACCATTATCACTGGAATGTGTAGAGCCTTAAATTGCCTTCATGAGGAAAACATTGTGCACCAGGACCTGAAACCAGACAACATCATGGTAGGACCAAGGCCGTGACTAGCCATGAGGACACCAAGGCCATAACTAGCCATGAGGATACCAAGGCCATAACTAGCCATGAGGACACCAAGGCCATAACTAGCCATGAGGACACCAAGGTCATGTCCTTGGTTTTTTTTTGCATCATCAATGTTGATGCTCATGTAAAAATTCTGGTCAAGTACAAAAGACTTTCTCTGCTGGTTTGCCGCGTAACATAGATTTGGAGGTGGTATAGTAAATACCAAGCAGTCATATAAATACTGCCAGCTAGAGCCTGAAACCTCAGTTTGACCTCGGTAGAATGCCAGCTCTAGTTACAATGCTGGTTAGGACAAAAATGTAGATGTTCTTTTTGATAGAAGTAGATGACACAGATTATTGAGCATGCTCCTATTTTGATTAAGCTATACCAATATCGGACAGTGTGCTACTGTATTAGAACCACCCATTGTGCAACATTTGATTCCAAATATGAATTTTTCTGCTGGGATTTCATAAGGGTATGGCATTTAAGTTGTCTGATCCATAAGGCTTATGATGTTTATTTGATTTCTGCATTTCAGATTGAGAACTACACATTTCGCCCCGTTCTGATTGACTTTGGATTGGCCAAATTGGTAACTACTGGAGGCTTCTCTACCGCAACAAACAATGGAAATAGAGCTTATGCAGCTCCAGAAATCCAACATGGTGGCGTTCGAAATAAACCCTCTGATGTCTGGGCCATGGGGAAGATCATAACTGATCTGCTTCTGCAAAAAAGGGTTGACCCGCTTAAATGCGGCTGCAGACACGTTGAAGAAATTCTGAAGGGAATGCCGTATGCTAGATCAGTGAGCCGAATGGTCTATACCAATCCACAACTGCGAGTTGAAATTAAGAAGATATTGGCGGAAATAGAAATGGCTGGGGAGGCCTTCAAGAGTTTGGGAGGCATGTCTCGTAGGGGAGGTTTTGGGATCAATGCGGGTCAGGTTGAAAAGGTTCCAGTCGAAAGAGTGGCCAAACTTAAGGAATTTAGTCCACGGCCATGATTTCTGTTTGAAAAGAGGGGTTTTAAAGAAATTCACAAATCACTTTATTTGCATTATCAGCACCCTTTTTTTTAAGCAAGTCTTATAAAACTAGAAATATGATCTATTATATTTTGAGTTCTCTGTTTTTCAAGTTTTGTAACTTCATTTTCCTTCTTTTAGTGCTAATGATGAGGAAATGGCATTGTGAATTTCAGCCCTTCGGCTTTTGTTTCTTATAAAGATTTTACTCCTTTTTATTTTTTTGACAGTATCACAGTTTTTCCTCTTTACTTTTTCTTTTTTTTCTTTGTGTAATTGCTACTAAAAAACTGAGGCACAATGTCACTGGCTCACAGGTCTGCACCACATCGTGTGGAATTGTGTCCTCTAGGGAGCTAGGTTGAGACCACCACGTTCATAGGGACTTTATACCATCAGTAAAGATTGTGGCTTACTGCCAGAATTTGCCTCTGATGAAGGAAGTGGCCATAAGCAGAGTCCATATGTTAAAGGCAGCCTGAAATATGTTTGAATTGCAAAGACTGGTTTCATTTCAGAAGTGTTGTACGGTAGCTCCTAATCTGTAATGCAATCTGTATCACTGTATAGGTTTTTTTAATTGCATCCTGATTGGTTGTATTATATTTTTCTGCATTTCTCTCTGCTGTCATTTTCTTCATCTACAGTACAGCACACAGCCGTGTGCACATGTATTAGAACACCCCGTCGCTTCTGTAGTTTTGATTTGTTGTGCAGATGATATCAAACCGCTGCAAATGAAAACCTTGGAAAAGTGTAAAAGCTCTGTAGGCAAGGAGGGACACTACAATCCTCACCTCAATATCTCCAGCATACCATTCAGCCCAAAGCCTGTCACAAGGAGAAATCAGCAAACGCTTTCCTGGTTTAAAAAAATGTTGTCTAATTTGATCAACTTCCTTGTAAAATACCTTTTCAAAAGGTATGCATAACAAAACGCTTCTCTGAAACTATACACAATCTATTGTTGCTTTGGGGCATCGTATTGTATTACATTTTAAATATTTATGGGAATAAAGCATTTATGGGACTCGGAGTTTGGTTGTGGTTCTGTCTGCCCAAAGAATATGTTTACATTTGGGGGAAAAGATTGAGTATAAAGCATTGTGGCTAGGTAAAAGATTTTCTTTATGTATGCTTCTATATAGGTTCTATTCTGATACAATGCAAGCAACAGGAGAGACAAAAATATATAAAATGTCTAGTTTTATTATTGAACAAAAGTTAGCAGAATTAAATTATACAGCGGCAGTGTGGAGTAGTGGTTAGGGCTCTGGACTCTTGACCGGAGGGTTGTGGGTTCAATCCCAGGTGGGGGACACTGCTGCTGTACCCTTGAGCAAGGTACTTTACCTAGATTGCTCCAGTAAAAACCCAACTGTATAAATGGGGAATTGTATGTAAAAATAATGTGATATCTTGTAACAATTGTAAGTCGCCCTGGATAAGGGCGTCTGCCAAGAAATAAATAATAATAATAATAAAAATAACATGCATATATGTGGTAGTCTATAGACAGAACTCAAATAATAGGCAAGCTAAGTCACGTGACTTGCATCTCCCGATCAGCTCTCTGATTCAGTCCCTAGTCCTCTTGATGCAGTGAAAAAAGCATTAGGAACTTCTATTACCATCTACTTCTTCAAGTAGACTAGAATTGCTGACAGCAACAGTGCATCGAGTACGACTGTGGACACAAAGAAGCCACTGACACACACACACACACACAGAGAGAGAGAGAAACACGTCAGTAAAGTAAAGCATTTTGACAAGATGTGGAACCTTTCAGTATACAGATAAGTCTTGTTTAAGAACATCTATATTTCAGTGACGTATCGGTACCTTGAGATTCTGGGACTAGACCACGACATGGTACCCAGTAAAAGCACTTCTCTTTGACAGGTGAATGACAAAGCAACCACTACTAAAAGCATCGCTTTCTTTAAGTGCAGTAGCATATATAATGCTAATAAATATAAAAACTAAAAATACATGTGTATTGAAACGAATGGGAGTGCACAACACGTATGATTTGTTATTTTGTTGCCGTTTATTATAATATATAAACCTTTTCTCGATATCAAATAAAACAATGACGCAGTCCATATGACACCAGAACAACATTACGATAAAGCCAAGGCATTAGGCAATCATTTATCAATGAAATGTTAATTCAGCCTTAGTATACGTTATAACAAAGCACGCACAGACCACTCCAAACCCACGATAAACTAGCTGCGCCTCTAACTAACTACCCTGCTTCCACTGCAAGTTCACAGCACAGAAAAGCTTGAATCTGGGAGATAAACCTGCCAGACTGAAACACTATCTAATAGGGATGCAGGTGCTGCTCTGTGAGGTAACATTGGACCAATCAGAACATGCGCACTGACAAGGCACCTGGCCTGAGTGGGACTGGGAGCGCGCGCGTTATAAGAAGCAGCAACCCGGGATTCCCAGAAGAAGAGAAACCCGCAGAACAGCGTCATTCATTACGAGGGAGGCAGGCGAGAGAGAACCGGTAAGCTTGCACCTCGTTCTTCTGTAATAGCTGCTCTCCGCACACAGGCTTGGTGAAAAAAAAACACTATGTAGGACTATAAGGTTTGCAATTATAACCAGAATTTATATATATGTTGACACTTTGATGAAAGTTTAGTAAGATATATCTTACTTTATCTATGTGGGGGTCCAAAGATTATTAAAGATGAGTTCAATTCTGATTATTATTAGTCTATTATTAAAAGTCCATTATTATTCTGCAGTAAAGTAGCCATTTGCTATACAACAATGAGGTGGACTTCCTCTCTATTATTATTATTATTATTATTATTATTATTATTATTATTATTATTATTATTATTATTATTATTTCTTAGCAAACGCCCTTATCCAGGGCGACTTACAGTTGTTACAAAATATCACATTGCAAAATATCAATTGCAGATGAGCAGTTATGAAATAAAGTCTGTGGTAATTAAGAGCAAATTCAAATAAACGAGTATAAAAAATATATTTATTTAGCAGACGCCTTTATCCAAGGCGGTTTACAGAGACTCGGATGCAGAGTCACTTACAATTACGTCTCACCCGAAAGACGGAGCACAAGGAGGTTAAGTGACTTGTTCAGGGTCACACAATGAGTCAGTGGTTCAGGTGGGATTTGAACCGGGGACTTCCTGGTTATAAGCCCTTATCTTTAACCACTGGACCACACAGCATCCACGCTGTACTGCGAGAGCGAGTTCGACTAAGAGCAGCTAAACTTACAGTAAAAATATTTGCTTCTAAGAGTAAATTCCATTAAGAGTAGTTAGTAAGTACTTTATCCAGCAGGACTTTGATTTTTCTGTGGGGTCTGTTCTGTTTGACTGTAGTCTGAGGGGACTCAGGATCACATTTTGAGAGAAGGAAACAAACACTTCTTCTGTAGAAAACAATTTAAAAAATAAAAAAAGCTTGTTTTGATACTTTAAAAACAAGTTTTATTTCTAGAGAAGCCAACAAAAGCCCATGGTATTTAGCTACGTTGTAAATATAACCTGCTTTGTAAAAGATAAATAGATAAATAAAAAATGCTTCCTTCATTTATACATATTTCTAGTGACAGGTACACATAAATATGCAAAACTTTTGGCCTTAGCTGTAGATAAAAAAAAAAAAAGTCTGTTTAACAAGATAAACTGGGGTAATCAACGCAACGCATCTGTTTTCTATGGAACTTGAGACTGAAGCTTGTATCTGCCGCTAGAATCAACAGAGAAAGCATTTTTTATTAACACACTCACAATGACGATAGCAACCTGCAAACCTCTAAAGTAAAGGCAACTTTTTTTTTCTTTTGTTCCTTAAACCTCTGTGGACAAACTGCTCCTTCCTCCAGATTTTTTAATATGTTTTTGTTGCTTCTATGTGCGGATCCTATGCTTTTCAATGGGCCATTAAATCATTTCGGGTTACCATATGATTCCATGTACACTAGGAGAGTTTGGGACAGTTCAGGCTTTTCAACTCACATTGCAATGCATTCTGGTAAGTGTAGTCCTGTCTCGGGTATTTTCACAGCAGGACTACACTTACCAGAATGCACTGGGGTGTGAGTTGAAAAGCTTGAATTGTCCCAAACTGTCCCAGTGTACATGGAGTCATCATATGGTAGCCATGGTATGCTATTAGGCTGTTTTCTCATCTCAGAATCACAGGGCCTCTGAAATGACTTTTGGTTTGCCTATTTTACCTTCTCTCGAATTCATCTGTATCATTTATTTTCTTGTAGTGACCGTCCTTTCAAAAAATGGCCACTTATTCCAGAAGAACTATTGGCCAAGGATGCTTTGGAAAAGTGTACAAAACACAATACAAAGGTGAAATAACAGCAATGAAAAAAATTCCTGAATCGAATATAAAACAGAAGAACATTGATAGAGAAATCCAAATATACCAGTAAGTGCATGCATGTGTATAGTTATTATTATTATTATTTATTTCTTAGCAGACGCCCTTATCCAGGGCGACTTACAATCGTAAGCAAATACATTTCAAGTGTTAATATAGTAATTAAATAAAGTAAACATATATTTTTATTTATTTATTTACTTCTTAGCAGACACCCTTATCCAGGGCGACTTACAATTCTTACAAGATATCCCATTATTTTTACATACAATTACGTTATTTTTTTACACATTATTTTTACATACAATTACCCATTTATACAGTTGGGATTTTACTGGAGCAATCTAGGTAAAGCACCTTGCTGAAGAGTACAGCAGCAGTGTCCCGTCCCCCCACCTGGGACTGAACCCACGACCCTCTGGTCAAGAGTCCAGAGCCCTAACCCCTACTCCACACTGCTAGAATAAAGCTGGCCACGGTTTCTATTAGAAGATTACTTCTCTGAGATTACTATTAGATTACTGTAAGAAGATTACTATAAGGTTACTATTCTATTAGAAGCTCTGTCTTAATTTAAGATAAGTGTAGTGGGGGGTGGGGGGTGGGATCTGCATTATATTAATGTTTGTAACTATTGCTTTGTTTTTTTTTTCAAGTGTCTACAGCATTGCAGCGTCTTTAGTTCTTGAAACCTGTAATTGATATCTGATATCTCCAATAGGTAGGGATAAGATAGGGCTTGTTTCAATATGTATAATGCATTACAAAAATGAGAAACAACTGCAGTGCGGGGCTCGAGAGACCTTCAATTCAAGTTGCTTCGTTCTAGGTTTCCTTTCAAATGGCAAGTATGCATGGCTGTAAATGTAAAATTAGAGCTAACAGAATGATGAAGATCAGCACTTACAAAAAAGAGAAAAAGAAATGCCAATTGATATTTGAATGGAAATTATTGTTGGATAGCTAAGCAAAAGAAGTTGTATTATCTTGCTAAAGTATATTAAAATGGCAGGGTGTGGAATAACTTCTTGAGAACTATAGAACACGCTGACCTTGTCTCAATGTTCTTTCTTTTTAAGGAAGCTGAATCACCTGAATATTGTTAAGTTGCTTTTTGACCCTTGGAAAGAAGATGGTACTTGGAATTTCCCTTTGGAGTTTATTGACGGAGAAGATCTGGAGAAGGTCCTCTTCAAACAAAGGGAATCCAGAATCAAGGTACTCTACAGTGGGGTTAACCTGAATGGAAAACATTCATTCATTTCTACTCCTACTGAATCTAAATTGCTGAGCAGAGGCTCTGTACTTGTGTGTATTTTGTGGCTGGCAGCCATCTTGGCTTGGGTTTGGGGCAAACAGCCAGGAGTCAAGATGGCCGTCGTTTTCAGAGCCACATGTAAATAAAGTTTGGTGTAATTCATTAACTGCAATGTTAATTGGAAAAGTGTGGAATGTAGCCAGGATGTATACAAGTGACGAAGGAATGTTTGTTTGGTCCGTTTTATCTGGGTACTCTGCGTTGCTTAGAAGTTTTTTTTTTCTTCTCCTGGCGAACACTCCCAAGTAAAAGTTGAGAAATGTATTGCCCAGGTAACAGGGTGGAGGCTGGGCACAAACTGGCGACCCCACCAAAAGAGCCGGTCACCTCTACAGTCGTGGCTCTAGAGCTTTTAACCTCATCGCATCGACAGGATCCATAACGTCACAAATAGAGATTAGTAGGGGTCACAAATGGAGATTAGATAAAGGGGCATTCAGAACAGAAAATAGGAGGCACTTTTTTACACAGAGAATTGTGAGGGTCTGGAACCAACTCCCCAGTAATGTTGTTGAAGCTGACACCCTGGGATCCTTCAAGAAGCTGCTTGATGAGATTCTGGGATCAATAAGCTACTAACAACCAAACGAGCAAGACAGGCCAAATGGCCTCCTTGTTTGTAAACTTTCTTATGTTCTTATGTTCTTACAGAACACTGCTTGATGGATGACCCACGATATGTGTTAAAAAATGTCAAAAGAAAATTGTTGTTTTGCTCTGAAAGTTGTTGTTTTGTTCCCACCACAGTTGTCCAGGTCAGCCAAGGTTACCATCATCAACGGAATGTGCCAAGGCTTATCTTTCCTTCACGATAAGAATATTGTGCATCAGGACCTGAAACCAGACAATATCATGGTAAAAACATTGAGGGTTAATGTAGGACAAAGGGACAGCTGCAGTGGCATGAGTCTGCCAACTGTAGAACTGTACCTCAGAGTTGACATTTTCATATTTTCACAATGGTATTATGATGGTTGGAAGCACTGGTAGTCCACCATGGTTCCATATATGTACCAGTCTACTGGTGCTACCATATTGAGATCAGTAAGCAACATATAGTCCATTGCGTTGCTATTGCTGGCAGTGCCTTTGTCCGGTAATGGTTCCGTTAGGAGTTCTTTAGGTTGGCTGAGATGATCAGTGAGATATTTATAATGCTTCTTCTATTTCTACCTTTCAGATTGAGTATGGCACATTCCGCCCTGTTCTAGTTGACTTTGGAGTGGCCAAAATAACATCTTCCACAGGCTTCTCTACTGCAACAAATAACGGGAATAGAGCTTATGCAGCTCCAGAAGTCTGCCAAGGCTCCGATCGAAATAAAAGCACCGACATCTGGGCTATGGGGAAGATCATAGCTGAGCTGCTCCTAGGGAGCACAGTTGAGACGGAGAAATGCGGCTGCAGATATGTTGAAGAAATTCTGAAGGGAATGCCATATGCTAAATCAGTGAGTCAAATGGTCTATACCAATCCATGTCAGCGAGTTGAAATGAGACAGATATTGGGGGACATAGAAATGGCTGGGGAGGCTTTCAAGAGGGAGGGATATATTGATGATGCGCTTATTTCCAATCCAATGTTTCAAGGTAGAACAACAGAGGTGACAAAAAAGCTATATGATCCCGTGGAAAAGAGAAGTGTTTATAGAATACCTGATGTTGGGGGAGCAATGGTTCCTTTCAATCCGGCATCCAGCGATCGTGCTTACTTCAGTGGTATGAGTTTGGGCAGGGATCCTTTAATGGAGGTGATGGATAGCTTCAGAAGAGACATGAATCTAGGGAACTTCCCACAGACAGAAGTCATCAAACACGAGACTCAGAAATTATTTCACTATAGTTCCAGAGGGAACTTGGATGTGATCAGAGGTGGTCAGGTTGAAAAGGTTCAGGGACGAGTAATTGGTTTCAAATATTTTGAGAGGAACAACCCACAGCCATGATTTGTAGCTGGCAGGCTGGATTTAAAGCAGGACACAAAGTATATGTATATATATTGTGAGGTATCATCTTCCTTCTTAGTTATTTTAAGGTTACTACAGCCTAGAAACCAAGTCTTCTTTAGCATACAGCGCACTGGAGTCAATGGTAGGGTTAAGTTGGAAATTGTATGAGCTCTTGAAAAAATCCTGAATCAGAGACAAGTCAACGAGCAATTTGGGTTTTCCCGTTCTGGTGAGTTGCTTCACCGTTCTGTTAAATCATGTTGTGTGTGTCTTGAATATTGCTCCTGTACATGTATTCATAATTAATCTATAATCAAATTGATTTTATAACATTTGCTGCATGACATTTTCTGAATGCTACTAAATAAAAATGATACATTATACACAAATCCATGTGGTATTTTGTTATTTATTCATTCATATTTGTATAAATGATAAAGTACATTTCATAAAAATTAGGTTAGATTCTATAAGGTATTGACTCCAAATTGTCCATAGTACATTTTTTGATATATATATATATATATATATATATATATATATATATATATATATATATATATATACATATACATATATATATATATATATATATATATATATATATATATATATATATATATATATATATATATATATATATATTATTATTAGTTTATTTAGCAGACGCCTTTATCCAAGGCAACTTACAGAGACTAGGATGTGTGAACTATGCATCAACTGCAGAGTCACTTACAATTACGTCTCACCCAAAAGACAGAGCACAAGGGGGTTAAATGACTTGCTCAGAGTCACACAATGAGTCAGTGGCTGAGGTGGGAATTAAACTGGGGACCTCCTGGTTACTAGCCCGTTTCTTTAACCACTGGACCACACAGCCTCCTTAGTTATCTATATCTTAGTTGCTGACCCTTGCAAATGTATAGATAGATAGATAGATAGATAGATAGATAGATTACAGTTACCTTGCAATCTGTCAGTGTTTCGTTTTTATGAGGACTACTATCAATATAACAATGAGCATTGTGGATGGGAACACAAGAATACAAGCATAGAGGAGTATGGGTTGTGGATACTCTTCAGGATCTGAAAAAGGAACAGAATACAGTGTAAGTTCACATGTGATAGAAATATAGACAGAACCCTGCTGACAACTGCAGTAACTGCTGGTGAGCTGTTAACCAGAAACACTTCCTGTGAAATATTGAGCGTGTTAAGTAAGCGAGTCGCTCAGAGCAGCTCAGGGAAAGAACGCACTTAACGGAACGCTCAGTTCTGTTCCCTCTGAGCAGCTCAGAGCGCTGCAGAGCAGGATTCATAACAGATCCGAGTGAGCGGAAAAATTCTCACCCTGAGATGCTCCATTACTTAACGCACCCTCAGTGTTTTCTATCTGGATAGCTGCTATACGAAAGCCAGCACGGGTTTACAGTGTAGACAACAAATTTTGAAGTGACTGTTTCTGTTTCTCTTGAACGTGGATAACCAGTTAAAAACCAGCGAAAATATCAGCTGTGAGATAAAAAAAAAAAAAACAAAAAAAAACAAACAGGCGCTCAGTTTGAGCCGGGACCGGATGGGAGATACTGTTGAAAATGGCGATAGCTCTTTTTATTTACTTGTGTTTTTCGCCTCTTTTTGGTTTAGAATTTGCTTAATGAATCCAATCAGAACGCTGATGAAACTACGTTGCCGCAATCATCCGTGAGCATGTTGCTATGGAGACGTACCGTTGCTATGACTGGTTGCTATGTATGTGTACCGTTGCAATGTTGTTGCTATGTATATGTACCATTACGATATTGTTGCTATGTACCGTTACAAAGGACTTCTGAGTCCTTAGTAAAATCTGCCACCTGATGGTTTTTAATGAATCACAAGATTTAATAAAATACTTTACATAGAAAATGGAATCTGCCAACACTTACAGAATGGGGGCACATCCAGACTTTTCTTCAGTAGAAAGACCCCAGAGCTATGCTTCAGCAGACACTGGTATTCCTGCAGCGTGCCTTGCTTGACACAGAGTTCCCGGGATATGAGGAATGATCCGTTCTCTAGCGGCGTGATCGTCATCGCCTCGCCCATCTCGCTACCTTCTCTCTGAAAAACCAGGCTGAGCCCTGTGAAGTTGCCCACGTTGATCTCACAGTACAGCACAAAGGGATTCTCAGCTGTCAGGTTGAAATGAAGGGGACCTGCAAGTGATTTTCAGGACAGTGTTCATGTTGGCGCAAGTTCACCCAAGTTCAGTCAGGAAACTCTTGCGATAGATTATTTATTAAAACACTACTACGTTACACATATGGGCGCTACATGCCCTTTCGAGGTACCCCATAAATTGCACACAGCAATGTAACTTGTAACCTGATTGATCTAAACCTAGACACTCAGTGTTTACCGTGAACGTAGAGCTGTGTTCCACCTCCGATGGTCCTGTTCGGAGTGTCCCCATTCACATAGGACAGCATGCAGTAATACCTGCAGGAGTCCTGGAGTTGAAGCTCACAGATTTGCATGGATGTGTTCTCCGCTCCCACCAGGGCTACTCGCCCCTGGTACTGAGATCCAGGGGAGGGATGGAGAGGGATATCGTCATCGTCATCCCCAGCCCCGGGAATGAACCAGTACACTATCCTACGCCTGATGTTTTTGCTGATGTAGGAGATGTTGCATTTCAGAGTGACGTTCCCTCCTACCGCTGCAGTCACCAGCTCCGGCCATTGGGAAACATGAACAGTTTGGGTACCTGCAAGATATAATTGAGAGATTGCTCATCTACCCAATACGACTTTCCCTGGGTTACATGCTTGTATAGATCTAGTGCTGGGGGTGGCCAACCCTAGTCCTGGAGAGCCGCAGGGTCTTCTGGTTTTCGTTCCACCCAAGTTCTCAATTACTTAATTGGTCAACTTTCATATAATTTTTCCAGGTCTTTAGCCATTGATGATTTAAAGAACCTGCAGGATTGGGGCTCTCCAGGACCAGGGTTGGCCACCCATGATCTAGTCTATAATTTATAGGTTATACATTTAAATAGTTAAGCAAGAGGTGTTTAATGATGTCTCAGTCCTAAAATCCTAGGTGATGCAAAACCTTTGGCCAGAAGCAGCTTAGCTCATCATCTGGCTACACATGGGCTGGTCTGTCCCTCTCGGCTAACTTCATTTCTGTAGTCCTAACCCCATTGCTGCACAGGCTAGGCTCCGGTTGGCTCCTGCTCTGTTTAACTTCAATACAAGAGTTTCTATACTGAACAAAGCGCTTCCTGCCCACGGTTCAGCCCCATGCTTCCTGTATACAATATGCTCCTGCGGTTTATAAACTCTGGGTTACCTCAAGCTTCATTTTAGCCCCTGCAAGCTCTTGCAATTTTATCAGTCAAAACACAACGGCTTCTGTTTTTTGCTATTATTGTTTTCCAGCTAAAGCTCAATTTCTACACAATTTCTTTATAATCCTTCATGTATGAATGTATGTATGTATGCATGTATAATGTCTCTTCTATCCATTATACCCATTGATTGCTAAATATTTTAATATCCCTGCATAGGGAATTATGCAATATAAGCAAAATATTTTTACGAGCAAGTTGACTCAAGTTTAATGGTATCTCAACAAAGCCTGTGTTGTTTGCATAATAACATGAAAAAAACAAAGTAGTTTCAATAATCCAGGACAGCCCTATATAACACACCCAGCCATTCCTGTGGGGTCGCCTCGCTGCAAACTATGTTCCAGATCGTATTGGGCCATCTTAAAATGAGTAGCCTTTTCACAAAACAAACAGAAGCATCAAAGTGTTTCGGGTTTTGTGGGTTACTTTACTTCTGCTGTCAGTTTCACATTCTTACTCATGGAATATCCCACGTGGAACTGAAACTGCAGGTTACTTGTGTGTCCTTTTATTTAGTACAGTTATTCAAAAACATTAACAGAATTCTACTGGGGTGGAACAGAAGATTGTTTTTCTTGCAATTGAGGCTCGAACAACAAGCATTTCAAATCCATGTATTAAATATGTTTTTTTTGCTATATATAATACATTTTTGTTAACCAGCTGTGTGCACATGTATTAGAACACCTCAAGATGTGTCATGTATATCCTTGACATACCTGCCTGCATGAAAACCTCTGGGTGTGAGAATTTCAATTTCCGGTCAGTAATCAGTGATAATACCACTTTGTGCTTTGATTGGGCATCTAAAACAACTTCTAAAAAGTCTCCTGCCTTTTACCATGTGTGGCTCTGTGTTCTTTTTCTCTTCCTATTTTAAATTCATTGCATAGTGTTACTTAGATTCTAAATGAATCCAATGACCAACATTTCGTCTAGAAGTTTGATTGCATACATTGAAAAAGCCTTGGCTGTCATTGAATTATTAAGTTTCTTTGCCAATTTCTAAACGTATAGCATTTAACTTTCACACAGCACCAGCATTCTTTCTCATTATCTATCCAATCACGAACCAAAGTCAAAGCTTCCATGCAGCCATGTGACCATTTGATGTAATTTGTTGATGGAGTCATACTTGTTATAAATGAGGTTTAAATTACCGCAAATCATGCACAGCCCGCCACCGCTCCCCACAAAAAACAACTGTCATAAACTAACAATACTTACCTTGCATCAGACTCAAAAGCACCAGAGCCAGCAGACTCATTTTAATGTCAAGCTTGACAGCACTGCAAGAACAGAGAAGATATTACATCATAGCAAGCACTTTCAGAGTTTGTAAGCAAAATTCGCTAGAAACTGAACCGTTATTTATGCAATTTACTGTAAAACCTGACCACAGCACAACCAGAGAAATATACTTATTTCACAGGAAAAGAACATGTATTAGTCATCTTGTCTCTTTTGCATCTCAAATAAATTATTTTAAAGATACTGCACAGTAATGTGTTCCTTTTTTTTCTTTCCGTACACAAAGTAATCAAGTTAGTCCCTTCAAAGGAATATGAGACATTTTCAAAACTAGATGAGGTCATTCTACCCATCCATGCTCACCAGGTTCCTAGTTAGCTGATTCATCTCAAAACTTTGTCAATTTGGGTCCTAAGGTGATTCAGCCTCAACAACATGATTAGGTAGCCCAGTCCCTCCCCTCACCGCTCTCTGTGTGAAGTGTCTCCTTCCCTCTGTCCTAAAGTCTACCTCCACTTAATTTCCAGCTGTGTCCTCTGGTCCTGGTTTCTGTACTGCACTTATGGTGTAACTTTGTCAGTTCCAGCAGTGGTCTGAGGATAAGCATTTGAGACTCATGTCAGATTAAAATGAGAAGGAAAAAGAGATTCTCAAGAAGTGAAAGTGGTGGTACATTTCAATCTGGCTTCGTTACACTGCATTTTACAACAGTGCTTTTTTCAGATTCATGCAAACATGCAAGTGTGACACACAGATGGATGGATGAACAGACAGACATACAGACACCCCTCTATATGCACAGAATCCGACAGTCTCTGTAACTTATGCTAAACCACGTTACAAACCAAGTCTCATGACAACTACACAAGCAGTTCCTTAGATATATACAAACATGCGACATACAGATGGCTATACGTAGGAACAGACAGACACACTTTTATATCTCCAGAAATTGATACTCTCAATACCTTATGTCGAATAGTGCTTATACCAAGTGACTGGATAAGTGGTTCTCCAGAAAGATATTGGAGGCCGGTCAACTCATTTCTAAATAGCAATTCTACATGAACGTTGGGGGTCTCTTGTGTAATGCTTGTTTGCTGATTGGCAGACCGGGTTTCATATTGAAACAAGATGAGATTCCGAACAGCTTTCAAAGAGACGATGGAAACTTGTCAGCCGATGGCATGCAGTTTAAAAACTTGGCTGTTTTTCTACAGTTAAAAAACACGTCACACCTTCCCTCACTTGTGGTGGAAAATTCGTCTCAATTTGAGGGTTATAAGAAGTTGACCTTTAATGGAGAATTGTTTTATTCTAATGAACTGATGTTGCATTTTTTAATAGCGCGGCACAAAAAGCCTATTCAATGGATTTAAATTGAGGAGGATGTAAATATGTACTGTAATTTAAATTATTTATTTAAAAAAACTATAATTACCATTTCAAACCAGTATGTTAATAAAGAGTCATCTGGTAGGATATCACAGTTCTAGTAATTCATGTATTTTTTTACTTCTTTACATCTGATCAGTTCAAATATCCCTATGACCTGTAGGCTTCTCTCAAACAGGTCTACCCCCTAAGTACAGCAGGTACTCTAGATTGTAACCATTAACCTGTCTCCCTGTATAGGGTTTACCACATTTTCAAAGTGAAAAACTGGGACATTTTATTAATTGCTTCTAATTACTGTGTATTTACATAGTAGTAAATACATGTGTACTTACACATTATTACAATGTTATAACGTATAGTTACAATGTACTTCATGTGTAATTCTTTATCCATGCTATAACCCTAACTCTAACCCTAACTCTAACCCTTTTCTAATACAATTGTGTACCTTCTTATATTTTGCAAATATATTTACGCATTAGGTACATTGTAACTATGCATAATAACATTGTAATTACATATGTGTAAGTACACATGCACTTAGTAAGTAACTGCTATGCAAATACACAGTAATTAGAGACACAATGGGAAGTGTTACCTTATTTCTATATATTTCAATGGCCATCGAGTAGCTGTCAATTCAGAGCTCCCCACAGCATGTTTTAATTAAGAAAACAATTGACAAATCTATCATCATAAATAAATTAGCGGTTTATTAAGTGTGATACAAACAGGAAACAGAAAATGGGTAAGGCAAAAATAATCATTTTGTGAATAAAGACATAAACATCACTTCCTTCTGCGTTTACATCTCCCCCCTCACTGACTAGTTTTAAGTTAACTTTCTAGTTAATTGCAACAGCTAAATGCGAATGAAGCTTGTTTAGCAGAATACAAATCTATTTTCACTTTGCCTTATTCTGAAGCCAATTCATTGAAAATAATTATTTCTTACCTATAACCGTCACTTGTTAAGTATTTTGGCTTTCCATTCCTTGTGGCTGATAATAATTTAAATAAATTCTCATGCTTTGTTTTGTTAATCCTGCCTCAGGAATCTACTCATCCAACAAGCTAAAAGGTTGCCCATGTTTTTAGATTACAAGTCATTAAAAATAAACGCTGCTATTGTTTAGTTTTTAGAAACAGACTTACCACATCCTGTTTTTAAACTGACACATGTTGTTACATACAGTTCTTAACTAGGTCTATCGTCAGTAAGCAAGACTTCTGATAATTTGTTTCGCTTCTTTAGCAATCAAAATTAATGCCATCTTCACAAAGTTCAATCACCGCAAAAACGATGATCTAAAAAAAAAATCTAGAGTAATATTCATGAAACAGTATTTATTTAATAAAATGTGCCCTTGCTAACCAAGGTTTTGAAATAAATGTTTTTACGTTACCGCTAATAATATTATTACTGGTGCGCCTTTTCTTTAGTTGAAGTCCGTTAGTTTTTTTGCTGGTATCTCTTTCATGGAATGGAGAGTCACAGCAGTCGACGCTTCGTGTCAAGGGAAATGTGGAGGAGGGCCTACGTACCTTATTCAGCTAAAAAGTTATTGTCTGTATCATAACCAGGTGGGTGTATGGAGTCTGTTTGCCAGTTCGTCTGCCAGTCCGTATTTGGTCAACCCTTGTGAAATTGTGATGAAACTTCAAAAGGACGTTCTTTAGCTTAAATTATTGAGTGTATCACAATCCAGGAGTGTTTCTCTGTCCAGCTTCAGGACTGCTCCGCCTCTCACTGTCTTCCACCGCCTCCTCAGGACTCACCTGTTTTGAATGCACTCAATGCTCTTCTGCTATGTACTGTATTCGCATGACCTCAACACCATGTTACTGGCTGATGCACTATCCTTGCACTATTGCACTACCGTTATGCCTATGTAGATATAGTGTGTTCAATTACAAGTTTAAATGTGCTAAACCAAGAAATCTCAAGGACATTGTTAAGCAGTGTGGAGTAGTGGTTAGGGCTCTGGACTCTTGACCGGAGGGTCGTGGGTTCAACCCCAGGTGGGGGGACACTGCTGCTGTACCCTTGAGCAAGGTACTTTACCTAGATTGCTCTAGTAAAAAACCCAACTGTATAAAAGGGTAATTGTATGTAAAAATAATGTGATATCTTGTAACAATTGTAAGTCGTCCTGGATAAGGGCGTCTGCCAAGAAATAAATAATAATAATTAAACACAAGATCCTGAGACAGAAGCAAAGCCCGGAACACAGAAGAATTAGGGGGGGTTGACGTTTTTTAAGTCTTATAGGGAGTTGACAACCCACAGCAGTACTTTAAAGCGCAGTGCAGAAGCCAGGACCAGAGGACACAATTGGAAATGAAGTGGAGATAGACTCAGGACAGAGGGAAGGAGACACTTCTTCACACAGAGAGTGGTGAGGGTGTGGAATGGGCTACCTAGCCATGCTGTTGAGGCTGAATCAATGAGATCCTTTAAGACCCAACTTGACAGAATTCTGAGATCAATCATCTACTAGGAACCGGATAAGCTTAGCTGGACAAAATGGCCTCCTTTAGTACATATAGTTTGTCAATATACGGCGTTATACGCTAACATACAATATCCTTTATATAATGAAAATATTCCATAACACGAGGTTGACAAACACGTTACATTGCGTTTAAAAGACTGCAATTCCCAGGCTGCTTTGCGTGTTCATACATCTGACGGTATTTCCGGGCCGGTATGAGTGTGCGCTGGTAAAGACAGAAGAAAATAAAATGGAGGAGATTGGGATAGTTGTGGAGAAATGTCAGGTAAGAATTGATATGTGACGTATTTATTTTAGTGTGAGTAGTAAGCTGGGTATTTATACTGACAAATTGGGACGGAGACAACGTGAAAACGGTATTTAAATAGGTACACAGATAATAACAGATCCGCGTTGTCATAGTGAAAAACATGCAGATTCATTGCATGTTAATAGGCCTAAAGATTATCAAACGTGTTTACAATAGGTTTAGGTTTTAATTTATGTTTAGTTTTCATTTCGTAACGTTTAACAGAAATTAGTTTATACATGCATATTGTAGGAGGCCTTTATACTGTGTTGACTAGTACTGAAGTTGATCAAGTCTTTGTGTTTTTTTTTTCTCGTTATTGTAGATTTTATTAATAATAATTGAGTAGGTGTTATTGTGAAGTTCAGTTGATGTTTAAATGTTACCGGTAATCTGTTACGTAGGTTAGTCTTTGTTTTTTTTTTAATTAAAAAAAAAAATACTTTGTGTAAAAATAAACAAAATCCTACCTTAATTTACAAGCATTAATTTACCATTTCAGTTACGAGACATGTTGACACGCTACTCTCCCAAATCAAAGTTCATAAAAGTGAGCTCTGACTGTGAGTGTAATGTTGTGTTTGCAGGAAGAGATCGCTGTCCCGACCTCTTCCCGGCCTCAGACCGCCTTCTCGTTTCTAGCACCGGAGCCAGAGGACCTAGAAGATCTTTACAGCCGCTACAAGGTGAGACTATATAAGAATATATTGAGGTAGACTGTGGAGTTCAGACAGTGAGTTTGTTTATCTCTTATATGGCAGAAATGACACAAGTTTGAGTACAGCAATGGCCAAAAGGTTTGCATCACCCTATAGAATTAAGAAAAAATGTTGCTTCATAAAGTCAAATGAAACCTGCTGAATAATGTTACGTTAACAATATTGAATTGCATACCGCTTTGTAGTTTTCCATATCCTTCACGAAAAAAAAAACTGACAATGTGAAAGTTTGGAATTTAACATGAAATACTGTACTTGCTCCTATTCTGTCTCAATCCTAAAATTCTAGGTGATGCCATAGCTGTAGATCACAGAGTATTGAGGTATACTGTGGGCTAGCCACAGTGTCCGTGTCAGCGGCGCCTGTGTTGGTTGATCTCTCGTAGGTTGAGCTCTCAAAGACGGTCTGCTTCTGATGTGCAATCTATCAAGGTAGATTCGGTTCAGACAGTGTCCGTGTCAGCTGTGTTGGTTGATCTCTTGTAGAAGCTGCAGCAGGAGCTGGAGTTCCTGGAGGTCCAAGAGGAGTACATCAAGGATGAGCAGAAGAACCTGAAGAAGGAGTTCCTGCACGCTCAGGAGGAGGTCAAGAGGATCCAGAGCATCCCGCTGGTCATCGGGCAGTTCCTGGAGGCTGTGGACCAGAACACTGCCATCGTGGGCTCCACCACAGGTAACCGCTGGAATCCTGTAGGGATGCCACGACGAATCCATTATTTTTATACCGCGGGCCTCGATTTTAAACATCAATTGATTGATTGATTGTTTTGTACCCTATAACAGTTGTATTTGAAGGCTTACGGGATTACTGGTGATGTTTACAATTGATTCAACTCCGTAGTAACGCTGCTACTCAAACAGAATTCACTTTATATAACGGAGTAGCGGCTTTCTGAATTAAAATATTGGCATTCTGGAACTGTGTAATCTTACACACAAATGTGACCGTGTACAGTACGCACTTGTGTGTTAGCAATTCATAAAGAACTGCACTTTACTGGAGGATGTTTTACAATGTATTTTCTGAATAGGTTTAAAATATCTTGACGTTTCATTAAACATTCAAGAACCGAAACTGAATATAACCCTCAATTTCATATCCCCCCCCCCCCCATCGTTTCAACCAGAGAGCAGATCCTTTTTTAAACTCCAAAGATTCCAGTTCGAGTCTCTTAACTGCTTGCCTGTTGTCTTTCTACTTTCAGGATCGAACTACTATGTGCGAATCCTGAGTACGATAGACAGGGAGCTGCTGAAACCCAACGCCTCCGTCGCGCTGCACAAGCACAGCAATGCCCTGGTAGATGTGTTGCCACCAGAGGCAGACAGCAGTATCATGATGCTCACATCAGGTATAGTGACGTCACAAAACCCACCTTCAACGTCCGGTTGTATCTTAATCCAGCGCACAGTCTTTTCTCGGAGTGTGAATCAGAACACTTGGCGTGCAATCTTATGTGTTTCTGAGGTGATAAAAACCCTAGTAAGATACAATTGTTGTTAATGAAATAAGGTAGAACATGCATCCATACCCACAATAAAGGGTGCATGTTGCAATTTACGTTTTCTGTATCTGATTAGGGTGGAGGCATGTACTTTTATCAAGATCCAGACAGGAATTACTGGCGCAGGAACGTTTGTGATATTTCTGTTTTAGTTTTGTTCGGGGTTCAGTTTGATATGTGTGTTTTTTTTTGGTTTTGTTTTTTGTTTTCTTGCTTCAGATCAGAAGCCAGACGTGTTGTACTCTGACATCGGAGGAATGGACATCCAGAAACAGGAAGTGAGGGAGGCCGTAGAGCTTCCTTTAACGCACTTTGAACTCTATAAACAGGTACCAGCTCACACCTGAAATACAACCTTAAATGAAGTCACTAAACTGTATGTGTATATATATATATATATATATATATATATATATATATATATATATATATATATATATATATATATATATATATATATATTCCAGTCAACTCTCGATTAACCGGGGTAATGGGGGAAGAAGGAGGTCACAGATAACCCAAAATCACGGTTAAAACAAAACTAGTCAAAACGTGGTACAAAATTGATTTAATGTAAACTTATTTAGTTAAAATTACATCCAATATTTAGGAACACATTTACCTTTCTACAGACACCATCCAAAAGTGTAAAAACAATACAAGTACAATAGTTTAGGAGCACAAAACATCACATAAATTGCTTGACGAAAAACGGCCAAAAGGTTACACTACTGTATTTTAAAATAGTCTGTTAATGTTGTCTGTTTCTTAGCTGAGCTCTCCTTTTTTCGAATATTAGAACGAAGCCTACGCAACATCAGTTTGTCACTGAGCAAACTGTCCTCTTCGCTTTCTGAATAGTCCAGCAGACAGTCTAGGTGATTCAGCGCAGCACCATGCGTGATCTTGTTTTTGCTAGCTAGCCCCTCCCCCTCGCTATCGCTGTCTTTCTCCTCCTCTCCGCCAAGCGACCTCACGCCTTCTGATGTTTTCGCTGATTTGTAGTACATAATTTAAATTTTTTCACAAATACGCAATCTGCTATTATTTTTTTCCACGGTTAATCCGCAAACTGGTTAATCCACCCCCGGATAATCGAGAGCTGATGGCATATGTTAATTCAATTTGCCTCTTGGCCATTAAAAGTTAAGACATACAAGTCGATCTTAATGCACTGAAAACTCCACAAGGGGGCAGTGTGATCTAATGATTATGAGCAAAAGTTCTGAGCCATCATCTTCAACTCACTCCTGCAAGGATATCCTCTCTGCATTAGGATATCCTCTCTGCATTGTGTCCCGGCTGTAAATAGGCAGCCTAATAATGCCTGCCTTCTTTTTCTTATCAGATCGGAATCGATCCCCCCAGAGGAGTGTTGATGTACGGACCTCCTGGCTGTGGGAAAACTATGCTGGCGAAGGCAGTAGCACATCACACCACAGGTAAATCTGGCTGGGCAGGGAAATGCGTTTTGGTTTATCTGGATTTTTGCAGGCATGCTTTAGAGAAGTCCTTTGTTCTAAACTTTTACTCCGCTTTCACTTATGCCCTCTTGTTCTTCTCTGTGCTAAATTTGAAGTAATGTCTTGGGTTAACTTTATCTATACCATTTATGATTTGGTGGTAAAAATGGATTAAATAGCGGTATAAAACACTCAATCCTAAAATGTAATCAAGATAAAAATTCAGTGAATCAAGTTGACAGACCAGCTAATGCATTCATCACTGGAATTAGATACCTTATCCGTACCTTGGACATTTTTCATAATAATAACATTACTGGCAATCAAAGTGTCACCTTACTTTTCAGCTGCAACCTGGTTTGAAAGGTGCAAGGTTTGGAAGATGGGAAACTAGTTCTTAACCATTGCGGTGTGTTTGTGCGTGCGTGTGCGTGTGTCTCCTCACAGCTGCGTTTATCAGAGTTGTCGGCTCGGAGTTTGTCCAGAAGTACTTGGGGGAGGGACCCCGGATGGTGCGAGACGTCTTCCGATTGGCCAAGGAGAACGCCCCTGCCATCATCTTCATCGATGAGATCGACGCCATTGCCACCAAGAGATTTGACGCACAGACAGGAGGTACGCAGCTGGGGCGAGCTGCCTGTGTTTTTTATTGTAACGTATTCATATTCTGTTGTATGTGACGGAACAAATATTAAATATATTTCAACCATTACTGGAAATATATTCGTTAAGTGGCAGAAATTACCAAATTCATAAATAAATTCTGAAATACATTCTACTGTACAGAAGAGTGCTGCTTTCCTTTTTTCAATAAGTCATTAAACTGTTTGTAAAGAACTCTTTTACTCTGAGTGTTCTGTGGTCTCTTTGCAGCTGACAGGGAGGTCCAGAGGATCTTGCTGGAGTTGCTGAACCAGATGGACGGTTTCGACCAGAACGTTAATGTCAAGGTGAGCGCAAGAGAAGGGCAGCCTGCTTCTCGATGCTTCTCAATCAGTTTGTTGATGCACAGTTCACCCCCTAGTCTCTGTAACTCGCTTTGGATATAAAAGCATCGTGCTAAATGACTAATTAATAATACAGTGTGCAGCAATGGCTTTGTGTGTGTGCTGCAGGTGATCATGGCCACTAACAGAGCAGACACGCTGGATCCCGCTCTGCTCAGGCCCGGCCGACTCGACAGGAAGATCGAGTTCCCCCTTCCTGACCGCCGTCAGAAACGTCTGGTCTTTAGCACCATCACCAGCAAGATGAACCTGTCCGAGGAGGTCGACCTTGAGGACTGTATCCTTTCACAAGCCTGCAGCTTGTGGATTTGCTGAAGTTACACTACAGTGCAGATCGTAATTACGCAGAACCAAATACCACGCTCCTCGCAATGCATAACATGGCCCTGGTGGGCTAAATTTGCATGAGGTTTAATATGAGAAATTGGTCAGTTAGTTTTGTTCAAAGACTAAGCTTACATGATATAGGTGGGAGGATGCATCCGTTCCCATTCATTCATCAAGAGTAAGGATTCTGATTTTAGGCTTAAACCCGATTTTTAAAGCATGATACCCCTCGGTCTTTGCATTTATTGATTACCCGATTTCCCTCAATTTGTATTGCTGTTTAGTTTTTCCTTTTTAAATGTGTTGAATGGAAGTGCTTTTGCTCGTGTATACCAATACACAAACTCTGTATTGATGCGTATGGTGTGAGGCAGTACAGTGTCGAGATTGCTTTGCTTTACCGTATACTTTCCACGCCGGCATTTACAGGCATCAGCGTAAGTCATAGATGGCTTGTCAAGGGATACTGGAGTTTTCAGAATCGGTTCTTTTCCATTTACAAGCAAGCCTCAATGCATTACACAGTTCCAAAGAGCCGGGGGGAAAAAACATCTAAAATACACAGGCATCTTCTACAAATACAAAGAAAGTGCACTGAGCTTTAGAATACATTCTTAACCCTTTGCGGACCATTGTCGGACCTGGTCCAACATTGCAATTATTCCTATCAGGTCCATTGTCGGACCCTGTCCGACATCATTATAGAAACGCAAAAACCAGGTTTTAGTCGTTTTTTCTCCGGAAAAAGTCGAGAAAACCATTCAATGGCCGAGTGGGAGCGACAGGAGCCGAGACAAGTCGAAAAAAAAAAAAAAAAAAAAAGGCGTATCTCATGATTAGTCATACATGGCCCTGGTATCAGATAACGGGGCGGTCGTAAGTAAACAAGCTGGCTGCCTGTGAATCAGCGCACAGAGAACACGGACATTTGCAGAGCTTTTTTGAGATGTTGTAGTAATAAAATAATGACTTGGATCGCATTATTGAGGAGTTTGGTGATAAAACGAGTGATCAGGAGATGATTGATCGGTATGTACGACTATTATTATTATTATTTATTTCTTACATAGGTGAAAGCGATAGCGAACGAAAGGGTAGGGCAGGGTTGGAGATGCCTAGTGAGTGCTTTGTTGATATGCAGGGCCATTTAAACCCGTTTGACTGAAAAAAAATACTTTTAAACAGCGCGTCTAAAATTAACTGCGCGTGTGAAAATTAATTAGACCTGGCGTGCCTGACGCGCATTTAATAAATGGACCGCAAAGGGTTAAGGGCGTAGCAGTTTCAAAGCTGGGAACTTACTTCCGCATCAGAAAGTGAATACATGAATGCATGAACACGTTTCTTGACAATCCTCCTCAGATGTGGCTCGGCCTGATAAGATTACCGGTGCAGACATCAACTCAATTTGCCAAGAGGTAAGTATTATAGAAAACAGGAACAGGACATACAGCTACAGCCAAAAGCTTTGCATCACCCTGCAGAACGAACTCAAAGTCGAATGAAACCTGCTGGAATATTGTTATGTTAACATATTGAATTACATAACACTTTGCAGTCGTCCCCCCCCCCCCCCCCCCCCCCATATACTGAACGAAAAACTGACAAGTTAAAAAAAGTGACGTTTCAAAGTCAAACATGAAATACTGAACTTAACTATTATGGCTTCTGGTAGACTTTTTGCGATATCATTTTGTAGTTTCTTTGCTTACATTAAGGTAAATAAAAGATCTAAATTATGTTCATATAGTTTTTCTTCTTTTTTCAGTATTTGTTACTTTTTTATTGTCTCCATCCTAAGATTGTAGGTGATGTAAAACCACTGCTGTAGTTTCTGAAGCACAGATACATTACATCTGTGACTGAGTGCATTCGTCAGCAAATAGTTTTGCAGAACAGGGTCTGACATTATCAAATTGAGTTGCCGTTTACAACTAGTCTCGTACAGCTATGGTCTGAAGTTTTGCATCCCCTAGAATTTTAGGATTGAGACATTCAATTAAAAAAAAAACAAAAAAAAAACTATAGGAACATAATTTTAGATCTTTTATTTAACATCATGTAATCAAAGAAACTACAAAAGTATACTCAAAAAAAAAAAGTCTACCGGAAGTCATAACAGTAGTACAGTACTAATTCATGTTAGATTTCAACATGTCCACATTTTTTCAGTTTTTGTCAGTATATGGAGGGAAAACCACAAAGCAGTATGTAATTCAATATGTTAACGTGACGTTATTCAGCAGGTGTTTATTTGACTTTATGATGCAACATTAGTTCATTCTGTAGGGCGATGCAAAACTTTTGGACAGCGCTGCAGTTAAAAAGGTCTAGCAGAGTGCTGCCCAAACACGGTCCTAGAGAGCCCCGATCCGGTAAGTTTTGTAGGTCACCCTAAATCGCTAATTTCTAAAGACTGGGATCACATGGAAGTTATTGATCAATTAAGCAAATAACTTGTTCAATTAAGGGAACTCTGGTCATTTGGCCAGTTTACATGCTGGAAAAATGTCATGACTTGTTTACTGTCATGACTTATTTAAGGTGGCATGGTTTGGATTACAATTTGTTAGTTTTGGTTTATGTGTAGTTTATGTTTGAATACAAATGTAATACGTTATATAAAAAATCAAATACAATATTAAGTTTCAAAGCAGGGATTGTTAAATTAAACAAACCAAAACGATCTAAAATTATAATTCAGCTGTGCCACCTTAAATAAGTCATGACAGTAGACAGATAAGTCATGACATTTTCCCAGCATGTAATCCAGGCTGAGGGCTGAAAAGGGTAGTTCATTTTTTGTACCAAATGATCTCTAAATGACTTCATTTAATAAATCACCTGCTTAACTGATCACAATAAAATTGTTCCAGGTGTTAAGAAATTGATGATTAAAGGTTACCTCTGAAACCTGCTGGATAGGGGCTCTCCAGGACCGGATTTGGGCAGCACTGGTCCAGCAGAACCAGTAAACCTACAGCACCCTTACGGTTTTCCTTCCACTTTCCCAACAGGCTGGTATGCTGGCTGTGCGAGAGAACCGCTACATCGTGCTGGCCAAGGACTTTGAGAAGGCGTATAAAACGGTCATTAAGAAAGACGAACAGGAGCACGAGTTTTACAAATAGTGAGATGGTCTGAGATTTCGAGGGCGTGTGTTTCTTACCACAGGGCTTGTGCTGTTTCCCCAGTTGACAAACAGAAATCTGTAGCATGTTAACTTTCGTTTATTAACTATGTGCAGGGGCGTATGTTTGAATAAAGTTTCTTTTCACAAAAATCAGTCATTTACTGTTCTGTGTTTTTTTTTTTTTGTTTGTTTGTTTTAAACCTCTATACAAATTTGATGTTGTGTTTCTAGAACCAAGCAATTACTAGTCCTCCTGCATCTGCCTTTTACACCAAGTACAGATTGATAATTGAATTCCTTTGTTACTGCAGTTGTAAAGTGGTTTATCGGGCAGCAGTGTGGAGTAGTGGTTAGGGCTCTGGACTCTTGACCGGAGGGTCGTGGGTTCAATCCCAGGTGGGGGACACTGCTGCTGTACCCTTGAGCAAGGTACTTTGCCTAGATTGCTCTAGTAAAAAACCCAACTGTATAAAAGGGTAATTGTCTGTAATGTAATATCTTGTAACAGTTGTAAGTCGTCCTGGATAAGGGTGTCTGCTAAGAAATAAATAATAATAATAAGTCATTCTCTTACCTCTTACGAGCCTAGGCAGCATTATCACTGCCTCCTTCATAACAAAACAAGAAAAGTTACAGAAGAGAGGCTTTGGTTTCTGTAAGCCCAAAGTATCTAAAGCTGGCTCTTCTGTAAATTTATTCAGACGTCAGTCAGTCCTCTTTTATTTGTGTGGTGTTGATATTGCCTCCAGTATCTGTTCTCAAATTAGATTACAGGGTTTAGGGATTACGTTTTTCAGACGTAGAAATGTAAAGGACTTGTGCACATACAAACTAAACCAAATGAGATAAAAAACCACTGAGCCAACATCCTTATCCGTGTATTTAGATCCAGATCCTATTTTTTATGTTGTGTGGATTTCAACACATTACACAAACCGTACAGAGAGGTGCGTAATACTAGAACATTACGTGGCTCTTAATCTTTTAATTTCCTGGGTTACCAAGATCAAAGAATAAACGATCGTCATCCTGTGAAGTTATTGCGTCGTTAGGTCACAGTTCCCGGATTCCAACGGTGACGAAAGCTATCGTAAAAAAAGAGGTGTAGCATAGTAAAAGTTTACAATGTAATCTAGAATTTCATTAATCTTACATGTCATGTATTTCCCTTCGCTATGTAGCTTTTGATAACCAGTACGCTGCAAGTCAGATGTTCCAGGTAAGTCTCACACCAGATCATAAACACGTTTCAGCATGGGGAAACACTGCAAAATGACTGTGGTAATCTTTTTATTAGCAGTAATATCGAATATGACAAAGTTATTCAATGTTCTGGCCCTGTGGGCACAAAGTTAATAAACTAAATTTGGTTGAGATGGTTGGAATGGTTCAGTTTTGCTTGCCAGTCCACTTGCCCAAACTGCACACGATGACATCTCTTCTATACAATAAGAGACACGCAACATATTAACAATACCAGGTATCATATTCTAAAAACGAAATACATGTTTGTTATACATAGTTGATGGAAAAGAATGACGAGTACGATGTTGAAAGAACTCCTTTCAAGGTGTACAAGGAACCAAAAGAACAGCCTTTGAACTAAACAAGAATTTCATTTATATACACATGTGCGAAGTATCAAAACTGTACATTTTATAAAATAGCTCATCCACAGAGACCTCTGAAGCATTTTCCAGGGAAACAGGATAATTAGAAGTGCGGGAGACATAGGCTGAAGTAGGCATTCTGTAGGACATGGGGGCGGTCTCATGCAACAGACATCGTCTAGCCATGCCCTGGTCCTTCAGGTTACAAACCCAGGAGTCAAAGCAGCTGAGCTCCAGGTTGTAATCTCTTTGCTGGCCAGCGGGGGCGCTGTCTGTGGAAGGTGGGAGCTGGCAGGTGACAGGGTTAAAGAAGTTACGGTACAGGGACAGGGAATGTTCCTTCCCTTCGGATATCTCCGAAAACGGGGTCCCCAGCTCCTCTCCCTTTCCCACCTCTCTGTCCGGGAAGATGTTTCGCCAAAGGGATTGGAAGAATTCGTCAAGCTCTGGATATAAGCGCCACAGCTGGAACTGTGGGTACTGCGTCATTCTGAGGATACAAGAGGGAAACTTCCACTCCACTGACAAATAAGCCTGCGGGGTTTCTACAGAACCAGATGCAGAAACGTACAGAGGAGCGGTTATGCTCATTTCAAGTGTAGCTAATCACATGATAACCTTAGACACATTACCCACCATGCACGCCCATTCACTAGATAGGGCTGAAATGTGCAGTTTAGAAAGAAACACACAAGGCTGGCTCAAACGATCAAGCAACACTCTGAAAATGAGAACGTGACACTGGATCTGAGTTCTGTGGGGCGTTTATTCCAATCTGAGGGGGTGGCAAATAGCAAAGGCTTGCCTTCCAATAGTGTCACTGTTGGTATGTTGAAATATTTAGCATCACTCACCACCAACGCAGTCCTGCGTTTAGATTGCATTTCTTAATAGGGCGTTTTCTGTCAGTCTCTATTCTTGTTTCTGGATTAGATCATTAAGTGCCATGCTTAAAATAATAGCTATTCCAGGTAAAATACCAACCAGTGATTCTGAGTTTCTGAAGCAAATGTGGATTAAAAAAATGACCAATGTAATTTCCGTCTGTGGTTTCTATAGAGATGTTCTATTTAGTCACTTAGTTGCCACAGAGGGTTTGAAAATTACAATGGCTGCAGGCTTATCTGATTCTACCACAAAACCATTTGATAACTCCAACTTTTTAACTAAGAAAAAAGCTTAATAAGAGTTGATACTCTTTCTAAGTCTAGGTATGATCAATACTGCGCTTGACACACAAAGCTTCAGTTATACGTTATATAGGATTATCGGATTAATTCTTAATGGCACTGGGGTATCAATTTGTTTTTTTCTTAAATAAAGGCATTTTTCTAATTTATTTTTTTTTACTTTTTTATCTTGAATAATTACCCTTTCGTAAGGTATTTAAATGACCTCAGTTAAAATACATGGCCATTGGTTAATTCAAGATTCATTACAGTGTAAATGCCATTTTCACATTTTCCCGGAAAAATGCCTTTGATAAATTAAACCTTTGCAATGAAACTTACCTGGTTTCCTTGAACTTTTTCAACGACTTTTAGTTGAAGATCTGTGAAAAAAAGGGTTGTTTTTGTTTGGTTTTACAGGAGTGTTCTACAAATAAAGCAGTTTACGAGATGAAATCTATTAAAAAATAAACTTGAGAATGTTTGTAATTGATTTCAAGGTTAGAACCCTTGGTGATGTCATAAGGCAGTATGGAGTAGCTCAGGACAGTATGGTGATGTCATTGCTATTTTATACCGCATGCATTAATTATGTAGAGTAATACCTTTAGTCAAATAGTCAGGAGAACTATATGGAATAATTAAAACTAACGTCAGTAAAAAAAATAAAGAAGTCCTTTGATACGGTTGTCATTTTTAGTACATTATGCACGAGACACACCTCATAAGCACATGAGTATTCGAAGCAGACTTTAACCCCCTAAACTAAACTTGCCTTGTACCAAATACAGGTTATTTATCTATCTTTTGAAGACCACATTGCATCCAGAGGCTTTTATTTAAAGGTGTGAGTTAATGGCTTTTCTCTGCATCCCTATCTGTTTCCCTTGGGGGTTGTATTATCTTGCGTTATTCTGCTTTTCTGCTAATCCTCAAGTTCTTTTTTTTTTTGTACAGTGCTTACAAGTTTCTCATCGTATGATAGAACACAGAATGTTTTATTCCCCTACCCCATTTCAGTCTTGTTTGTGCGACTGTGGTTACAAGTCAAGGTCCTTTGGCTGAACGTCCAGGCTTTGTCCATCCTGTTTCATCCTGTTTCTTTCTAGTGAAACCAGCTAACATCACCCCTTTATTCAGGACTGATTTAACAGAGCCGCTACAAAACCTGTTTTAAATTTGATTTCATATTCTTTCATGCTTTCCAACAGCTACCACACGTGTTTCTTTCCAAACTGCACATAAAAGACCAAATGAAAGTTCAAAACAGGTAAGATTTTGTTATCAATTTAAGCTTTCAGACCCCTTACCATGGAACATTTGCACAGTAACATTACAGTTTTCCCATTATGGTTATACTATGCATTTACCATTGTTTATCATGGGTGGCATGTTTTTTTAATATGCTTTACCATACCTCTCTGTGCTTTACAATGCTTCCCTTTGCTTTACCAGACCTCTCTGTGCTTTACAATGCTTCCCTATGCTTTACCAGACCTCTCTGTGCTTTACAATGCTTCCCTATGCTTTACCAGACCTCTCTGTGCTTTACAATGCTTCCCTATGCTTTCACAGACCTCTCTGTGCTTTACAATGCTTCCCTATGCTTTACCAGACCTCTCTGTGCTTTACAATGCTTCCCTATGCTTTACCAGACCTCTCTGTGCTTTACAATGCTTCCCTATGCTTTACCAGACCTCTCTGTGCTTTACAATGCTTCCCTATGCTTTACCAGACCTCTCTATGCTTTACAATGCTTGCCTATGCTTTACCAGACCTCTCTGTGCTTTACAATGCTTCCCTATGCTTTACCAGACCTCTCTATGCTTTACAATGCTTGCCTATGCTTTACCAGACCTCTCTGTGCTTTACAATGCTTCCCTATGCTTTACCATGGTTTCATTATTTCATTATGCTTTACTACACTTTGCTATGCTTTTACAATTGGACACTTTTATAAGGGAACAGTCCAAATATAGGTTTACATTGCAGAGGTCTGTGCTTTAAAAGTGGTCTGACAAGTTTTACATACTTAGCCAGTCCCTGATTTCCAAAAGGCTGAGAATAAGTATTAAAATAAGCCAGCCTTGTAACAAACAAGAGTGCAGGGTTGACAGCAGGATACGCCCGGCTATGTCCTGCTAATACAGGTTCATTAGGTAATAAAATCGATTATTACAGAGAGTTCACACACACGCTTTAGAACACACACACACACACACACGGGTGATTTATCAAGTGTGACGTGTCAAGGATTAATGTATTACTGTGTCTTTACACTCATTCACAGAGTCCCACACACGCCCAGTCAAATGCAAACAATTCCATCAGTCTTGCCTGTTTTCCACGTTTACTAGCAGCTCTCAAATGTGCCATTTTAAAATACCTGTTACAACTGTAGGTTAAAGAAAGTTCTCTGTTTACATGCCTTGCTATCAGGAAACCGTTTCGACAGGAAAGAAGGCGCTGAAGAGGAGGGGGCAGTTTCACCCTTGGTGCAAAATGACCCATGAAGTGCCGCACTATCTTTAAGTTTTGTTAGTAAACAGGGTGTATTTAATTGCGCAACAACAGACATCGTGTTTTAAAATGAAACACATTTTTACACAGCACTGAAGACTTTCAGTACCACTTTTAACTGACTCTAGCATCATAATCTTGCTGATATGTATAAAGTAGGTCATCTAAGCTAGACACTGAACTCTTTGCAATGGCTGCTGAATGACTGTAGGTATGATATTTGTTCTTCTATTAATCCGCAAACAGTTATTTATTTATTTATTTATTTTTGCTGCAAAGGTTATTTTACTGACAAGAAAACTACTTGTTCACGATGCTGGTAATTTATATTACACAGCAACGACATTTCACTAAACTTGAATCACTACCCTAATTAATAGCCATTTAGTTTGAATGCCGTTTTCCCATATCCATCCACTAAAACATTAACTACCTTTTTTTTTTAATGTCTGTGTGCTAATTATTTTTTAATTTTTCAGAATTGTTTTGCACACAGGCAATCATAAAGCACACACACACTGTACACAGGCCCGTTATTTAGGCAATTTCAGAAGCAGAGACAATAGCTTCCTCCCTTTTTAAAATAAGGACTTCAATGTCGCTTTCTACTCAAAAAATACACCCTAGGTCTGACCAAGCCTAAACGTGTGTCGACTCGACCTCTTATAAGTTTAACCTCTGTTGACGTCACCGCTGTATATTTTCAAAGTAGGAGGGGAACTTTTTTGTGGTAACTAATAGCAACGACGGACATGTATGCAACCTTTTTTTTAAAATCCAGCCCTCCTACGCCCCGTTAAATGACACCAACTCAATCCCATGTGTTTATTTTACTGAACAGCGCTAATATAAAAGAGACAAAGACACTGAAGCCGGGGGAGCTTTCTCTGACAAAACTCGCCCACCTGACTTATTTGATCTTTGCATCACTTCCTGCTGCTCGAAATGTGCTTTACGTCAACTTCATCTGTAGTCTGAAAAAGAAAAACGTAAAAAAAAACAAAATTAAAAAAACGGGGAATATCACATGTACTGAAAAGGAAAGCTCCGTTCACTCAAGTTTTAAGATGGACGTTTAAAAAGGTAGGATAACTTTTTTTTTTTTTTAACGTCATGTAATTGTTTTCACTGTCTGACGTATATTCAAAGTATGTCTATACTTTAAAAATATATATATATATATATATATATATATATATATATATATATATATATATATATACACTCGAGTTCAAGTAACGCTACAGGCAGTATCACGTTGGAAAAAAAAAACAGATCTTACCGAATCTATTCACAAAGGGACGGAGTTTTATATAATGTGGTTTAGTATTATTATTCCTATTTTTGGGGGGTTGTTTGCCCAAGTAAAAACAGCCAGATCTATATATCAGACAGCTAGACCCCGATAATGTAACTCTTCGTGTGCTCTGTGTTTGTGAGAGTACAAAAATATGAGGTCAGTTCCGCACGCCGTTTTTATTAATGTGTACAACCCCGCTACTCGTCGTCTGAAATTTTTGTAATTAATAACGTTTTATTTTATTATATAGCCTTGGTGTGTGTGTTTAAATAATAAGTAACACTATTGATAAATTAAAGTTAAGTTCGATTCTTTGAATTTAGTCACGCGTACTGTTGTGCAATCGTCGCTCAACGCCCTGCCTTATCTTAGTTATACATCTCGAAAGTCCTTAAATTGTATTATAAACTCAATTTCTAGTGAATAAATAATGATATTCTACTTTTGTTTCCGCGTTCGCAGCCTTAAGTGGTCTTGGTTTGTTCTGTGGTCGTTTTTTGAGTTGTTGTGTAATACAGCACATTTGATAGCATGAGCAAATAATTAAAAAAAAAAAAAAAAGTAAAAACGCAGACATGTCAACAAAACAAGGTATTTTACTTTTTTTTTACATTATAATTTGCTTGTTAGTTAAAAGTTCACTTATTAAAAAATATTATTTTAGTAATACGTCATGATATGACTGCTTACACAGTTTATATATATATATATATATATATATATATATATATATATATATATATATATATAAAGTCTAAAATAGAAATAGCTTTAACGTTTCCGCTTTACCATGAGTTAAATAAACATACTGTACATATTAACTCAAGTATAAAGGCAGCAGTTGAAATTCAGTGTCGGGTCAGAATGTAGCAATTAATAATCCCGATCTCGATCCGGGTCTGTTTGAGTTCAACAGATCTACACACTCGTTGACAAAGTAAATGGGGTATGTTTCCAAACGTAACATATTGGTCATCGTCTACTAATTATTATTATATTAAAAGTTAAATATTACTACTTTATGAATGCCTTATAGTGTTTGGTGCTGTAACCGTTCAACATTGAGATATATATATATATATATATATATATATATATATATATATATATATATATATATATATATATATATATATATATATGTATATAGTCTTAACAAAACGATCTATTTCCTGTTAAGTCGACCAAGTCATTGCGCTGTTAGGTAGTTAAAGGTTTGTTTTGAAAATTAACAACCACATGCAAATAAAAAGTTCATAGCCTGCTGATAGAAACCACAAGAGGCTGCGTAACTGCATTACAAGGCTCAGTTATAATAATTATAATACATTTGCAGGTAGGTCGATGGCAGCCCTGTCATATTCTTTAAAAGCTGCATGATGGCCTTTTAGTTTTCCTCCCAAGGCCTGGCGAGACAGCAGCTCTGACACACACACAGACAGAGTGCTGACCGTAGCTTCTTGATCTAAGACTAGGTGTTGTCCTCCAGGGATGGAAGTAAGACCCATTGCATAGCTGTTCTGTAATCCTGCCATGGTCATCAACATTTTACAGAGACTAGGGAGTGAACTGTGCATCATCATCAACAACTGCTGCTGCAGAGTCACTTACAACAGAACCTTGTTACTTCTCATCCGAAGCACAAGGAGGTCAAGTGACTTGCTCAGGGTCACGCACAGGGAGTCCGTGGCAGAGGCGGGGTTTAAAAGGCATGTCGTATGCAGACAGGCTAAAAGAATTGAATCTGTTCGGTCTTGAACAAAGAAGACTACGCGGCGATCTGATTCAAGCATTCAAAATCCTAAAAGGTAGAGACAATGTCGACCCAGGGGACTTTTTTGACCTGAAAAAAGAAACAAGGACCAGGGGTCACAAATGGAGATTAGATAAAGGGGCATTCAGAACAGAAAATAGGAGGCACTTTTTTTACACAGAGAATTGTGAGGGTCTGGAACCAACTCCCCAGTAATGTTGTTGAAGCTGACACCCTGGGATCCTTCAAGAAGCTGCTTGATGAGATTCTGGGATCAATAAGCTACTAACAACCAAACGAGCAAGATGGGCTGAATGGCCTCCTCTCGTTTGTAAACTTTCTTATGTTCTTATGAACAGGAAACCTGGTATTCAGCCATTTTTCTCTAACCACTGGACCACCAAGCCTCCTATTTCCGTCTACAGCCTCAACAGTCATGACCATAAAAGGCCATTCTAGAGAAGGCACTGCTTGCTTTCCACCTGGTAGCTGTGTTCCTGGCTGTACCTGCAACGTGTTGACTTTTCTCTTCATTCAGAATAGTGTTCCAAACCAAACCTTGCAGTCGTGAGCGTTGCCGTCTTTTGTAGTTCCAAATGAGTCAAAAAAAAAAAACCCCACTGTAGCATTTCTAATACAGTATCCTTCTGCAGCAGACACAGTACTGCACATCACAGTTCAAGATACAGGGATCCTATTGTAATTGCTTCCTGAGGTCTCTTGATTGGGGAATGTCATTTTTAAACTGTTTTTGCAAAAGTAATTTAGGCAGTTTGATTGGGTCCCATTTTAGTTTTGATCATTTTACAGCAATAACTAGAAATGTCCAAGCGTTTGGTCAATGGCGTTTCTTGTATTGCAGGCAAGGGCTTATGAAGAACACGTTCTCATCGCTTGGTTTGCGACAGGGCAAAGTTCCTGCACATTCCTGTGTGTAATGTGGTCAGGGTTATATTTGCTCAGTGACTGCAAAGATAAGCTGAGGTGTGAAGCTAAGAGGAGCTCCGAAGCAGTATTTTTCTAGAGTCGCTTCTCCAGTGGTCATGAAGCCTGGTATTAACATTAGTATTAAGAAAGACAGAGTCTGAGGATCTGTGAGGATGTCTTTCTGTCCATCTGTACGTCTCATTTCTGCATTGATCTGGAGCACAGCTGATCAAAGTGTCATTAAACACTTCAAATTCTATGCAATTCTATATAACAGAACAAACAGGTTTTTTTTTTTTCGTTTTACCCCCAAGCAGTTTCTACCATAGAAACTGGGATGGCTGTATATCTCCAGCCCCCTGTAATTAAAAACAAATCCATTTCCCTTGCAAATTCAGTTAGCTCTTCACTGGGACCTGCACTGTACCAAGTAATTCATTCCCTACTGCATTGAAGGAGCTAAAGTGTTTGTCACAGTCAGCCATTGTCACTTCTTTTTTTAAAATCTGACAGTACTGTGAATTTCCCAGAACGGTTAGTGAATCAGGCTTGTGTTTTTGTAGGGGGATGTGGTTTGCAAACAGTGTTGCACCTGCAATACAGACAGACAGAGACAGGTGATAAGTGTTTTTAAATAAATTCCCCAATTGCATACAAGACTGTAGGATTCTGTTTAATCTCCAAATGTTTAAACTTTGCTATGTAAACTTTGTCATATTTGCTTCTATCCTATCAGAAGATCCTCGATTGCATTGAGTGCCTCATGTATTTGCATGTAAGGCTGTACAGTATGCGTACAGAATTTCATTGTGTATGGAAAAGACGGAGAAGAAATATTGAATATGGTATAAATATGCCAACACTAGACACTTCCTGCTATGTAAAAACTACGATGACTGGCCTGCATGTTTGACAAAGGTTAAATTCATAATGTTTCAACTAATAACACCCATTTGTGTTATCTATATACAGTGCTCCCTCGCTATAAGGCTCTCTGTTATAACACGCCTGGGATATAACACTCCTACAGCAGGTCCCCCAGTTCCCTATACTAGTGATTCATGCAGTATTTCTACAGTACATACAGCACCGGTGTTCAAACTGTAAAATTCTCAGTCTAACTTCCGTTTCTGTCTCTCCCTTTTGATAGTATCTGATCTGTAGAAAAGCTGTGCTGGCACTTTATAACACAGATATATATATATATATCATTCGTTTTTATAACTAAATAAATGTTAGGCCTATTACATGGTTATCTTTCCTAGTGTATTTACTTTTTTTGCTGTGAGAGGAGCTGCGGCTTTCTCTGGGAGAGAAGACACTTCAGCCGAAGTTTAAACTCAAAACCGTTTTCGCTGATTGACTGGGGGCCAAGAAAGTTTTGTACCCCAGCAGTATTTTTTTTATTTATTATTTATTTTTTTTGGTGCAGTGCAACTTGGATTTATGACCCTGTTTTGAAGCTCTCCGTCTGGTTTCAATCTGTATTCTTCAGTTGCAGTTCATTAATTCCTGAGTGAAATTTCAGTCTTTCTACAGATCATCTTTTTAATATCCTGTGTGTTGTTTTTTTTTTTACATCTGTCTTTTTATAGCCCCCCCCCCCCCCCCCCCTTACAAAATATGTTGCCCAGTTGGTTTTAAGGAAATGATCGCTGCTTAGCTGTCCCGGAACACTCCAAAATGCAGGGACTTAATACATTGAATACAAGTCTGGCCAAACATTTTGCATCAGCTAGAAGGCTAGGATTGAGACAATTGTATGTGTGTGTGTGTGTGCGTGCGTGCGTGTGTGCATGAATGAACAGGATTTACAAATCCCTAGTCTACAATATCTGTGAACCCTATCTGTTTGAATAATACACAGTCATGTAAGAATGTAAGAATTAGAAGCTAGATGTCAACACTTGCATAGTTTGAGGTTTTGAACGTATCACGTCATGGAGATACATGGACACACCTTTTGGGTGTGCTTGCTTGCATTTTTCAGCAGATCCAGTAGCCATCTATATGACACCAATAGCATCTACTTTACAGCTGTACACTATACAATTGCAAAGCTACCGTAATTGCACTTTGAGGATGATTATCACAGAGTAGGTCAATCAAACCAGACGTAATCTATTCTTTGATCTCAAAGCGAGAGATGAACGGGCTTGCTCTAGTCTAGGTGTATATCTCATGTGCAGCAGAGTACTGTATAGTAAAAAGCTTTACCGCTACTGCTGATGCTAAAAGTACCTTCAAACCCTTTCAAGGTCCGCTACACAGGGACTTTGCACAATTATAATAATGTGATATCTTGTAACAATTGTAAGTTTCCCTGGATAAGGGAGTCTGCTAAGAAATAAATAATAATAATAATAATAATAAGCAGTTTGACTCGCTATGAAATAAACCTACTGAACTCAGAAGTGTTGAGTGTTCCAGTCCCGGGTCAGAACAATTATGATGTCAGAGTAGAATGTTCGTTCCAAGAGGTTCCAAAAAGTTTTTGTTTCTGATAATTTTTTTAAATGAAACAAGGTGAAGATTGTGGTTTGTTTTTTGTTTTTTCAGATCGTTTTCAAGATGCTGGCCTGACAATTAACGAGACATTGATTTAGGAACTGAACAGTTGATGTGCAGGCGATTTTTAAAAAACAAAACGTGCAGTCGTGTCCCTTTTGAGATACAGACAGCGGTAACAGATCTGAAGATCTGATTGGGGAAACGCTGGCTTTCAAGACATCGGGGGACATAAGAAACATTCAGATAGTAACAGGCTGCTTGTGTCTCTCCTCCCCTGCACCATTTAAACATCCCCCAGTGCGTTCCCAGATTGGATTGAGAAGGGTTCAGCCCTGCTGCCTCTCTGCAGACAGCGGTGTGTTTGTGAATAGTTAATGGAGCGTGTGGAAGAGAAACAGGCACCCAGATGGAAAAAGTCTTGCTCAGGCTGGCTGGCGGGCTGCCTGTGCACAAAACCAACTGTCTGTATCTTTCTAAAGGGTCTGGGGTGTTTGATAAAAGAAGCACGGACTTTTCTAAAGAAAGTGTTCCGCTGACCCGTACAGCTGTGGCCAAAACTTGAGCAGCACCTAGAATTTTAGGATTGCGACCTCTTTTAAAAACATCATGTAATCAAAAGGATCTACAAAATGCTATCGAACAGTAATACAGTAGTACGTCATGTTAGGTTTCGAAATGTCACAGTTTCTTTGGTTAAGTATATGGGAGGAGGGGGGAGGGGGACTACAAAGGGATACTATGACCTTCGTTTTTCGCGATGGTAAGCACTGGAAAGAACATCTGTCCCAGCGAGCATGGACTCCTTATTTATCGTGTTTTATTAGGTTTGCTGTGGTGGTGTGAGCCTCTCGCCAGGTCGTCCTTGTAGAATCAATTGGCTCCTGATCAATTTGATTTGAAAGGAGGCTGTGTGGTCCAGTGGTTAAAGAAACGGGCTTGTAACCAGGAGGTCCCCGGTTCAAATCCCACCTCAACAACTGACTCATTGTGTGACCCTGAGCAAGTCACTTAACCTCCTTGTGCTCCGTCTTTCGGGTGAGAAGTAGTTGTAAGTGACTGCAGCTGATGCATAGTTCACACACCCTAGTCTCTGTAAGTCGCCTTGCGTCTGCTAAATAAACAAATAATAATAATAATTGATTTGGAGTCCTAGGCTAACCCTGAATAAGAATCACTCTGAAATGACTACTTAGGAGACAGTACAAAATGTGCTGTCGTTGGACTCGACCGACTCCAGAATTGTTCTACATTTAAACTCCTTTGGTCCCTTTTTTGTGAGTGTTTGAAGTTAACGGCGAACTTTGCCAGTATTTGAATGCAGAGAATGAGAATGAGAATGAGAATGAGAATCAGAATGAGAATGTTGGCACTCGGTGTTCTATAACCCCTCCCACACACACACACACACACACACACACACGCACGTCCAAATCAGTTTTCTATGGCAGCCAGCAGGAAAAGGCGTGACTCTCGCTGACAGCTACCAGATGCTTCCCACACCAGCACCAGAAAGATCATGACTGCAGGGTGAGCCGGGTGACCCAAGGCAGGGGAAATCCGTTCTCTCGCGTTGCTCCTGAGAGGCTGTGCTGAGTATTAATGGACTAGCCACAGGCCTCAAAGGCTTCTTGGACTACAGCTCTGGCCAAAAGTTTTGCATCACCTAGAATTTTAGGATTGAGACAAAACTGTACGGATCTAATTTAGATCTTTTATTTAATCAAAGAAACTACAAAATGATATCGCAAAAGTCAACCGGAAACCATAATAGTAGTATTTCATGTTAGATTTCAAATGACGCTTTTTTCAACTTGTCAGTATATGGGAAAACTACAAAGTGGCGGTATGTAATTCAATATGATAACGTCACATTATTCAGCAGGTTTCGTTCAACTAAGTGAAGCAAAATTAGTTTATTCTATAGGGTGATGCGAAGCTTTTGATCCACAGCTAAATTTCTTTATTTTAAAGGGTAGAGCGCTGAGGAAAAGGTTAATGGAGTGAGGCAGTCTTATGAGGTTCTCTTGGCTCCCCTGAGTCTAGTTCAGTAACAGGAACGCGGTGTTCCCTGGCGCTAAGGTAATCTGTAATAAAAATATGTTGCCCTCAGCAATCATTTTTCATGCTGGAGTTATTTACAAAAAAAAAAAAAGATTTTCTTTGCTCTCGTTTTCCACTGCAGTCTGAAAACGATTAAAAAAGGAGGAGAGGAGGCAGTTAACGACAGAAGGCCACATTTTCTGTAAAAAAAAAATCAAAACAAGCAATCGCGTTTCCAGGCTTGGGAGCAAACAAGCTGTCTGCTTCAAAAACACCATATTGTAAATGTAATTAGTTTCAGGGGAAAACAGGTTTTAAAACCGTAAAGACGATTTTTTTTAAAACATGCAGCTTCATGCTGTGTGTCCTATTTTATTAAACATTGAAAAAGCAAGTGCTATTGACAAACTGATATTTATTTATTTGGCAGACGCCCTTATCCAGGGCGACTTACAATTGTTACAAGATATCACATTATTTTGACATACAATTACCCTTTTATACAGTTGGGTTTTTTACTGGAGCAATCTAGGTAAAGTACCTTGCTCAAGGGTACAGTAGCAGTGTCCCCCCAACCTGGGATTGAACCCACGACCCACGACAATCCTTCCTGCTTTCTGCTTCTTCAAACTAACCTTTAAGATTGTTTCTCAGCCTCAACTCCATTTGCCATGCAACTAGACTCAGTCAAGCGAGAGATATGATTACAGTTAACATGCCTTCTTAAATAAGATTTTTTTTTTTTTTTTTTAAGCTTTTTGCCTGTAGCTTCAAGCCCAAGTTGATGTACAGTAGTGAGTAGAGGGTTACTGAAGCCAGTAGTTCAGTATCATGTCTCTGAAGGTATTGAAGGTAATTCTGGAGTTAGACAAGATGTGACTCTACACAGTAGGGATAGAACAAAGAAGAAAAAAAAGAAGCTTTCGCTGATAACTGCTTACTGTTAACAGGTTTTTTGACAATCAAAAGCTAATAGTTTAGTTTGATACTCAGCCAACAGAATCTTTTCTCAGATTTCACCTGGGCTGTGTAGGTCTGTCAACAGTGACGGTTGAGTCTTGTTCCCTGGTTACTGAGGACAATAGCGGTTTAAGTCCACGAATCCTGATTTGCAGTTGGTACTTTTGAAGACGATAATGTGGACTCTTTGTCAAGACTGTGATTGGGGCAAGCAGTAGCCCAAGTCTTAGTAATGCTTCCAGTCCTGCACAGTGTGTCTCTTTTATATAAAAAACAACAGCATCTACAGTGGACCACAATGTACAGGTATAGCCAAAAGTTGTGAAACCTGCTGAAAAATGTGACATTCACATATTGAATTACATACCGCTTTGTAGTTTTCCATATACTGACAAATTGAAAAAATGTGACATTTCGAAATCCAACATGTACTGTATTACTATTATGGCTTCCGGTAGACTTTTTTTGCGAGATCCTTTTGTAGTTTCTTTGATAACATGATGTGAAATAAAAGATCTACATTAGGTCCGTACAGTTTTGTCTCAATCCTGAAATTCTGGATGATGCAAAACTTTTGGTCAGAGCTGGAAGCCAAGAAGCCAGTCTTGGAAGCCTTTGAGGCCCGTGGCTAGTCCATTAATGCATGAGCCACCAAATAAATTTATGCAAAAGACACTGCTCTTCCTAAAGGGCATGTGGTTTGAACAGTCGTTTCAATGCGGTAGTCAGTGCAAGCCGTGCTGCTGCATCACACTGAAAGATGCATTTTTCTCTTGTTGAAAATCCTCACCACAGTTTCCTTTAACAGGTGAACAGATGTCTCCTGAACAAAACCTGCTGAACAATGTTACGTTAACGTATTGAATTGCATACCGCTTTGTAGCTTTCCATATCGAGAAAATTGACCAAATTGAAAAGTTTTGTTGTAACGTGGAAAAGAGAAATAACAGCAGATGTTATTTCTCGGCACCGTCTCCAAAGAACAACTGCTGGCAGCTGACAAGGGGGGGGGGGGGGGAAGAAAAAAAACGGACTGACCCAAGATAATAAACACAACAGCTGGTTAACATAAATGGTCATTTCTTGCTGGCAAGCCATTTTCAAGGCTACCTCATATAGTCACGTCCTTTGATCTCAATTGGGATACACACACACACACACACCACTTTCATTTCGGTGTATGTGTGTGCATTGAGAAACCAGAACTTTTCAGTTTCTTCATGTTTTAAGTATCTCCCTCAGATCCTGCAACAACATGGACAGACATTCTTAACCGTTTTACAACTCTCTTGTTCTAGTAAGAAGGAATAAATCCTTAACTATCTCTCCCCCTGTAATCTCACACCCTGTCTGTCTGGGGAAACGGGATAAGGTTACTTTGAATTTCAAAGGACCCTATGAAATTCAGGCTTTGGCTGGGTGGGGGTCACGTGAAAATACCAACACCCATTAACAGGTCGCTTTACCATTGGTAACGAACCAGAAACGGGAGGGGTATTTAACATCTTGTAGTCGTAATAACTTTGAATCTGTCTGTTCTGCGCTTGGGACATGATTCCCTGCATGTATTATAATAAACCTATTATTAATTTTAAAAAAGGACATTTGTGTATTTTCTTAAGCAACACCGGAACTCGCTTTTTAAATCAGGTTTGAATATCCTGGCTGTTTCTTAGAAGGGTTGCATTAATATGATGCCAATCCATCCTGCTGTCTCTCTGTGGGCTTGTGAGTCTGCTGGCTTGTGAGTCTGCTGGCTTGTGAGTCTGCTGGCTTGTGAGTCTGCTGGCTTGTGAGTCTGCTGGCTTCCAGAGCACAGGTTTCATTTCCTACATGTCTAACCTTTTAAGGTTACTGTAAATTATACTGCGTATTTTCAACAAATCAAAAATGGGAAGCCATCCCTACTGTTTTTACAATGCAATACCACATTGTGTACGAGACTGCGTGTGTGTGTGTGCGTCAATCTTTGTGTGTGGGGGGGGGGGGAAATTCATGATTCTTGATTTAAATAGCCTTCCACTGTACACATCCCACTGTCTACACAGCCAGGCTGACCTCTACAGTTACATGCCTTTGACATTTTAGAAGAGTTCTAAAAGTTAACACTTAACCTGTAAGCTATTAACATCCTTATAAAGTTCTCATTCCAACTAATGGCCCCCTCTCGTTTGTAAACTTTCTTATGTTCTATTTACAAATCACCTATGATTTCCCATTAAATGTACAGTATGTGTGTGTGTGTGTGTGTGTATATATATATATATATATATATATATATATATATATACAGTGTATATAATATATTAATTTATGACTGTCCTCATTTGAAGATTTTTTGGGCATTTTTTAACTGCTGTAGTACAGCGGTGAGTAATGGTATTTAAAACAGGATTTATTTATCCCCCTGTTTACATATCCTCCCTTACTCTGGCCCCACCAGGTGCAATACTTCTGCGATTTATCCTCTGTTATCGCACCATGTGTAGCTGTCTGTGCATTACAGTCCTCACAAGATCTGAGACTCCTAATACAGAACAAATTCACTTCTGAAAACACCCGTCGGATTTTTCTAAAGCTCACAGTACCTGAAAAATAAGGATGAAGTACTTTTGCAACGGTATCGCCTACACTTTCCATGACACCCTTGATTTGGGTCAGCAGTGACCCGTGGTCGTCCCCCCCCCCCCCCCCCCACGTGTATTTATTCCTCTGTAACCAAAAGGGAAGTCGACCTTGACTAGTTAAACTTTCACTTTTCATAACTGCCACTGTGTCAATCATTAACACTCCTGTCAATCATCAGCTCTCTCCGTTTAACCCTTTGACTGCCATCCGCGATCTCATTTTTAGTAGTTCTTTTAACCCATTAAAGTCCCAAATCGATTTTGTTTGAAAAAAAACACTACATTTAGACCTCACTTTAGCGTTCTAACACTTTCATTGATACTTTCTTAAGGAACAAAGCATTACTTCCTTGTTTAGCAGCCAGATAACCGCGTACTTTACACAGCTGAACACACCATCAGTTTTGTACTGCTAGTCTTTGCATTAACTCTTTTACCAACTGGAGCTTAATTCTGTACTTTTTCTCTCTGTTTTCTAATACTGATCATTGAGTAAAACAGGTCTTTTTGTTCACGCTGATCATGGCACCGATTTTGAAAGCGTCTTTGAGTACTGCACAAGTGAGCCATCAAAGGGATAAAAGACCCCACACACACACAACTCATTTTCCCCTGGGAACCGCAGCATTCCGAGATGGATTCCCATTTACGGATTAGAATGCATTATTAATCCATCCTGAAAGAAGGAATGTTGCGTCTTTTCTCCCTGGGGTGAAGATAGAAAAACTGGGACATTGGGGTTAGGCGATGCTAAGCAAAGTGACAGTACACACTTCCATTATTACAGAGATAATTGAGTAACACGCACACCCACATACACCAACGCATTTGTGTTTAAGGTCTAATGTGATTTGAAAGCGCTGGCAGGCGTGTGTGAAGCTTTAAACATGATTTATGTTGCTCAGCACGAGAACAGACATTGATGCTGCTGTTTTCAAGTGTTTTCTGTTTGTTGAATTTGTCTTTCGCCCAATCTAAAGCTGGGCCACTTTGTGGCTTGGAACTTGGTTTCAGGAGACTGTTTCAGGCCACTGCGTGGGACAGCAGGGGGAGCTTGGGGTTTGATATGGCAAAGTTGCCTCAAACTAGGTTCCTGAAAAAACTGGTTTTGTGTTCCTTCGGCTTAAGCCTGGATTCGGTTTCAAGATACTCAAACGAGGGTAACCAAATCTGTTTCAAAAGACACTTGTCTCTGGCGGTCGATTTATAGGGCTGTATTATTACCCCCCCTCCCCCCCTCCTCCAAACAATCTGGTCATTACTATTATTGTTATTATTAGTTTATTTAGCAGACGCCTTTATCCAAGGCGACTTACAGAGACTAGGGTGTGTGAACTATGCATCAACTGCAGAGTCACTTACAACTACGTCTCACCTGAAAGACGGAGCACAAGGAGGTTCAGTGACTTGCTCAGGGTCACACAATGAGTCAGTGGCTGAGGTAGGATTTGAACCGGGGACCTCCTGGTTATAAGCCCACTGGACCACACAGCCTCCATTACGCAAGGTTTGTGCCCAACCAACCCCCGTAAATAATGATTGTGATTTTTAACTTGATGCTACAGGCCTGTCACAGTGGCACCATTTAACTTGTAACTGGTTGTTAAGCAACGTGATCGGTGTATTTTTTTATTTTTTTGTTGAATGTTAAGGCCTAGCTGTGTTTTTAGATTCTGTTAAACTGCAGAAATGAGGAATAGGGAATTGATTTTAAAAAAAGAAATGAAATTTGAAAAACAGGAATTGACCCCAACCCTGAACAATTGTGTCCTGTTTTTGGAGCACAAGTTTTAAGCCCTCACCTCAGCTTTATTCGTTTATAGCATCGATGTTACAGTCATGTAACACAGCTGTAGGGAATCCAGTTTCATCTCAAGGGAAACAAATGAAAATCACAAAGCACGTGAACTATCCTAACTTGTAAAAACCGAACAGCTTCCAAATTCATCCCACAGTTCAGTTTTACATGCAATGAAATCATATCATTGGAGATATCCATGCACTGTTACAGCAAAACTAACTTTTTATTTAATTCTCAGTTTAAATAATGCATTTTAGTCTGAATACAGTTGATGCTGTGTTTAGCTATAAAACTTCCCAGTGATCTTTTCTTTCTTTCTTTCTATCTTTCATTAAGTAAACAAGAATCTTGCTGTGCTGTACCCGTGGGACATTTACAAAACACAGTTATATTTACATTGATTTTAAGCAGAGAAGACTGGCACATCATGCTGGATGAATGGGTTCTGGACTGTAGAGGGGATCACACCATTTCAATAGGGATTTGGTTGAGACCCAAAAAATCATTCTACAGAATGAACAGTTTATAAAAGGGGGCTGGATCAGGCCCTTACTGTACTTTACATATGTATATATATATATTTTAGTAAGAAAGGAGTTTGTCTCCTGGAAGCAGAACAGCAGAAAATGTATCGGAGGAACCGGATTTTCACTTTCTTCGACTGTGTTGCCACGTTTGTTGGGGAAGCCGAACACTGTAGCAGCAGACGTTTTGGTCACCCCCGGAAACAAAGTAGAAGATTTGCACAGATAATAAAGAAACAAGAGAAGCTGAAGCTCCTTTATATCTGGTAGTTAAAGGTTCTCTTATTGATTGTGTTGCACAACACCCTGCTGTGTGTTTTTTTTTTTTTTTTTACAGTATCGGCATGATTTCACCTTTTGTTTTCTGAATGACAGCAATCTATTTTTAAACACGACAAAACATGCAGATGCTGTTATTCACTCAACATGAGTCGTAAATCAGCTTGGTAAAACGACTCTGCTTTTACTAGTAAGTCATTCTCTTTACTGTACCATGACATCAACACGTCCTTTGCTTACCTCGTCTGTATTTTGAGTTCACAGCCATAGCAGGGGTGACGTATGCTCCTGTTCTAGCTGGCTATAGCAAGAACATTTAGCGGTTAAACCTGAGTTTTTTTTAAGCCACTAAATTTGTTCAGTCCGGTGACTTTCAGCCAGTTGTTTCAGTGTCTACTGCAGGGGTGTCCAATCACAGCCCTGGCGCGCAATTCCACTCCAGTTTGTTTAACAGGTGCAATGAGATCATTACTTCAGGGTCTGGAAGGAGGGTTCATTTTTCCATTTAGAACAGGGTTGGAACAAAGACCTGAAGCGGAAGAGACGACTTTGGCCTGGTCTGTTGCTGGTCATTGGATTGGGAGTCTTGGTGAATTTGGTCTGCCCTTAGCATTGACGTTCACAAATAACAGTAAACCGAGCGTTTCTATAGCTTCCGCGTGTGTACAAACCCTTCACTAAGGTACAGGCTTGTGTCTAGAGATGAGGTTGCGAAGGAAACCCAAAGGGGAATTGCGATTTGTTACAGGGAAACTAAACCTTATAGTCTGGGCAATGGGAGCTACATGTTGTGGCTGAATAGAACACATGTTTCTCTCTCTCTCATGCTCTGGGCAGCAGTGTGGAGTAGTGGTTAGGGCTCTGGACTCTTGACCGGAGGGTTGTGGGTTCAATCCCCAGTGGGGGGACACTGCTGTTGTACCCTTGAGCAAGGTACTTTACCTAGATTGCTCCAGTAAAAACCCAACTGTATAAATGGGTAATTGTATGTAAAAATAATGTGATATCTGTATAATGTGAAATAATGTATAATGTGATATCTTGTAACAATTGTAAGTCGCCCTGGATAAGGGCGTCTGCTAAGAAATAAATAATAATAATAATAATAATGCTTGGAGGTGAGTTCCTCTTGTCGGTGTCACGCTACACAGTATACAAATCTAACACCTCATTGTAGTTCTGCTCAATAGGTGACAATGAAAGTTGGCTGGTAGTGTAACTGCTGCACCTTCTAGGATCACGTTCCCTTTGAGCTTCTTGGCTGCGTTGCTTGGAGAGGTCTGTTGGGAGCTGGGCTGTTTTGTGCTAGAATGATTTCATTCTTCAGAGAATACAAAGCCCAGGGGTTGGATTTCATCTTGTGTGGCAGCTCAGGCACAGACATTCACAGGGATTGATTGGTTTCATGTCTTTTGCGGCGCGACTAAACTGAACCGATTCACTAACTAGAAGAGAGGCTTGCTGTTTTGTTAGATATTTTGGTGTATTCTGAAGAAACTCATCTGAAAGTAAGTTTTTGTCTTTTTGTTTGTTTTTGTGGTCTTTTAGTGCAATTCTTAGGTGATTTTCAAAATGCAATGGCGATTTTTTTATTATTTTTTTAATTTTTTTTGCAGAGGGTTAATACTTTAGCATTTCTGTTAAACTTGCTGACCTGTAATGAAAATGTCTCTCTGGGTGTGTGAATTTCAATTTTCGCTCTGTAATCCGTGATAAAGATACAGTAGGCACTTGTATGTGATAATGTTAGACCACTTTGTGCTTTTTAATTAGGAATAAAACAACTTCTAAAAAGTCTCATGCAGTTTACCATTGGTGACACTGTTCCTTTTCTCTTACTATTTTAAATGAATTGCAGATGTGGCCTTTTTAGTCATGAATTAAATGAGACAAACACTAATTTTGTGTATTTTAACAATTTTCCGAGTTCCCGTGGTTTGATTTCATATCGAAACGACAGAAGCAGTGGGAGTGTTCAACTACATTAGCACACGGCTGTGTGTGTGTGTTTATAATTGGGGCTTCTGATTTTCTGTGTTTTTAATGACTTTTCTACTCTCCTTTTAAGAATTCAATCGATACCTGTTAAGCCATTTGTGTCTCTCAATCACAACTGAGAAACGCATCAATAGTAAAATTGATTTAATTAACGTTTGTTTTGTGTGTGTGAAACAACTAAATTGGCTTTTAAATCAGCCAAGACTTACAAACAGTTACTAAGAGACTAATCTTTATTAAAACTATAGTGAATTAAAGTATTTTCTGCTGGACACACTCTTTATTACAATAGTTATGCATACTTGTATCTACATAAAGAGGAATCGCTTCTGCTTTTAAATGAAAAGGTAAGACTATATATAAACGCCATTTCTCCCAGCACTGGAGTCTTTTATTTAGCTTTTGCAGTTCGGGCTTCAGCAGATCCTCTGGTGATTTATCTGCATGAGAATGATCTTGGGGTGTTAACAGTGCAGGCAGATCTGTTAGCAGTACATTGAAGCACAGGGTGGGGCTGCCTGCGTCCTGTTCCTGCAGCTTTTCCTCAGAACACAGCATTCCTTACCTTTGAATCACAGGACACCTATGCCCGAGAGACTGCTATTCAACCAGCAATCATTAACACGGCAGCTTTTTGAGACGAACAGGGCTTGACTAGGAGTCAGAAGCTTTCACCTGCTCTTTCAGTCTGCGCACCTAGCTGGGTTGAGACTACCCAGGCTTGTGCAGGTACTTTGACACCTGAATTCCTGTTTTACTGGACCACAGCAGGAAAAGGGCTGTTAGGTTCTCTTTAATTTAACTTTAACATATTTGAAACTTTGGTATTATTATTATTATTATTATTATTATTATTATTATTATTATTTATTTCTTAGGCACCCTTAGCAAATTACAATTGTTACAAGATATCACATTATTTTTTACACATTATTTTTACGTACAATTACCCATTTATACAGTTTTTTTTTTTTTTTTACTGGAGCAATCTAGGTAAAGTACCTTGCTCAAGGGTACAGCAGCAGTGTCCCCCTACCTGGGATTGAACCCACGACCCTCCGGTCAAGAGTCCAGAGCCCTCACCGCTACTCCACACTGCTGCCCCAACCGGGTATGAACCCATACCCGGCTATTCTTTACATGGTTTTTTTTTTTTTTTTTTTTTTTGCATCTAAATTGTTATCAGACTGGTTATGTTGTTAGGTACTTCCTGTCAGCTACATATAAACCAATGCTGTAAACGTGTCAGTTGATGGTACCATGCTTGAGTTTAGATCCAAAATGAAAAACTTGGGAGTGATTTTTGATCCTGGATTAATTTTTGAATACTGTTAAGGCATCATTTTTCCACCTTAGAAACATTGCTGGGCTGCGACCTTTGCTCTCTGCATCTGTAGCTGAAAAACTGGCTCATGCTTTTGTTTTCTCACTGATAGATTATTGTAACACCCTGCTCGCAGGCATTTCTAAAAGCATACTTAACAAATTACGATATGATCAGAACTTGGCAGCTAGAATCCTGACTAGGTCACATGCAGGTGATCACATCACTCCTGTTTTGGAGTCCTTGCATTGGTTACCTGTCAGGTTTCGAGTTCATTTTAAAATTCTTTGTCTTACCTTTTAAGGCTCTGCATGGTTTGGCTCCACTGTACTTCTCTGATCTTTTTATCTGTTTTACACTCCCTCACGCAACCCTCGCTCAGCTGATTCTAGACTGGTATGTCTTTCTCCTGCTCATCTACGCTCTGTGGGTGACCGGGGCTTTTGTTATGTCCCAAAACTCTGGAACCCCATTCCTATAGAAATCAGGGATCCAGCTTAAAAAGACTTAGGAAAGGCAATTTTGTGAATTTTTGCATTTCTTTTGTTGTGTTTTTCTTGTAAAACACTTTGAGATGATAGCATTTTAAAGGCGCTATATAAAAGTTATTATTATACAGGTAAAATAAAACTTGCTGTCATGCAGCTTTTATATTTTATTGGATACTCTTGTTACACCCTTGCTACAGTATATTAGCAGTTTAGGAGGGACAGATATATCTGTAGGCTGCTATTAAAAGGCTGGAAGTGGTTCTCTTAAGCTGGCACAGTGTGGGTTAATTAACACTTGGTTGTGTCTCAAGAAAATGTATTACTGTTAGTCTGAGTGAGAAGGTCTATCAAGTTTTCATTCCCAGAGGCTTGATCCCTTTGGCTCCCATTTGAGATCCGGATCATTTCGGTTTGGTAATATGGGAAGGACATCCTTAAAGACAGTGTTGGTCCACTCTAACCCAAGTTTCTAGGGATTTAGTTTCTGCTCAACAAGTTAGACGGTTTTCTGGTATGCAGGTAAAGTTTTCGGTTTCTGGCTGGTGTGTTGATTTTGTAATACAAATATAAAAAAAATGATTTTGTTGTTTTAGAGGTTCAAGCAAAGCAAGATATTTTTTTTTATTTTTTTTTATGGCTTACGTCAGTGGTGTCCAATCAATGCCGGTTCTGCAGGGCCATTCCACTCCAGCTTGTTTAACAGGTTTGACTTGTTCAACCAGTAGTGAAAGGGCTGATTTTGGCCGCCCCTGGACTAAGTGAATTTAAGTCGTGACTGTTGTTGTGTTTTTTTTTTTTTTTCTTTCTTTTTTAAACTTTTTTTTAATCTTTTTCAGATGGTCGGATGGTTCGCTAACGTTTTCAGTAAGGTGGAGTCCGGAAGGCTTCAGAATGAGGATAGCTCCATCCAGTCCCAAGGATTCTTCTTCTTGGACCGGTGTGGTTTTCAGTAGGAAGGAAGCTATTCCAGTTGTGATCCCTGTTTTTTATCTTTCATGACCCGTGCTTTGTGGAAAACCCATTTCTGGAAAACTAGAGGTCGTCTCAAGAGAAGACATCTTCATAGGGCCTGAGGAGAGATTTTTCTAGAGCAGTTTATTCCAGCTTTGCCTTTTGTAAAATTTTCCAGATTTTTTTTTCCTGAAAGGAAACCGGGGTGGGGATAAGGAGAACCACCAACGGCTTCTGTCATTTATTTATTTTTTATTCTACGTTTTTTTTTTGAGTGCCTTTCCAACTTCCCCTCCCAAAACCAAATGCTGCTGAAGATGGTTAGATGAGACTAATTCAATACATATATATGTATGTTTTAAATATTTTCTTTTTATTATATCGTTCTTATTTTTAAATTTCAAATTCTGTGAACTGCGTGACCATGCTGTTGTCCAAGGGGAGGTACTTGATGCTTTTCGTGTGCGTGCAGATGGTAGTGATGGCCTTGATGTATCGCGAGGGCTACCGAAAACGGGTAGGGTATTTCCTGGGCATATTTCGGAAAGGCGGGACTCCTGCAGCCATCGCCCAAGGGAACCTCACCCACCCTGGGGACGTGTACGCCAACCTGAGCCTCATCGTCAAACCCGCCATGCGCGAGGAAGATCTGCCATTCTGCCCGGAGAAATCGCCCCTGATCAGTGAGTATAGAGGAGTTTTTGCTTTAGCTCCTTCAAGTACACAAGGAATCGAGTGCTGCTTGTTCAAAAGCTTTCTTCGTCTAAAAATACATTTGATAGCGACTCAAGTAATGTTGTTGAAGCTGACACCCTGGGATCCTTCAAGAAGCTGAGTGATGAGATTCTGGGATCAATAAGCTACTAACAACCAAACGAGCAAGATGGGCCGAACGGCCTCCTCTCGTTTGTAAACCTTCTTATGTTCTAAGTATCACAACTTCAGCTGAGCTTTAGTACTATGTGTTTAACCTTCGTTGACCCAGGATTAGTAAATATTATTATTATTATTATTATTTATTTATTTCTTAGCAGACGCCCTTATCCAGAGCGACTTAGTCGTAAACAAAAAATACATTTCAAGAATCAGAGTACAAGTATTAATACAATTAAGAGCAAGATAAAATACAATGACTTTGGTTCTAGTAAGTACAAGTATATTACAAAATACGAATCAATATCGGAGCAGATAACAGCGTCAGTGATACTTACACCAGGATACGATTAAATGCAGAATGCTACAGACTGAATACTCAAGTATCCAACAACATGTTCATTTTGAGATGAATTCAGTACAATATATGATGTTCTATTGATTCTTTCAGACACACATGCTGCTGTAGCCAGTACCCTGATTTAGCCTGTACAGCAGAATCCTTTTTTAGGTTACTCGCGTGGAGACTATTGGGAGGATCAGAGCACTCTAGACAGCTTGCTCATCTGTCCAGCTGTGTGCTTTTAAAAGCGGATCCCTTCCAAGCAGATGTTCTGTTGGATTGTTGAGACGGGAACTGATGCAGGGGGAGGTTGAGGGAGAGGGGGGACACAGATCTACCCGCACGCAGGCTGCGGTATGTGTGTCAGTGGAGAGTGATACTTCCCTACATTGATCGCTGAGTGTCATTACGTTTTCTTTGAGATGCCCATCGCAGCCATCTCATTTAATCTGCTTATCAATAGAGATGTGGAGTGCCTCTACGTACAAAACAGAGAGGGGGCTCAAATGTGACAGGGCATGCTGAGCACTCTCTTCAGCTCAGGATGATTATTTATTATTATTATTTATTATTATTATTATTATTATTATTATTATTATTATTATTATTATTATTATTTATTTCTTAGCAGACGCCCTTATCCAGGACGACTTACAGTCATAAACAAAAATACATTTCAAGAATCACAGTACAAGTATTAAGTATTACAGTGACTTCAGTTCTAACAAGTATGACAAAATACGATTCAATAACGGAGCAGATAACATTGTCAGTGATAGTTACATCAGGATATGATTAAATACAAAAATACTACAGATTAAATAACACTTGTGACAAATTACAGTACTCTAAAGTACAGGATTAAATGCAGTAAAATAGGGAGCAGATAGGGGGGTGTGAGTCTCTGCATCAGTATGATTATCAGTATTGGTGGGGGTGCAGAAATGGTGTAGCTAGTGCTAGAGCACAGAGCTGACACCGTGAAACTAAAACCACTTCATTTTACCAGCACTTAGGCCACACCCCACAGAATTGAGATGGTCTTTTGGCAGCGCAGTGTTGGGCTCAGTGTGATGCTGTGGTGGACCTGATTGCCTCATTTCCAGCATTAACTGCAGTCAGCTGTCTCTAATGGGGCTGGCTTGCATGCTTGCTTCCAGGCTTGTCATTTTATAACTGATCCCCCCTGGCTGGGCTCTCAGTGAGTCATTCTCCAAGGCTTAGTAAATAATAAATCTCGTGAAGTGCTTCAAGCATGCTTTTGAGATGAGTGGATTCATTATATGTGTGATCATTTTGAAGGTGGAATAAATCGGATGTGCAAAATTTTAAATATCCCATATAATATTCACGTACGTATCCTTCATGTTACGTCGTTTTCAATTCTTTTATGTCTTATTTCCAGGCTTTTATCTTTTTATAAATTTGAGTCTCGTTTTGAATTCTCATCCTGTTTAATATTTTTAAAATGCAATTTAAGATCTAGAAGACCTTAAGATTCTTCAGAATTGTAAATGGGCGCTGGTTTTACACACTGACCACTTCCTGTTTCCTGTGGTCCCCTCCCACCCCCCAGACGGTCCGTTCAGGGTGACGTTCCCTCCTATGCTGACCATGGCCGAGGTGGAACAGAAAAACCCGTTCGTGAGGGCCGGGGGACGGTACAAGCCGCCGGACTGCCAGTCGACTCATCGCACTGCCATCATCATCCCTCACCGGAACCGAGAGCACCACCTGAAATACCTCCTCTACTTCCTCCACCCCTTCCTGCAGCGGCAGCAACTCAACTACGGCATCTACATCATCCACCAGGTACTGCAGGGGGCGCTCTCGCGCGCTCTAAACACGCTTAGGGACCGCAGCGCGAGTACAATCGAAGGAACGCGGTTTTAAGGTAAAGGCGCCGTGCCTCGTACAGGCTTGAAACGGAGGCCTTTGTGGGACACTATCTGTTTGCAGGTGTTTATTGTAAAATGTTATTATAGAAGTCAATTGTGTGCTGTTCTCTTGTGATTTATCTTCTCGGGAGCACTTTGAGGGTGCAAGAGTCAAGTGAGTGATTCAGTGCAAAACCAGGCAACTCTCTTACACCGTAGTTCTGCATCGCCCTACAGAACGAACTTATTTTGCTTCATAAAGTCGAATGAAACCTGCTGAATAATGTTACGTTAACATACTGAATTACACGCCGCTTTGTAGTTTTCCATATACTTCACGGAAAACCTGACACATTGAAAACTCACTGACACATTGACTTCTGGCAGACCTATCATTTTGCAATTTCTTTGTTTTACATGATGTTATAGGGCAGCAGTGTGGAGTAGTGGTTAGGTTTCTGGACTCTTGACCAGAGGGTCGTGGGTTCAATCCCCGCTGGGGGACACTGCTGCTGTACCCTTGAGTAAGATACTTTACCTAGATTGCTCCAGTAAAAACCCAACTGTATAAATGGGTAATTGTATGCAAAAATAATATCTTGTAACAATTGTAAGTCGCCCTGGATAAGGGCGTCTGCTAAGAAATAAGTAACAAAATTATGTTCATACAGTTTATTTATTTTAAATTCTCAATCCTAAAATTCTAGCTGAAACAAAACTGTACATATTAACTCTCCTTATTGTTGCAAGAGTCCAACAAAGATTAAAACAAGTATTGGGACGCACTCTTGGAATCCATGGTGTTGAATGGCTCTGCTGTTGGCTTGTCTCTCCAGGCTGGGAATTACACATTTAACCGGGCCAAGCTGCTGAACGTGGGCTTCAAGGAGGCGATGAAGGACGAGGACTGGAGCTGCATGTTCTACCACGACGTGGACCTCATACCGGAGGATGACCGCAACCTCTACACCTGCGACAAGTACCCCAAGCACGCCTCCATCGCCATGGACAAGTTCGGATACAAGTGAGACCCCCTGCTCCAATTCTCAATAGCAACTCCCAGCTTCTACAGCAGCACTGTGTGATGAAATTACAACTCTCTACTCCAGTTACAATTACTCTGCAGTCATTTTATAATTGCAATTTCTACAAAAAAAAAAGAGAGAACTACAAACCCCCCTTTTCTCCCTGTCCGACAACACTATTTTACTGCATTTAATCCTGTACTTTAGAGTACTGTAGTCTGTCACGTGTTATTTAATCTGTAGTATTTTGTATTTAATTATATCCTGATGTAATTATCACTGACACTGTTATCTGCTCCGTTATTGAATCTTATTTTGTCATATACTTGTACTTGCTAGAACCAAAGTCATTGTATTTTATCTTGCTCTTAATTGTATTATTACTTGTACTGTGATTCTTGAAATGTATCTTTGTTTTACGACTAAGTCGCCCTGGATAAGGGCGTCTGCTAAGAAATAAATAATAATAATAATCATGTAATGACAAATTCTAGCTTGGGAGTCTGGATTTAAAATTAATAATGTAGAGGGGTGGGTAAGCATTGATACAGAAATGAGCGTTACAGGGCTAAGAACGTTTTTAATATTTTATAATACAATATGAAAAACCCATTTTTGTACCGGCACTTTTTTTAAATGTTGGACTATCACTAAAGAGTTGTGGCGTTTCTACACAGAGATGTGTCTGGTAACTGTGGGCTTGCTCCCTGTATTCCCAGGCTGCCTTACAAAACTTATTTCGGAGGGGTGTCTGCTCTGACCCCAGAGCAGTACATGAAGATGAACGGCTTCCCAAACAACTACTGGGGCTGGGGAGGCGAGGACGATGACATCGCGATCAGGTGAGCCCCGGTCTCCCCACAGCTGGAGCGACGCTCTATCAATCAGGCTCCTTGTTTCACCGTGTTTGATTGTGAGGGGGTGCACGGTCTTAAACTGTATTACACTGTATTGTGTCACAGCCTGACTTCAGTTACAGTAACTGGTTGCCACTGTGAGAAACTTATTTTAACAGAATACTGCCAATTGCAGTTTTGATCAACGGTGTGTTGGAATCGATTTGAATGGGAATCGGAATTGATTTTTGAAAAAAAAGGGTATGAAATTGTAAAACCGGAACTGACCCCAACCCTCGCTTGTGCATTCACTATTATGCAATAATGTACAAGCAAGCTGGTCGATAATTGTATCGATTTCACTAGATGGGCTGTAGGCTACTGCACCATTGTGTCCCAGATAAGACACATTCTTACTCTGTTTGAAGTGTACGATTACATCGCTGTTTGAACTCTCCGTGGTCTTCCAGGGATCTGAGATACATTTTAGGAGGGATCACCAGAACACCATAGGCTAGGATTCTCCTTCATAAACTAAATACATAATGTGTACTCATTTAGGATAAAAAAGAACATAATTATGATCTTTTATTTAACATCATGTAAGCAAAGAAAGAAACCACTAAATGATATCGCTAAAAGTCTAATAAAAAAAGCCATAATAGCAGTACAGTAGTTCATGTTAGTTTTTAAAAAGTGTCACATTTTTTCAATTGTTTGTGTATATATGGAAAACTACAAAGCGGTGTGTAATTCAATATGTTAACGTAACATTATCCCAGCAGGTTTCAATCAGCATTTAAGAAGCAAAATCAGTTTGTTCTGTACTAGGGTGAGGCAAAACATTTGCCCATAGCTGTAGATCCCTTATCCGAAGCAAACAAAGCCTGCTGTATGCAGAGTCGATGATGCACTTATCATGCACTCCAGAGTGCATGCAGGGAGAAGATGTTCTCAACATGCCTCCCAGAGGCAGTAATTAGGAGCAGACTGAAGCTGCTTGTAAGTGTTTTTGGAACTCAAACAAGGGGAGCTATTGTCTGTTGTTGCTGTGTGTGTTTTTTTTACACCCTGCTTGTGAAGATGCTGTGAATGGGACTCCGGGAGTTCTATCACGTTTTGTGAAGCGCTTGATCTGTTCTTTTTGATTTCCCTGATAATTGTTTATTATTTGACGCAAGCTTTGCATATATCTGGAACAACCGCTTCTTTGCATGTGATGAAACATACAAATAATATAGGAGGCTGTGTGGTCTAGTGGTTAAAGAAAAGGGCTTGTAACCAGGGGGTTCAAATCCTAGCTTATCCAGGGCGACTTACAATTGTTACAAGATATCACATTATTTTTTACATACAATTACATTATTTTTACATACAATTACCCATTTGTACAGTTGGGTTTTTACTGGAGCAATCGAGGTAAAGTACCTTGCTCAAGTGTACAGCAGCAGTGTCCCCCACCTGGGATTGAACCCACGACCCTCCGGTCAAGAGTCCAAAGCCCTAACCACTATTCCACACTGCTGCCCTAGTAAGAGAATAATATTGGCATTGTCGAATCTGGGGACAGAAAGAGGTCTGACCAGCTGAACGCACAGCCACAAATGTTAAAATGCGCGAGACTTTTTAGCAGTTGTTTTAAGACACCTGTTTTAAAGCACAAAGGGGTGTAAAATGTTCACACACAAGTGCCTATTGTTTCCATATTACAGACCAAAAATGTTCTCACACCCAGAGGTTTTCATGCAGGTGGGTATATAAATGACAAGAGGTGTTCTAATACATGCGCGCCCGACTGTATGTGCCCTTTCAACTCTGCTAGCCCCACCCACTTTGCATGCAGACAGCGAGAGTGGGCGGAGCTTACAGAGTTGAAAGGTTACTGTGTGTCATGCAGGAGCATTTCTATAAAACCCTTGGTTGGTACTAGCCCATGCAGAATGGGGCAGGCTCCTTTTTGCTTTTGGAGTTCCCCAACTAGTGTTTTTTTTGTTTTGTTTTTTTAATTTCAAAACGCAGGTTTGACATTTCCAAGCAGCTTAAGAGTCACGCTGATGTTTACGACATTTTTTTCCAATAAGCCACACATTCCGGTTTCTGCACCGGGCCAGGGGAGAAATTGCAGCGTTCAAGTCCTGACCATTCGTATAGCATTCATTCAAGGGCCTGAGCAAGCTAAGCTGGGTTGCGAGGTTCTGTAGCCTAGATCGGGTTTTAGAGCGTCTTACAGTGACGGTGCTTGACCGAACCTCCCTCTACTGTTGATATCTGGCAATGCTTGTGCGGCAACACTATATATACAGTATCTCTCTCTCTCTCTCTCTGTCTGTCTGTCTGTCTGTCTGTGTCTTCTTTCTTTCTTTCTTTCTCTCCTTTCTTTCTGTCTTTCCTCCTTTCTTTGTCTCATTTATTTATTTCTCTGTCTGTCTCTCTTTCTTTTCTTTTTCTCTCTCCTTTCTTTCTTTGTCTGTCTTCTTTTTCTCTGTCTCTCCTTTCTTTCTGTCTCTCTGTCTGTCTCCTTTCTTTTTGTTCTCTCTCTCTCTCTCTCTCTCTCTCTCTCTCTCTCTCTCTCTCCTTTTCTCTCTCTCAGGGAATTGAACACGGTGCATTAAGATTTATTTTTTTAATACGCTATAATTTAATAAAGGTATTGAATGAAACAAAATATATAATTGTGTATGCAGAGTAGCACATCTGATTGACTTTTTCAAATAAATTCTCTCTCTCTCTCTCTCTGTCTGCAGAGTGGCTCTCAGTGGCATGCTGATTTCACGACCCTCAGTACAGGTGGGGCGCTACAAGATGATTAAACACGAGCACGATAAAGGCAATGAAGAGAACCCCAAACGGTAATTACTTGGAAATTGCTAAGTATCTGCACCCCCCCCCCCCCCCCCTCTCAGAATTGCTCACCTTTGCCCACAGCCGATACGAAACAAGCTGTAGATTGGTGATTCTGGTATCTTGGTCTGAAAGCCACATTTAAGCTCTGCTTTAGCTCAAGGGAAAAGTTTCCATGACTAGGACTGGGTCATAAACACTCCTTGCTATAAAACCTATGGCATGCTGGGTATTAGTTTAAGTCATGCTGTAAATGTTTACCAACTCTGCCCTCTAGTGGACAAAGGGGTGTGCTGCATGATCATTCTCAAAACATCTTTCAAAGCCTAATCTGCAGTGTGCAGTGCGCTTAAAAACAAATACAGCAGACGTTTGCCTTATTGACGCGCTGCCTGTTACACTTAGGAACCTGGCAGCCGGTTTAGTTTCCTGTAAAGAATTGAACACACTGCATAAAGATGCATCAAAGATCAGACATATTTATTCTGAAGATCGCTCTGTGAAGTTCAGGAAGGGGATATTTTCACGTGTCTGTTGTTTTTATGTTTTTACTTTGTTTGTTAATTCACCGATTTGGTGAAAATTAGAATGCATTTTTAAAAGGTGGACATAAATAGTCTACAGTTTAGCATTTACTGTTTCAGGTAAGCATTTAACAAGATATTTCGCAGTGAATACAATATTATTATTATTATTATTTATTTCTTAGCAGACGCCCTTATCCAGGGCGACTTACAATCGTAAGCAAATACATTTCAAGTGTTACAATACAAGTAATACAATAAGAGCAAGAAATACAATAACTTTTGTTCAAGTGTGACAAACCACAATTCAATAATACAGCAGATAATAGTGATAGTTAAATCAGGATATACAGACCTACCCAATCCTCCTTGTGCTCCGTCCTTCAGGATGAGACGTAAAACAAACTAGGTCCTATTGGAAGTGACTCTGCAGCAGCAGTTGTGATGCATAGTTCACCCCCTAGTCTCTCTAAGTCGCTTTGGATAAAAGCGTCTGCTAAATGACTGATTAATAATAATAACGATGTCTGTACTTTTTTCACTGTTTTGTGTCTTGCAGGTTTAACATGTTGGCGAAGACAAGGCGCACATGGAAGCAGGATGGAATGAACACGATGGAGTATGAGGTGCTGTCTAAGGAGTTCAGACCACTCTACACTAACATCACTGTGGACATAGGCTCAGAAAAGGGGTTCCACCCCAAAACGTGAAACCAGCCCCTAGGGCGGCGCCATACTCTCTCCAACCGCTTGAGGACACATCTCCTCTCACCTCTCTCTGATACAAAAAACAAACTCTGTTATTCCTTGAAACTCTACTGGCACTTTAATGGAAACACAGTAACTACAGACAAGACTTTTCTTTTTTTTCATAGTAGAAAAGCCTTTTTTATTTGTATTTGTTTTTGGGTTTTTTTTCTATCACACGGATGTGCTTTTACCAGAAATTGTTAGAATTTTTCTGGAATGAATGTTTTTGACTGATATTTTATATAAATATATATCAGATTTCTTGTAATCACCCACTATGCCTTAAATTCTCTCTCTCTCTCTCTCTCTCTCTCTCTCTCTCTCTCTCTCTCTCTCTCTCTCTCTCTCTCTCTCTCTCTCTTTAAATAGTTGAGATCTTGTATTTAAACAAAAAAAGGACGCGCTGGTCTGTGCGATATTCCAGATCTGTCGAAAGCAGGAGACATTTTCCTTCATCTTTTTACCGCTATTCAATAAACTTTACAACACAAAGTAAAATTAATCTTAATAAAAAAATAAAATTACTTGTTTGTCCAGCTTTTGAATGAAGACAGTTTTCCCATGCTTTTACCATACTGTGGTTTGCCATAATATGCTTTACCAGACCTCTCTGTGCTTTACAATGCTTCCCTATGCTTTACCAGACCTTTCTGTGCTTTACAATGCTTCCCTGTGCTTTACCAGACCTCTCTGTGCTTTACAGTGGTTCCCAATGCTTTACCAGACCTCTCTGTGCTTAACAATGCTTCCCTATGCTTTACCACACCTCTCTGTGCTTTACAATGCTTCCCAATGCTTTACCACACCTCTGTGCTTTACAATGCTTCCCTATGCTTTACCAGACCTCTCTGTGCTTTACAATGGTTCCCTATGCTTTACCAGACCTCTCTGTGCTTAACAATGCTTCCCTATGCTTTACCACACCTCTCTGTGCTTTACAATGCTTCCCAATGCTTTACCACACCTCTGTGCTTTACAATGCTTCCCTATGCTTTACCAGACCTCTCTGTGCTTTACAATGCTTGCCTATGCTTTACCAGACCTCTCTGTGCTTTACAATGCTTCCCTATGCTTTACCAGACCTCTCTGTGCTTTACAATGCTTGCCTATGCTTTACCAGACCTCTCTGTGCTTTACAATGCTTGCCTATGCTTTACCAGACCTCTCTGTGCTTTACAATGCTTGCCTATGCTTTACCAGACCTCTCTGTGCTTTACAATGCTTCCCTATGCTTTACCATAACTCTCTGTGCTTTACAATGCTTGCCTATGCTTTACCACACGTGTCACCATGGTATATCACACTTTGCTGTGCTTTTACTGTGGTAAAAGTGTATACGGGCTGTGTGATTTGTATAGTGATATTGTAAACTGGTTTTAGATTTAATTTAACCACATGGTGTGCAGGGAGAGTCATTCTTTGCTGAGGGTTCCAACAGGAGCGTTCTTGGGTGTAAAGAGGCCATTGGCTTGGCTTGGGGGATCGGAGGACGCCTGCTGACATTAAGTTCTCCTGAACTGCTGTGGAGAGTTTCTGCAGTGAGGGGAACACCATTGGACACTGTAAACTGGAGAGAATACAGAGTAAAATAATCAGGCCCATATGGGCATTAAAATCTATCAACGGAATGAATCTGTTGAACCCTGGCCTACACTGATTGCAGTAAGAACACAACAGTGGAACTATGAGGCAATTAAACAGTGCAGGAAACCAGCTGCTTGGTCGCTGGGTCACTTTCTTCTCCTGACAGGTCTGGTATGTGTGAGTTTGTGGGGGATGGTGTTAGTGAAGATCCATGTGACGGAACGCACACCCTCTTAGAAAACATGCATCTAAATATAGCCAGTTACTCCCGTCCTCGCTCTCCGCTCGCTGTGTTGTCAGATTCATCGGCAAAGAAGCCTAAAGAAATGCAGCTTGCAGGTTTGATCTAGATGTGACTCGGTCATTATCAGTCTCTTGTAGGATCGACTTGGAGTATTGAAGGGTCTGTTTCTTCCACGTAGTAAAGAAGTTTTTTTTGGAAAGCCAGATCAGAATGTCGTTTGTGTACAGTACACAGCGTGGAACACTTCATCCAACACTAATGTTCTCGTACGTTTTCTTAATGTTGTAACTGTCTCAGGCAGTGCTGTGTGATGCTGTTGTAAGAGAGTGCGATCTGGGCTCAAACTGGCCACCCTGCACACCACAAAGCATCTTAAACAACTTTGAAAAAGTCTCGTGCATTTTACCATTTGTGGCTGTGTGTTCCTTTTCTCGTCCTATTTTTTTTTTTTTTTAACAAATTGCATGTGTGGCCTATTCAAGTCATTAATTAAATTAAACAATCACTGATTTGCCTATTGATGGTTTTCCAAGCTTTTCAGTTAGTGGTTTTATTTCATATGCACAACGAATCAAGACTGCAGAAGCAATGGAGGGTTTCTAATATATATATGTGGTTCTGAAAGGGAAACTACCCTTATGCCTCAAGAAAGAAAGTCTTTGACCAATGTGTGCTGCCAGTGCTAACTTACGGATGCAAAACCTGGACCCTGGATGCAAAAATGACTCGCAAATTACAAACGACTCAACGGAGTACGGAAAGATGCATGCTGGGAATAACAAGAAGAGACAGGAAAAGGAAGGAATGGATAAGAGCACCAACAAAAGTCTGCGATGTGATAATAAGAGCGAAAAAAAGAAACTGAAATGGCAGTGTGGGCCGGACATGTGGCAAGAACAGACCATCGATGGACCAAGGAGATGCTAGACTGGATCCCAAGCGATATAAAGCGACCAAGAAGATGACCTCCAGGAAGATGGCAAGATGAAATTAGGAAACACGCCTGGAGCAACGTGGATGAGAGACGCAGCAGACGGGCTTGTGTGGAAGAATCTTGGGGAGGTCTTCATCCAGCATTGCATTGAAAAAGGCTGAAGATGATGATGATGATGATGAGGATATATTATCAGTAATTTTGATTTGTTTTTTATTTTACTATTTTTTTCACATGTAATCATATTTAGTCATACTTATTGCAATTAATGTCCATTGCCGTTTCTCGTGCTTTACGACACCTTGCATATTCCTGACATGTCATAGTCATCCATTTTTTTCAGCCATATTGATACCTCCAGTTTTGAATTTACAGACATGGCAATGGGTAGGGTGGATGCTCTTAACAAACGTGTTTTACCTGCTTTTCAAACCCAGAGCCCCACTGTATTTGCTGCCCAACTGAGCCTGCTGTCAGTCTAACAGCTTTTGCAAGAGTCCAGCCTTCCTGGTGCCTGTTCTAGCGCTGTCTAGGCTCTGATTGGTTGCTTGTAGGCAGTGTGTGTGTGAGACAGCTTGCTCAACAAGCTTACACATTTACTCCACTCTGCTCAGACTGAGAGTGCGCCCGGCTGTTTAGTTAAAGTTAGCGCTGGCAACTGCTTACCTCTTCTAAGTCGTGAGTATATTGTGTGTATTTATAACAGCAGTGCTAACTTACAACTTTACACGTGATCTTCAATAGCAAGGCAGCAATAGTGTGGCACTGACAGAAAGACGAGGCAAGGGCAGCTGCTGTGATAATCTTCAGGATAATAACGGGATATGTGGATTCAAGGCAGTAGCAGAATACATGTACAGCACAGTGCGTCTATGTTGTAGACAGAAAGCAAACTCCATCCGTTAATAAGAAAATAGCAAAATGCACTACAGTGTAGCAATAGGACTGATACTGGAAAGCTTTATTTATTTAACCAAAAGATGTACTCTTAGAGACTGTGGCCTCATTTACAAGGGGGTCCTGGAATTTAAAAAAAGATACTTGCAATGAGAGTGTAAACTAGAGCCAATGCGATACTTACTGGCAGCCATTAAACACAACAGAGTTTGCATTACTTTTAAGCCACATATTTACATTCACATACAGTGACTGTGTTTTTTTAAATAATGGGGAAGACGCAGAACAGTACTTCAGCTGTCAAAGTGGTGACGTGTGTATGCAAATACCAAAACAATGCAAATTTGTGGTGCTATTTCTAGTATTGAAATTAACAAGTGGGGCCAGATTTTAATCTCATTGTACATGTGTATAGTGACAATAAAGGCATTCAATTCAATTCAATTCAATTCAATACATCCACCAAGAATTTTTTTAGGAGTGAGACATAATATATATATATGAACATAATTTAGATATTTTATTGGTAACACTTTTAAAATAATGGCTGCAAATTCCTAATGAATTCCCGGCTGAATCCCGCAGGGATCACAGCTGAATATCGTCTGCACTTCCTCTGAGTTCTGAAGTCATTCATTTTAAATTCATGTAGAATTAATTACCACCCTTCTTCATTCCATGTTCCTTTGTAACAAGCGACGTGGATCATGTGTGTAAGGCATGCATTCTTTCATGAATGAACACTTCTCACATGATGAATCAACAGGGGGCGGAATTCAAAATGAATGACTTCAGAACTCGGAGGACTTGCAGAAGATATTCAGCTGTGATATTCCTGTGATATTCAGCCGGAACTCATTATGAATTACCAGACGTTATTTTAAAGAGTTTCAGTTGCTTGCCGTAGATTTAGGCAATCATCCAACGTGTCTTTATAAACGCAATTGCCAGCGCCCTCCAATGATCTGCCACTTTGACTCAAGTTTCCTTTTGTTTTTCCGGAAATATACTAGCTGTGCACTAGATGGCGCTGGTGCTTACTAATCTAATGGCAGTGTGGCTCATCTAGCCTACATGAACTATGTCTATGGCAGGCAGCTTGACTTTACTGGTCACTATTTCTTTTAAATCCAGATTTCTGTAGAACTATGGCTGTTGAAACCTGTGTCCATTGTGAGTTGGGCCCTGCTCCCAGATGTGAAATGCATTTCCTTCTAACCCTTACAGCATCCATCCCTGTGCATGCCGTTTCCTTGGTTACGGTATTGCCGGTGTAATTAGTACTCTGAGCTCATTCGCAAACACACAAATAAGGCGCTCGGCTTCCTTTAATAAACCGACCGCCGCAGTTTTGCCTTTTAGATGCCAGGTAATCCCAAGTTAAATATTGTTTTATACATGTCGTTGTTGAATATCTTAGGATTCTTGTTTGTTTTGTGGCTTTTGATAACATTGTTTGTTTTGTTCTGGGTTTTTTTTTTTTTAATGAAATTGAGTCGTGTCGGTAACAAAAAAATAAATAAATACAAAATGAAACTACAAAAGGTCTATTATTATGAAACTACAAATGGGTTATTATGGCTTCAAGTTGACTTTTGCGATATCGTTGTGTAGTTTCTTTAAATGTAAACATCAGTTTCTCTATCCTGAAGAAGAGAACTATACCCTTGTGATTAATTATCGTTTAGTTCGTCCAATAAAAGAGATCACCTCAACTTCTCTTTGTCTCTCATCTCTGGACAGATACGGCTCCTATTTCTTCGATCAACAGTGTTTTGTTTTTTATGGACATTCTCAAAAATGTTTAGTCGATGATAAACAGCTGCGGTCGTTCGAGTACTTAAGCGGTTACTCACTGACGCATTATTAGGAACTTATTTTTTTTTACTGACACGACTCAATTTCCTTATTATTTTAACCAGTAGGCTATACAGTACAGGGTGTTGAAATAAAATTGGTCTTAAAATATGACCTGATTTTTTAATTATTATTATTATTATTATTATTATTATTATTATTATTATTATTATTATTATTAATGTATATTCCCAGAGTGATGTCAAATTGCTTTTTTTCCCCCCATACTGTTTTACGGTGCTTGCAATTATTCTCCAGTAGTATTTATTCAGTAATCCAACTAGTTGTGATGTAGTGGGATTGCTAACAGTATGGGGCGCCGTTTGTGTCATGCACAATTTTGTCCACGAAAGGGCTTTTGTGCACAAAATACATTACAACATGTATTTCGTCCCACAAAACGAAAAACAAATGCATATAATATTGTCCACAAAAGGCAAAAGACAGTTTTCATTTTGTGGACAAAAAGGTAAAAGAGAGTTTTCATTATGTCGACAAAATGAAATTGAATGTTTTCATTTTGTGCACAAAACACACTTTTTCTTAGATCATTTTGTGGACATAATGAACAGTCAAGTATACATTCTGTCCACGAAAAGCAAAGTAAGTTTTCAGTTCCGTCCACAAAATCATTCAACATACAGTTATCATTTTGTGGGACAAAATGCATATTTTGTGGGGCTAAAACTAATTATGTGCACAAAATACACATTCTGTGGAACGAAATACACATTTTGTAGCACACAGTGCTAATTCTCTGCACAGAATACAATTTTGTGGCACAGAATACTCATTCTATGGGACAAAATGCAATTTTGTCGGACGAAATGATAATTATGTCCACAAAATACTCATTATGTCAGACAAAATGCTAATTATGTGCACAGAATACAATTTTGTGGCACAGAATACTCATTCTATGGGACAAAATGCACTTTTGTGGACAAAAAAAAAACGGCACCCCATATTACAGAGTATCTGTAGTATTCAAACGGGACGGATAGACCCACATCATACAGTATGAAGCCTGTGGAGCGAGCATAGATTGATACACGAGGTCCCCGAGTCAATATTGATTTATAAAGGTCGAGTAAAGCCTGCTTGTCGTCTCACCTGCTTTTTTATTAAATCCTACGATGGCATGAGAAAACCCACAGAAAACCAGAAAGGCAAATATTCGGGCCGCGCTTTATTTTGAGCGACACGTTACCAGTTTTCCATATCGAAAATAAAACGGACAAATTGACATTTCAAAATCTAACATGAAATAAATACTGCACTACTGTTATGGCTTTTGCGATATCATTTTGCAGTTTATTTGAGCACATGACGTTAAATAATGTTTCAATCCTACAATTCTAGCTGATGCAAAACATTTGGCCATAGCTGTAAATTTAAAGCTGCGTGGTGTGCAGGGGGGAGTCACACAGTCAGGGGAGCGCATGGGTCCCCGAGGGTCTCCCCTGGTAAAGGCACGGGTGTGTGGTGTGCAGGGGGGGAGTCACACAGTCTGGGGAGCGCAGGGGTCCCCGAAGGTCTCCCCTGGTAAAGGCACGGCCGCGTGCTGTGCAGGGGGGAGTCACACAGTCAGGACAGCGCAGGGGTCCCTGAGGCTCTCCCCTGGTAAAGGCACGGCCGCGTGGTGTGCAGGGGGAGTCACACAGTCAGGGGAGCGCAGTGGTCCCCGAGGGTCTCCCCTGGTAAAGGCACGGCCTCGTGCTGTGCAGGGGGGAGTCACACAGTCAGGGGAGCGCATGGGTCCCCGAGGGTCTCCCCTGGTAAAGGCACGGGTGTGTGGTGTGCGGGGGGGGGGGGAGTCACACAGTCTGGGGAGCGCAGGGGTCCCCGAAGGTCTCCCCTGGTAAAGGCACGGCTGCGTGGTGTGCAGGGGGGAAGTCACACAGTCAGGGGAGCGCAGGGGTCCCCGAGGGTCTCCCCTGGTAAAGGCACGGCCGTGTAGTGTGCAGGGGGGGAGTCACACAGTCAGGGGAGCGCAGGTTCCTGGCTGTATGAAGTCACTGGTCTTCGCTTAGGATATGACAAAGGAGTGTTGCATTGCTGGTTATCTTCCAGTGTGGCCTTGTCTCCATCCTATCTCTCCATTAGACTCAAGGAGAGGCTCCCCATAATCTCGTGCCTGTATCTCTTACACAAGCACCGCTATCTCCCAGCCATGACGCTCCCCTTGGGAACAGCAAGGTCACTCAGCTCCGGCTGACAAGGTCGCACACTTCCAGGAGAGTGGAGAGAGATAAGATGTGGAGCCTGCGTGGGAGAGTTGTGGGGTTAGTCGGAGCTAAGGTTTCCACCCGCACCATTAAACCAATCTGTGAAACCTGTTCAGATATCAAACCAGATGCCGTCCTTTTCCTCTGGTAAAGATATACAATAAAATACACGTTTCTATAGCGTTTTCATCACAGAGAACTACACATTTTTTTAAATTAACAATTAAACTATTCAATTATAAAACAGACTAATATAAAATGTAATAAGACAGAGTATCAAATTCAGTTCCTCAATGCTTTTTAAGTTGAAATGTAATATCTATGTTTTCTAAATAAACCGCACCTATAACCGCGTTGCCCATAATGTGACTCTATATTAAGAAAAAAAACAAACAGGTGGCACAGAATTTCACGGGGAACTGAATTTGATAACCGGCAGTGCAACTTCTCAAACTCGAGTTAAAAATAAAAGAAAATTAATTAAAAATGTGTGACCGAGGGGCGGGATATAAAACGACGCTCGTTTTTGAAGTTAATGAAAAGATTAAGAAGATTAAAAACTGGTTGCCCAAACAAATCTTTATTTCACCGTATAGGATCAGCTTATTTTAAAACACTCGGTGTGCAGCACTGCAGCTATGTGAGGCAGTGCGTTTTGACGCGGTCTGTTTGTTTCTCAACAGATCAAGGTCATTTAGACTTTAGCACTGTGCCATCTATCTGCATATGACATCGGAGACGGTGTGTCTCCCAGCTGCAGCATAACCGCCTGCTGAGGAAAACGCCTCCAGCCAACGGACCGCCGGACATGAGCATGCAGGGTTCGGGTAAGACTCGGCTGTACAGTCTCTGTGCACCACACAGTGCGACACATTAGCTTAAAAAGAATGTTAAGTGAAAATATAGCATTAAAGTTGTATTACTGTAGTACAGTAACCTTTTATACAAACGTTACTGAGGGTTGATTTTGCGAAAAACTCGAATTGGGGACATAACAGATACATTGGAAATGGTAAAGGATTTTAAAACTGCACATTTAAGGTCGATCATTTATCGCTTTCTTTAACTCGCAGTTAAAATACTGAAAAGGAAGAAAAAAAAGGCCAGTATATTTTTAATAGAAATATAAAAGGGTTATGTTTGATTTTTAAAGAGGTTTTTCACTGAAAGATTAAAATAAAATGTTTAGAAAGAAAGAAAGAAAGAAAGAAAGAAAGAAAGAAAGAACGAAAGGTTATGCAAATTAAATATTTATGTAAAATGTGTCAAACTATTACAAACTCAATAGGTAAGGCCTATGCTGTTAATTTTCTTAGGGTACTAATTTACATATACGGATATTTTATACGTTATAGTGCTGTTTTAAAAATAAATGACAATAAAATCAATCGAATTTGTATTTAGTTAGTTTTGTACATACAAACGCAAACATTTTAATAAAACTGGCAAAGTCTTTAATAGAGATCTTTACATTCGAATGCATGACTTTAGATCACGCTGATGCGTTGCACCTTTACAGATGTTGCGTGAAGGGGGGCATATTTGTAAAATAATACATAAATATACCAAACTGTTTACAAAACAACAAAAAAACTAAACCGGCGTTTACCTGCCAAGTTATTACCGTACTAAATCTGCACCCGATCAACTGGTGAAACGTAAAAACAGTAAATAGTTATCGGTGGTACTGGTAGCCTAGTCTGGTGTTGCGCAGGTAAACTTGGTGGGAGAACACCGCGCGCGGACACGGGAGAATCCTCAACGTCGTTTGCTTTTTGGTCTCCATGGCAACTTATATTAATACGTACGGTTTCTTTCAGAAAAAGGGTGGACTTAACAAAATCTAGATTGTTTTAAATACACCACAGTTTGTAATGTCCATAAAATAGCATGTGTTCTTTCAGAAGGGGGGGCAGACGTAACCAAATAGTGTAATAACTGTATATTTTTCTTTAATTAAACATAGTGTGTACTAACTTGTAGATCAAAAATACACATGCAATATTATAAAATGACGGTATGTGTATATCATTAGTGTTTTGTGTTGCCTACCTCCCTAGTACCGATGTAGAGATGTAAATAAGACTCCCGTTGCACAGCAGTTTGATCCATTCCTGGTTTTACACCTGCTTTTTTATCTATACGCTGTGTCTAATCAAGCTCGTATTAAAACCTGGAATGGGTGAGACTGCTGCAGCATGCAACAGGAGTCTCATTTCACATCCCTGCGACGTGCAGTACACTGCATTAGTTTCTGCTATGATAGTGTTGGAAATAACCTGAAATACAACCTAAGCCCGGCAGGTGGCGCGACAGCCAAAGAAAAAAAAACAGCCATTCACCTTAGTGGATGGGAAACTGGCGACATTTAGGCTTTGACGTAGAGGAACTTTTTGCAGTACACTAAGGGAAGCTGGAGCCAACATGGCGAACTTATTGCCGTAGTTGCCGTCACGGCACAAGAGCCAGTTTTGTTTATGTATGTGTTTATTTCCAGGATTACATATCACTCCTTTGTAGCCCACCCTAAACACGCAATCCGCTCGGATTGGTGTATCACGAGTGGGCTGCTTTGACTAGAACACCGCTACTTCAGATAGGAGGGGTGGATCCGGTCAAAAAGTTTTACACGAGGGGTGTACAATTTGGGGTTACGTTTAAATAAACCCTTTTCAATACATTTAAAGATCATAAAATTGGACTTGAATTTCTAAAGGCGTCCTAAACTCAATGTTTATCCAAGGTTCCGATTAATTTCATCAGATATAATTGGTTTAAAAGTTTGGAGTTATATATTGAGCCCCCCACCCACCACCAAAGCTTTGGTAGAGTTTGTGTAAGAAAAACCGAACAGCTGCTGGGAAAGATTTGAAAAAAATAATAAATACACCTATTTATTAAATGGATTATTGTAATAACCGCAAACCAAGCGAATGATTCTAGTACCGGTGTGCTGTCGTTTAAATACGGACTAAAATGACAACAATGTTGGTGTGTTCGTATGAAAAAACCGAGTTAATTTCTACGACAGCCACTGCCAGGCTAGTTTACCAAATTGAACCGGAGGGGAATACCACAAGTGGATGTGCTTCTCGTGTGAGGTAGGGAAGAACGCGTTTAGTTTGTTTTTAAGATACGAAATCGACGCGTAAACCGTTGTGTGGTTCTTTGGGTTATTTATCTTTTAAATATCGTGGTGTGCGGGGTTTTAAAAAGTAGCGAAATTCACTTTTTTGTTTTTCTCTTGGCGCTTTTTGCAAACGCAAAATTAATTAAAAAGTTAACGCTGGGACTGACAAAGCCTGATCGCCCCAGCGTCTAGGATTGTCCAGACAACTCAACCCAGATTAAGGCAGATTTAGAGGAGGGAAAATATCCTAGTGGAGCAACAGGACACACAACCCTGCAGAATAATTGAAAAATGCCATAAAACAGTAAGATGCAATGATATCTGAAGCTTAAGAGAGTTCTCTCTTTGTATGTTCTCTAGCACATAGGGGACCTTCATAGCCAAATGAATCAAATCTGTTGCACAGTAGTAGCGCATAGAATCCATTGCATTTTGCTGGAGCGTGGCTGGCTTTCTGTTATCGGTATTGTGCTGCTGTTTGAGATAAGGGTGCTGTTTTAACCTTCCCTCGTTTGAACAGCACCGCGCTGTCAACAGCATTGGGCTTCGATTGCCTGGTTAATTAATACACAGAAATGGCACGCGCTGGCTATGTCATAAAACTGGTTTGCCTTGGGGTGCGGAGCGGAGAGAGACCGTCCCAGTGCAGCCTGGCTCTCAGGAATATTGCATTGACTAGTCGAAACGTTTGCCGTTGAATTTAGTATTTCGCAATTCAGCCCTACGGAGTAGTGGTTGAGGCATGTGATCAATCATAAGCGACTCCCTGCAACGGCCCAGGAGAGCTGAGGGTCAGTGGGTGTCCACCTGCCTCTTTACACCCCTGAGCTCACAGCTGTCCTTCCCTGGAGGGCTAGCCCTGCAGGTGTCCGTTCAAGATCACCATAGCGTGGTGATCAACTGACGCATTCCCTCCCAGATTACACGTCCACAATTTTACATATTAAGATGATCCTATTATAATCGTATCACCCCCTCCCCGCCCACAGACACCCCTGTTGATCTGTACACAAGATTGTGGAAACCACGGTGTTTGATCATCTCCTCTTACACCAGCGATGGCAGGTTTGCTCATAACAGTACTTTTAAAAACATCCTCTTCCGTATGACCGAAACGAAACGGGGAACCAAAAACCGAGCACGTGTGCTGTTGCGAAGTGCAGGCAAGCATAACGCTGCCAAGCCTTCGTTGCTGTGATTTTATTTGGATGTATTTGTATGTGTGCTTCCTAATTCCACGTTGCTGTTTTGCGTTGTTCTACTTGAGTGTTGGCGTTATTGAACAGCCCTCTGCTGGGGTCACAGTATCTCTTGTCTTTGACGTTTCTGCGTTGCTTGCCCTGCAGTTTTCGCAAGTCAATGTTGCGCAAATTCTGAATCGGCCTGTGTGAATCTGCAGGGTGTTAGGCGTGTTCTCAATTTGATATTCAACAAGCAGTCCTGTAAATTCGTTTGCATTCAGCTTTGTTTAGTGTTTACTTGGGGTGTAATGTAGATTATTACTAATCAGTCATTTAGCAGACGCTTTTCTCCAAAGGGATTTACAGAGACTAGGGGGGTGAGTTATGCATCAACAGCTGCTGCTGCAGAGTCGCTTCCAATAGGACCTCGTTTGTTTTACGTCTCATCCTGAAGGACGGAGCAGATGGAGGTGAAGTGACTTGCTCAGGGTCGCACAGATTGCAGTGTGTTGTCGCTACAAGGACTGAAAAGGATTTTTACTAAAGGTACAGTCAGATGCATTTCGGTAGTTTAGGTTTGAAATTCACTGTCTCACTCCAGGGAAATATATAACAAGAGATTAAATGTGTTAACAGGTTTTCTATTGAAGTGACAGTAAAATGGATTCACTGTCACTTTAGATCAACGGTCATCTCAGAAGTTGACATATTGATAAGACCTTTAGGGGCACACAGTCATATGAGTTCCAGCATAGCCTTAAAAAAAAAACATTGACTTCCTTGAAACAGATCAGTCAAGCTGTGCAGTTTTATCCAGACGTGTGTTTTCGTACAGACGTCAACATCTTAAACTCGCACATTCCCAACCAGATTATAACTAGCTGATTTAGAATAAGACTTGGAATGGAAACAATCGCCTTTTGTTACCGTATTGAGAAGGAAATTACTCATTAACCACATCGAATGCGATTGGAAAAACGCTTTTTTAATGCTGAATACAATCATTGTGTTCTGTAGACTTGCATGCCTGTTTTTTTGTGTATAGGAAATAAATCACTAGGCTACCTAGATTAAAGATCTTTGGCATGTTTGTAAAGCCATTGCACCTCTTTATACAAAATGAATGTACAAACACTATCGTGTCAATGTTAGTTTAACAAACGTCCTATACCAAATATGAACAGCAATACTTGTGATTCAGTCCTTTTAAGGGCATGCTTAAGGCAAATTATTATTATTTGTTTATTTAGCAGACGCCTTTATCCAAGGCGACTTACAGAGACTAGGGTGTGTGAACTATGCATCAGCTGCAGAGTCACTTACAACTACGTCTCACCCAAAAGACGGAGCACAAGGAGGTTCAGTGACTTGCACAGAGTCACACAATGAGTCAGTGGCAGAGGTGGGATTTGAACCGGGGACCTCCAGGTTACAAGCCCTTTTCTTTAACCACTGGACCACACAGCCTCCTTTAAAATATGAATGCAAGCCAACAGTTATTTATTTATTTATTTATTTTTTGACAAACCCAGGACTGGAACACCAGTCCTGTTGTCAATTCAACGCTTGTCTTCTTTCTATTCCTTAAGGATATTATCTTCAAGTATTGCTCATCCTTGTTAGACAGCTTTTTGGGTCTTCCAGTCCTGGGTTTGTCAATTACAGGTGATGTTTCTCTCTACTTGTTGATTGTGCTTCGGATACCACACCTTGAAAATCGAGCGATGCAAGCTATTTCACTCAATGTGTTTCCTTCTTTATGCAAGGTTGTTATAATAGTAGAAAACACTAGTGGAGGCTTTGAGTAAATTGTTGATGCTCATAATGCATCTGAGTAGAAAAATGCAACATGTCTAAGACTTTTGCACAGCAGTGTGTACATATGCATGTAACAATTTACAGGTTTGCAGATTTTTAGAGAAATGCTTTTCAACTTCAAGCACTGACTTTAGCGCAAGTTAATGTGTCATCTTTTCTGAGTTTGTTAGTCCACCCGGCTGTTTTTCCACATTTCGTTTTGCTTTCATCTAGGACAGCGCTGGTCCGCCTGTCCCAAAACATGCTGAGGACAGCTCATCGGTGACCCAGTTTAGCTGACATGACCGTTTCATGGCAACTGTATGACAGTTCGAACTGTCTCCAAAATATGATTCCAAATATGCAAACGTTTTAAAAATACCGCTTTGATTTCAAAATACATTTCAAGTTAAAATAAGCAACCCTTCATGGCAACATGATACACTTAAGAAAGATCTAGGTGGGGTTGGGATATGCATAAGAGAAAAACTGACAAATTAAAAAATGTGACATGAAATACTACTGTACTACTATTATGGCTTCCAGTAGATTAATTTTGCGATATTATTTTGTAGTTTTATTTCATTTACATGATGTGAAATTATAGATCTAAATTATGTTGATCTATTTTCATCATCCTAAAATTCTAGGTGATGCAAAACCTTTGACCCTAGCTGTAGGGTGACCGTGTTTCAGTTTTCTAATTTTACTCTCCAAAATAACCGCTGGTGATGCAACATCTGTTTCTCCTTGCAGTTCTCGGACACATCTGGCCTCTTCCTTCTTGTTTGGATGCAGTTTTCTCAAAAGGAGGGAAACACATTCTGCTGCTTGTGGCAATGGCATGACCTAAAACATCTAGTTTCTGCTGTTGAAAAATCAGGAGGATCTAAATCACGGTGTTTACTTGAAGGTCTGAATTACTGCCCTTTTTTTTTTTTTTTTGATTCCCAAACAGGTTTCCTTATTTTCTTATCCTAAAGGTAATCTGCGGAGGTAACACGGTTCTGCTGTAAGATTAATCTGCTCATTTATATAACTGCAAACTACCTGTAACAGAACAGTGTTCTGCAGCAACTGTTCTGTGGTGGTGGAGATGGAAAACTCTAGATCTTCTGGATCCATACGAATCACCTGTTAAAACCTGACAAAGAAGACTCTAGAAGAGGCAGTGGCTGCCACGCGCAGTATTCAGCAAACAGAAAATGTGTCTGGAACCATTCTAGAATGTTCCTGGAGTGTTCCAAAACTCTCAACCTTCAAACTGTTGCCTTTTTTTAGTTTTGGGGGAAAATCAACACTATCTTGGCTGGCAGCAATTAACACTAACCTGCACAGCATTTTAACCCCGTCTTCAGATATTCCCAATCAAAAGAAACAACGTTCCCGGCCAAGAACACAGACCGAAAAAAAAAAAAAAAAACACATTCACTTCACCAAACCCATACAATGGCCTGGCCTGTCCCGATCCCGTCTCTAAAAGTCCTCCCCCCCACCTCGGACTCTGACAGCTGGTCCCGCTCCTCCACCCCCAGCTTCAAGCGCCGCCGCAGGGCTCCGCACCGGGACTGGGGGCTGAAATCGAAGGCTGAACCAGTGAACCTGCTGCTGTCGCCCCCGGAGACCCTCCCTCCACCCCTGACCCTCCTCCAGCCCCCCTCTGTCGAGATCAGCCCCTCGAGTGACGAGGAGGCCCTGCCCTGGTCCTCCTGCTCCACCCCCAGCGCCTCCCCGCGCCGACAGAGTTTCCTGCTCAGGAAGTGGCTGCAGCGGGACCGCAGGGACAGAGGCAGGGGGAGCGATGACTGCAGGTTGGTGCTGCTGCTTCAGTCCCACTTATTTGTAATGCAATGCAGTATAATACAGTATAAAGCAATACCATACAATTCAATACACTACAGTACAACACAATGCACATTTCTATAGCGCCTTTATCTCACAGATCCCAATGGGCTCTCTCTCTCTCTCTCTCACACACATGTTTGCATTCCTGTATTTGTGGGGTCTCCTCATTGACTCTCATTATATTTTTATTTACTATTTCTAACTTCAGTCAGGTAAAACTCCACACAGGGTGAAAGTCGACAACAAACTAAATATTTTGGCACTTTTTATTTTTTTTTTTTTTTTTTTTTTAAGGCAGTTTAGTTCTCAGGGCTTCTGAAAAGCTGCAGATTTCAAATTACTTATAGAATGTTTATAGAATCTTCCACTGTTTTAAGAGCTGAAAACAAGGAAAAGGGTCTAATTAAGCAAATTATTAGTTCAATGAAGAGTTTAGTTAAGTCACTGAGAGCTCAGTTGGAATGAACCCCTGTCTCTGCTGGTTGTCCCCAGGACAGGACAGCCCTGTTGTAAGCTATGCTCAACGGAAACGTTTAGTGTGGTTAGATATGGTTCTATATATAAATCTATGGGGGGAGGATCTAACTTTTCCACATGTTATGAGAACGTCTTTCTGCTGGAACCTGAGAGGCTTCACATCACGAGACGCTGCTGTTCTCCTTCTTAAAGGCGCAGCAGTCCAGGCTGCTTGCAATAAGTTAACACGTAGTGTCTCTTACTGTTACCAGAAATCATCTTGTTCTATAAAGGTCAGCTTCTTCTACATAAGAGATGTCCTACTAGATGGGTTGATTTCTCGTAAGTGAAGTCTTTCTAGTTTTCCTGACTGTTGTCACTTTGACGCTTGCCACAGCACTGGACGTTCATTTATACGATCCTGTTATTGTCTGCAAGGCGGGCAGTAGGTAGGGTTGCCACAAAACTAGGTCTCCCGGAACCTGGTTTCAAGACACTGTTCCTGAAAAGTCTCAATGTCCTGTCTCAATGTTCCCTCTGCTTTTAAATGCACGATATCTCCTCCAGATCGCATTTAGAGCTACGTAGCATTAAAGGCTGGCCCCCAGCCTTCGCTGTATTCCTCAGTGCTACAGTGGGGATATAAAACTGTTAATTCATTTTCCTGCATGGCAATAATCCGGGATTGAGCGACGCTCCGCATTATCCCCCCCAGTCTTTCATCTCTCTAATATGTCCGAGCTCGCACTGCGCCGGCAGCCCTAAACAGATTACGTTTTCAGTTCAGCGGGGATCAGATTTGTTTGTGGTTTATTACATGCTGTAATCCCTCGCACTGCTCTTGTCTCTCTGAGGGATTGGGGCACAATACAGATAGCTGAATATATTACTTTTATATGTACAGTAGTTTCAGGCACCATTTACTGGGCATCCTCATCAAGCATTCCTGTTGGGCGATGATCTGTTTAATTTTTTTTTTCCTCCTGAAAAAAGGCTCTGCAGGTAAAGTTTATCATTTAAAGGCAGAAAACAAGAAAAAACAGAGTAGTGCATTGTAGAAGTTAAAATGCAACATGGCTTTTGTATTAAACGGGTCAAATTTGCAATTGGCTTAAAAGCACTGGAATTCCAATGCACAGTGTGTCGAGGTTTATTTAGGGTTTCCATATGACTCCATGGACATTAGGAGAGGTCAGGCTTTTCAGCTCCCATTGCAATGCATTCTGGGAAGTGTAGTTCTACTGTGAAAGGTACCGGAGACAGGTCAAGTGTACCAGAATGCATTGGGGTGCGAGCTGAAAAGCCTGAACTGTCCCAAACTGTCCCAGTGTACACAGAGTCCTATGGTATCAAACTCTCAAGGACAGATAATCTTGGAAGGTCCACATTTCCCTCGTGTGATCTGCGGTAGGAGAGATAGACCAGACCAGGGCTGATATGCAGGCGTCAGAAACCCAGAGTATTTACATAACACACAAAGTGATTTACATAAACTCCACAGCACAGGGAAATGGGGAAGAAGGAGCGGGAACTTGCGTCAGTAAACAGAGGCTTTAAATAACATTGTCTTTGCATTTAACATTGTTATGAAAGCTTATTTTTGGTGCAAGGCCTAGGCAAAGCGAATCTTTGTACTGTTGCTTGGTTTTTATAGACTCTGATTAGCACTAATCTGTGAAGCTAGTAGTATCAATTCACTTCTGCATGTCCAAACGGAACGGGGGCTGATAAAAGTTTAAACTCTCCTTCAGAAATCCTCTATGCGTCCAATAGGAAACATTGATCCTATTACTACTATAGTACAGACAACTGATTCATACTGTGCGTCTGTTGCAGTAATAATCATATTCAATTCATATCGCAATGCAGCACAGCAAAATACACTGCTGCATATTTTTGTAAGGCACGCATCCTTGACTTTAATAATCCTGAAGTATTGCACATGCCCAGTAAATGTGTGTGTGTGTGTGTGGTGTATATATATATATATATATATATATATATATATATATATATATATATATATATAGTTTTTTTTAAGTGTTCGTTTTCAGCAGTTTTAATCAGCGGCCCAGTGTTTTTCCAAGTAGCAATACAGTTTCAAGTGCGGGTGACTGTGGCTTGCTTTCTGCAATGCCAGCCTTGGCCAGTAGGTGGCGGTGCATGTGGAGATTGGGTGGCTGACTTGTTTTAGCAAACCTCCAGGCTGTGTTAAGACCTGGCTCTTGAGTTAACAGTACTGAGAGAGGAGGGCCGACCGGCGGCTTCCATTCCTCACACCGCAACGCGAAACGGGGGGCTCGCCGTTGACTTTTATTTATTGAATGCAGTATTGTTGTTGTTTTTATGAAACAAGGGGATGCGTCTCAAATAAAGACTTTTACATCACATCCGCTTAAAAAAGACGAAGACGTTAGAACAAAAGCCAAAATACTGGAATCGGGCTAAATCGTAAACCTCCATGACATGTTCGAGTAAGTAGTATTTTTTTTTATTTTATATATATTTTTTCACCGGTGCATGAGAATAAATCCCGTTATTTGCTGTGTTTTGGCAGTGGTGTAGAAACTAGGTGGGTATTTACATGTTTGTATGGTGATAATGTTCTGAATTGCTTTGGGTGCATTTGAAAACGTGAGCAGAATTCAGATATATTTTTTTTTAGTATCTGTAGCCGACAAAGGGGGGGTTTGTTTGAATTCGGTGCTATTTATTTATTTATTTATTTATTTTGTTTTAAATTAAACATATTCACGGTAGCGTTTGGTGTTTCAATGAAAGAAACTGTAGCAAATTAAAATAAGTAAATAAACTATTGCTTTCTGGTTTCATTTGTAACTACGTTGTTGCTTAGAGTCACTAGACAAGTCCCGTAGAACAAAAACGACGCAAAGAAAACTGACGCTTTTGTAACTTCCCATATTATCGTTGTCTGAAAAATCATTGTGTTTCTAAATAACCACGTCTTTATTATCCAGCGGCTATCTGTTATCCATCAATCGCTGTTCGGGGCTTTGTTTCATTGTGTTTTGCCTATACGCCGGTATTTGTTGTTGTACAAATTCTGAAGTATTGTTATTACTGTCTGTCTGAGGAAAACAAATGTAGATGCTTTAAGTCTGTAGTTAAATTTTAAAATAAAACTGAACAAAAAAATGAAATGCTTTTGGACCAGATGACATTGCCTGTATGTAACTTGTAAACGCGCTTGCGTGCGGGTTTAATAATTAAGTTTTTATTATTTATGTATGTATTATTTATTTATTTATTTTTTTCTTTTAAGAAACGTTATATTTGAGAGCCATTAAAAAATAACATGAACGTTGTCAGTCAGTCAGTGCTGGAACTAGATCTCCATTCTTAGTCCATTGTCATTTTTGGTTTCGTTTTATCGATTCGATAGAAAACACTAAAGGGCTGATTTTGTTAACGTTTTAAAAAAAGACATACAGAATGGTTTTTTATTGTTTGTTGTAGGTTTGGTTGTCTTACGTCTTAATTCTTGTCTTTTTTAAAAAAAAAATTTTTCACCGGATGCTCGTGAAAAAAGGATGCTAATTTTAAGGTGGAGTGATTGAGTTCCCATTGTCCTACATATTACAAACAGAATTTAACACAGTAAAAACACTGTCATCTAAGTTATTTCTAAGAGGTTGGTGACCGATAAGTTGTGCTTTAGTTAAAAAAAAAAAAAAAATGCTATTGTACTAACTGGCTATAGTGCTATAGAAATATCTGACTACCTTAAATAATGCCAACAATATAGTTACACAACAAACCCACTATATTTCATTATGTAACACCTTTGCAACTGTGTAAGCCAACAGCTTTTTAATGTGTTCATTTTAATAATTCATATTTAACCCATTACACAGAGTTCAAGAACGGGTTAGTTAGGAACAGCATCAAATCAAGCCCAGAGAAATCCCATTTAATTGTCTTTTAGACTGCACATGAATGACGATACAAAGGAAGATGTATTTTCACAGTTCTGCTGTTTAGGGAAAACCTGTTTTTTTTAGGAAGTGGAATGTTAATTATGACATCACAATAGAAACTTTGTTAATGGAAATTGCATCACAAATTATTATTATTATTTGTTTATTTACAGAGACTAGGGTGTGTGAACGATGCATCAGCTGCAGAGTCACTTACAACTACGTCTCACCCGAAAGACGGAGCACAAGGAGGTTAAGTGACTTGCTCAGGGTCACACAATGAGTCAGTGGCTGAGGTGGGATTTGAACTGGGGACCTCCTGGTTACAAGCCCTTTTCTTTAACCACTGGACCACACAGTAGAATCTGGTGCAAAATCAAATCAAAATCTTACACCTGTATGCTGACAGATACTTTGCAGTCTTTTTTTGTCCTAAATGCTACTGTGCAAGAAACAGATGGTAATAGTTGTTTAGAATCTAAACATTTTCCAAGGATTTGTCCCAAACGTTTAACTGTTCTCCGTGATATGCATGTGGAACGGGCAGTGTTGTGTCATACACTGCTTTGAGGGATTCTGTCCTGTCCCCTGTCCGTGAGATGGACCGGGGACAGAACAAACACACACGAATGCTGCGGAGCCTGGCTGTTTTGCACAGCGGTTAAGGTGTTCGCGTGTTTACCGGTTCACGGTCAGCCTCTGCCCTGCATGCCAAGTTATATAGAGGTGAGCCGCAGCGTTTCTACAGTGAGATGTGTGCAGTGTCACTTACTCAGTATTGAGTCCAGCTCTTTTCTGTATACTGTCAGTGACGAGACAGGTCTCAATAAACTAAACAGTCCCTTTGTTACCATAACAGGTCCTCTGAGTGAAACTGCTAGAAGATAGGCGTCTCCTGGCCATCCTGGCCCAAAACTTTCATATCCTAGAATTATAGATAGACATTAATAAAAAAAAAAAAATGTATGGACAAAATTTAGATCTTTTATTTACCATCACGGTAATCAAAGATACTACAAAATGATATTGCAAAAGTCTCCCGGAAGCCTAGATTTTGAAATGTCGCATTTTTAAATTTGGCAGTGTTTTTTTGTGTGTGAAGTATATGGGAAAACTACTTGGCAGTTAACATTCAATATGTTAACCTAAACATTATTCGGCAGGTTTCATTCTAATGACTTAATTCTATAGGCTGATGCAAAACTTTTGGCCATTGCTTACAATGGATTAAGATCATTAGTGTTTTAGTGCCATGACAGGGTGCATGCAGGGCCCTAAATTGTCAATATAAGCATGAGCGCGATCATTTTTGAAGATGCCATGGCCGCTATAAAAAAAGATTTTCGTGCAATTCTGCTTTAAATTAGTATATAAAGCTATTACATTAACCAAGGACGGAAACAACAAACTGTACAAAATAATGCTTTTAAATCCTGTTTGTTGTGTACATCCATTCGTTGTACAGGGGATCTCCAATATGCGGTTTTGAAACTTGGGAAATGTAATTTGAAGATGCAAGCTCTCTCTTTTAAAAAATAAATAAATAAAAATAAAGCCTTTCAATGTCATTTTAAATGGTTTTATAAAACCTCCTCATGTTTTCTCGTCCGTTAAAACATGCAGCTGTTCCTCAGTAGGCAGGCATCTGCAGCGGTTGCCTTTATCGTGGGTCGAGGGTGTTTCAGCTGTTATCTAGGGGCTGCAGGGCTGGGAAAGGGGGTGTAATGATACTGCTGTGCATCTCCAGTCCACCTAAGAGGTGCACGCTGCAGAAAGGCTGCCCTTGAAAGTGGTCACTGTAGTTAATAGGCTGTTAACCCTTGCTTGACCAGCAGGCCTGTGACTGAGTCCCGAACACAATTCTACACTAAATTATAATCTATTTCTATGTATTAACCAGAGCTGAGGTCAATGTATAATTACTTTTACAGCAGCATTGTTTGCTGAAATTAAAATAACAAGGATATTTTGTTCAATTACAGCTAATTATGCTGCAGTAATTAGAATTGGTATGCTAGGCCATCATGCAACATTCTCGCCTTGCAGACCCTTTTAAGATTATCCGTCCTTTGAAACCTGGTCCTCGCGGCGCAGGAGAGGCGTTCTGGTTCTGAAATGTTCTGTCAAGAGACGGTGAAGTGGTGGATGGTACCATCTCGCTGTTTTGCGAGTTTGCCAGTTCACTGGTTTCTGATTGACACGAAATAATACAGCACTGAAGCGGTATGAGCCGTCGCTGTGGTTACTGATTTGTTTAGCCAGGTTTTGAGCTGCCTGGTTGGCAGCTGAAGATGACAGCAGCTTTAGTCTGTGGGAGAACACGGAGAGCGAGAGAAGAAAAAGTCTTTCTTTCTTTTTTAGATCTTTCAAGGACAAGTGACCCGCTGTGTGTTTTGTAAATGTGTGTTCAGTGAAGCATTGCAAATAAATTAAACAGGCAAAAACAACAAACTAATTGGTGGAATGGGTTTCAGATTATTATTATTTCTTTCTTAGCAGCCGCCCTTATCCAGGGCGACTTACAATTGTTGCAAGATATCACATTATTCTTTACATACAATTACCCATTTATACAGTTGGGTTTTTTTACTGGAGCAATCTAGGTAAAGTACCTTGCTCAAGGGTACAGCAGCCGTGTCCCCTACCAGGGATTGAACCCACAACTCTCCGGTCAAGAGTCCAGAGCCCTAACCACTACTCCACACTGCTGCCCATGGGAGGTGGGGGTGAGTGGTCACTGGCTTCAAATCGTCATTCGGGCTGTGTTTTATTATTTTTTTTACTCTTATTTCAGTCTAAAGTAGGTATTTCAATATATACAGAACAAAATGTAGCCTTGTCACATTCAAAATCAGAAACATCCGCTACAGAGCTCCTTGGCATGAAGAGGCCGTGGGTTTGGATCGGATCGGATGACCCCTACTGACCTTCCGCTCTCCCGAGCTACGTTGAGGAGGCATGATCTGACATTCTAAATTGGGTAGAAAAACAGCGACTGACGAGAGACTGCACTGAAAAAAAAAATATATATGATGGTGAGAATTTGATCTCGGCCTCTTATTCCTCATGATAAATGAAGACTTGAGATGCGGCTGGCTGTGTTTCAGAAATCGGTTGCCCAAGGTTATTTTCCTCAACCCCCCCCCCCCCACCCCCCCTCAACTCTCTCAATTCAAACCTATTTCTGGGGATGAGCCGCAGTGGAAGGTGACCAACAGATTGGATTTCTGCTTGTTGCTTCCTGTTTGTAATCTAGCTGCTTCGTGGGAACTGAACCCTTTTTATTATTTCTATAAAGGAAATGCGACAGTAATAATGCCACTGCGTTCAGGGCTAAATTTATCTTGACGTTGCCTTTTTTAAAATGCAGCTTAACACAGTGAGAGGGAGGGTAATGAAGTGGAATACAGTTACATGCATACTTTTATTTATTATATTTTTTTTTTTAAAGAAAGTTAATCTAAAGCCCCGTTCACACTGGCATGCTCTACCCGGGACAGAACCTTTCCGGGTCAGGACCTGGTGACATGCGGGTCAGGTACTTGATTTCACACTGCTTTTGATAAAGCAGGGCCAGCCTGGGTGACAGACGCAAGCGCACGACGAGCGGATCAAATCGATACCCAATCGCTTCTGCTTTAAGTCGATTGGGGAACAGGACTGGGGATCTCCAGCCTACCTCCTCGCTCGGTTCAGGAAACCCGAGTCGGTTCATGTCTTAGTTACTGGCTGAATAGAAATGGGTTGACTCTGCATTGTGTGATGCTGTAACCCTACCTCCTGATTTTCCATGCTTTGCGTGCGTGTCTGTTGATCGTACAGCCAGCCCCTGCCAATGAAGAGCCTGGCGCAGAGTCAGCACGCTGAGTCCTGCTGGTTTTGTTCAGCTGGGGTCATGTTCTCATCCCTTCCCATCGCCTACATAAACAGATCAGACACAGTGAAACCAAATGCACCCCAGTGTTCACTCCGACCTTCAGGATTTCAAGCACATCATGAATGGTCCAAATGATAATGAAAGCTTAATGAGCATTGATCACAGTGCAAGGATTTATGTCTCCTTGTGGTAATTAGTGCGCAGGTGTAGTAATCCAATGATAGACAGACAACAAAGTACGGGTCAAACAGTTTCTTTAATTTGTAATCCAATGGTCTGATGACCAAGCAGAAAATAATAGAGCTTGCAATACACATAAGATGCAGGTCAAATACATTATGGAGCAGCTTGAATGTGTTGAGAACTTCAAGCTACAGATGTAGCCTCAATAACTAGGGATGAATGGAGATCATTGCTTAACATGATGTGTCGACGCATACCTCTATTACATTTGTATCAGGATACAACACCAAAGACACCATGTGGCTCATTGCAAATCACCATGTAGTTCTTGAATAAAGAATAAGTGTGTTTTACTGTACAGTGGGTATGAATGCATACTCTCCCTATCATTTAATTAGTCTCATCATTCAATGATCATCTGATCTTATAAGTAGCCTCTTGGGTCCATGCATGGCGATGCATTTTATACTTCAACCTGCATTCAGTGTAGCGATGCAGGATCGCGACATTAGTGCATCGTTAGTTACACCCCTATTAAAGAAAAAAAAAAAAACAGCAGATTAGATTATAAATTTAAGGGTGTTCGTTTCTGTTCCATTTTCATAAACGTTTTAACATGTTGGGAATGTTTTAAAAGCCATCAGAAGTAGCCCGTCCGTTTTAAAATTGGATTTGTGTGTGAGAGACTGTGAACAAATACTGAATATAAAAAAAAATGGGCCAACGCTGGATAATTAAAACTATCTTAACACACCTCTGCGTGTTTTTTTGACGCTGGTTAATCGGGCAAAGACTAACGTTTGAATTTTACAGCAATAATACAAGTACTGTTTGCAAAGAAAGCCCTTTCTATATTTCATATTCCGCACACGGCTGCTGTCTCTCCATTTCTTTAACAAATGTGGTTCAGCTGTGGAGTCGCTCAGCAGGATGTTGGGGATCACCTCTAATCTGTGGGGTTATCATTGAACAACGTGTACCGCATAGTGAAATGCAACCAATTCTAAGGCTTTTTACATCAGCGAATGGGGAGTAGAACAGAACACTCAAATTCAAATTCACCGGGTGTCATATAGAATATTGCTTCTGTTCAGAATAGGCTGTAGCGTGGCTCCGGTTTTTCCAATAAAGTCTGGTCCATCGGTTCTTAAACAGGAGTCCATAAAGCTCATTAAGCGACATTTTTTCAGAACAGTGGCTTGAAGCCTGGTTCCAGGACACCTAGTTTGATGCAACATTGCTGTATCAAAACCCCCAAGTCTCCCCTGGTGTGCCGTACAGTGTCCTGAAACTACGTCCCTCAGCTTCAGACTGCTCCACAGGGGAATGCAACACACAAGCACAGCAGCCTCTTGCAAATATCCCTGACGGCTGGCAAAGCCATGCCCAGCAGACCGAGGGATCCGTCCAATTACAAGAACGCTGATTTTTATCAGCTACGTTTTGACTCCTGTTTCCATGTGGATTAGCTTTTCCAGCACGTGTGTGTTTTACACTCTCTTTCCAGTGCGCCACGCTTGCTGCACAAGCTCTTGATTTTGTATGATGCTCTGTGCTTAATTTGCACCGACAAGTTTTCGCACCCTTCCACTCCTCCCTGTTCAAGTTCGGGCAATGGCAAAATGAGTCTTGCGCCCGACTCAGTGCACCGTACAGTCAAGAGCTTGTGTTGCATAGCGGAACGTGCTGCAATAGCAGGCTTTGGGAATGAAGAACATAAATACAGAGCTTGTGTAAAAGCAGTTTACATAACGGACGTGCCCAGTGAGACTATTGAGCTCTCGTGTAAGATGGAATGGTTTTGGGAACCTGTGGGCTGCTGTATTTAGCACCACCCGTATATACATGCTGTAATAGCATAGCCTTATAATGCATTTCACTCTGTGGCTCCCGGCTGTCACTGTTAATAAACAGAGGAGAACATCCCATTCCCTGCAGGACCGCAGAGTGCCTCATTCCTCATTGATCTAGCAACCCGATTCCTATGAATTAACAGAGTGCCATGCCCTCAACACTCTGCATGCCAGCGAGACTCTGTGTGTGTGTGTGTGTGTGTGTCCTGGAAGACTGCCTGCTGTTCTGCAGGAGCCTGGTTTATTATTCACACATGTAAGGACAACCCCCCAAAAAATTGGCTGGTTTGCTGCACCTCGTTTCCTGAACTAGCTGGGTAGATTTTTTTTTTTTTTTTTCAAAATAATGAAACAGTCCAACTAATAATTTTCTGCTTTGGGTTGAAGGTCTGTGCAGGAATAACTTGCCTACATACCTTGTTTATTTTATTGCATAGAAATATTAAGGACAGGGGATGCAGCAAACCAAACTGTTATCATGGCACAGACTGAACACCTTTTATTTATTCAAGGACCCCTGGCTGGGACCATCTGATCTGGCAATCGCGCCTGTCCTGACACTTCAGCAATGCAGATGTCTGAAACAAGTTGAAACATTGTAGTTTTAGTTTAATTTCTACATTGTTTGTTTTTTGTAGCTGTATGATTTTTGAAAAGCTGCTTTTTTTGGATTTCAGATTGTTTGTTTGGTTTAGTGGAGTAGCTCTCCAGCACTGTGATCGTACACCCTACCATCAACGTGTACGCGTTTATTTGAAGGCATTAAACAAACTGCCGTTATTGCAGATTTATATCAGTACTTCTCTCTCCCACAGTATAGCATTGAATTTATATATATATATATATATATAATATATATAGGTAAATAGAACCGGTGCATTCAGAGAAGCATTCAGGTGAGCGTAACAGAAAAAGACAGGCCAGTCCTACCGGGTGTAACATTCTGTACTAGGCCTCGCTTCCCCTTAGCAACAGTGACATCACAGCTCCAGCCTGCTGCTGCTGACGTTCTCATTGTGGGTGGGGGGGGGGGATGCGGATTACCATGAAAAAAGAGTTTCTGTGCTTTGTGTTCCAGCTAGCGAAGCCTAGGAGGGCCAGTACTGGGTTTGTTTAACAGGAAGTGTAGTTTTTTTTAAAAGTGTTTCTGTTGCTGTTGAATTACTCCTAGTTTGCAAACCGTGCTAAGAGGAAGAGAACTCCTTTCATAGGGCTTGTGATATAGAGCTTGGGAGACAGAGATGGTCTGTTTGGTGTTTTTTTCACAGTTTAATGAGCGCACGTAGCTTGAGGTTACAATTTCTGTTGCTCTTCTCTGTAGCGATGGTGAGAAGTGACTTCCAGTTTCATATGATATTTCACCACTTCAGTTTAAAGCCTTGACATTTTAAAGAGCATGTAATGCACCCTAAAATCATGACAAAGCATTGTCTTCTCTTGGAGAGCTCTTACAGGCAATTGTGTCCGCTGTTTATTTACCCTACTGTGATGTGGCGAGCGAGTAAATCCTATAAAACAGGATGTCAAACCTGTTCTAAAAACACAAGCAGAACTACTTCTGCAGAAAGCAGGCCTACCAGGTAACACCTTTTTAGAACGCAGGGTGACAATACTGGACAGTTTTAAAGCTTGTTGGATATAAAGCAAATGTTAATGGTCCGTCCAAAAGTCTGATTCCCTGTCCTTTATCAGTACTATTGTCACTACTCCCCCACCCAGCTTCCCAGAGATGGAAAGAAGACTCCTATTGCAAAGCAGTGTCGCCCATTCCAGGTTTTACTATGAGCTTGATTAGCCCACAGTGTACAGGTAACAAGCTCAGGTGTGTTTTTAAACTAGTAAAACCAGGCATGGATCAAACTGCTATGCAGTGGTAGTCTTCTTTCCCTCCCTGCTTCTTTTTCTCCTACATTTTCCTAGGAAGCTAACTCTCTCCTCCACGTTGGTCCTCGCCTAGTAAGCGAGTGTGTGGATAATGCAAATCAATTTGATTAGTGTGATTTGTGAATAATTCCTGCACCTGCAGCCTGTGCTGGGCTGTCTGGAGGAGAGGAGGAGGGGCGGCCCTCCGCGGTGCTGTGTGTCCCAGTCACTCCGGGGGAGTTCCTCCCTGTATTGTCTCATGGTAGAGAGCAGCTGCCTCTTTGCTTGGTGCAGCTGAGCCATCTGCTGCAAGCACACTGCCATTCATACTGAGTTGCAATGCTGAAGAGATGACTAGTTCCTTTTGTGATCTGAGGTTATGTAACAGGAACCACTACATCACCAAATTAGGCATGTTAGATTTAATTTCTTAACTCCTTTAAGGTTGTTTAAACAAATGTATTGGGGAATTATTGTGGCCAATCAAAACAAGGAGAAGCTCTCCATTAGCTTTGCTTTTTTATGATGTGCTGCAGTATTAGATGACACGCGAATGAGAAGAATAAGGCAAAAGTTCATTTCTGAGGCCGACTAGGCAAGTAGCAGCAAGGAGTGTGTGACTCAATCGCACTGTTCTGCACAAAGACGCGTCTAGAGGAATCGGAACAAGGCAGCGTTCCATCAGCACTGGCTCTTCTGGGAATTGGAAGCTTAATGTTGCGATTGTCTGAAAAAAAATTGTTTTTCATCCGGTGTAAAAAAAATGTTCACATGAGTAGTTGGACGTTCACTTAATGACAAAGATCCCGAAATAACTTCATTTTAGAAGTGCTTTGATCAGACCTGCGCATCGAACCTCGTTATATCATGTACGGTAGTTCCATTTAAAAGATCAAGCAACGGCTGGGGTAAACTTTTTTGTGCCATCTTTTTGTAGACCTCCTTTTTTTTTTAACTCTGATCAAAAAATCCATCATCTGGACAGCCGGACAAACTCCAGTTTTCCGGACTCGGTGTAAGCTTGGGCCCCCGTGCTGGGAGAGGTGGGCTCCCTTCATGCAGCACCTGCCCTTCTGCACCAGTTGGTTCAGCCAACAGGTGAATACCAAGGGAACCTCTCTCAAAGCTTTCTCTTCTTGAAAAGCAGCTGTCAGTGCACTGGGATCATTCTGCCTGTGTGAGTCAGTCACTCAGTCTGCAGCTGTAAAGCACCCCCCTCAGCTGTTTAACAGCAAGCAGCTTCAAACAGATAGAGAGAGATCTATGTAGAGAGAGATATAGGTATACAATAGCTAGAGTTAGATACAGGATAGAAATACAGTAGTGAGAGATAGATAGATACTGTATACATAGCTTTAGAGATTTGATAGTGTATAAATGTATAGAGCTATAGATAGAGATTTTATACAGATGTATTTTTTTTTTCTGTCCTCCTTTGCAATCCTCCTGTGCGATTTGAACTCAAATACTGTATTTGTTTTGGTCTGTATTGGAGTGATTTTCACCTCTTTAGCTTGTATTAGTTTTAGTTAATACGTTGTGTGTAGGGTGTGCCTTATTTTAAGTCATGCGGTTCAGGCAACTGTTCGGTCTGCTCAAACTGTGCAAAATGAGGCCCCCTACACACATCATATGAACCACAAAAACAAGCATCTGTATAATGAAGGGGTGCTTCTGGCATGTCTACAGCGGTGGCTGATTTCACACGCGTGGTTTTCTAACGATGTTCCTGTCTCTTCTCTCCTGGACAGTACGGCCAGCAACTCCCCACGCACTACCCCTACCGGCTCCCCGGCCCTGCGCAAACGCCTGCTCGCCTCGGGGCCCTCGTCTCGCTCCTGTGAGGGGGACGCCATGGTGGAGAAGGGTTCAGACAGCTCCTCCGAGAAGGGCCCCGCCCAGTCCCCCAACTACCCGCCCGCCGCACGCAACTTCACACGCAATGCCAAGGTACGCTTTGAGACGGTAGCCACTCCACCAAGGGGCGCGTCGTGTAATATTTGGGGATATCTGGCTGCTTTTTGAGTTGTTGTTGTCTGCATGGTTTTTTAAGCTAAGAAAGTTGGACGGCTGTGTGACTGAATCAGTTAGTCGGAGGATATGTCAAGTACATTTCAAAGAAGTCTCATATGGTATTGTAGCAATAGAAATGACAATACTAATATATATGTTAATTTCAAAGACTATATATATATGCATGCATACATCTATATATCACATAAAATGCATTAAAAAAAATACTAAGTATTACATCCAGTTAAATTCATATGGGTCAGCCATTAACTTAAACACATTGTTCTTCGGAACTGCTATTAATCATAGTGATTTGTATGGACTGTACACAGTTGATCTCTTATGTGATTTTATAATCAAATGCATAACTTTTAATTTTTATTTTTTTTCCAGAAAATGCAAAGCTGGTACAATGTAAGTAAATCTTTTTTTTATATGTCTAAAATAAAATTCGGAAAGTATTCCTATCCCATATTTCAGTTTCTCATAGAGGACAGTAACTATTCCACCCGACGAAAGAAAAATCAAGCTTCAGTTATTAGTTTTTGAAGCACGGAGGTAAAAACCTTTATAAACGGTCAACTACTGGGGTGCAGTACACCGGAGACCCAGCAGGGGGTGCTGTGGTTAAAGTAAAGCATCCCTTTCCCTGCTATAGCACTGTGGCCAACACAAGTTCTTTGCATAAAATGTGATATACTTAATATAGCCCCAATATATATATAATGCTCTACAGAATTATTAAAAGTGGCTGCTGCTGCATGCTGGTAGGCGTATGATACAGCCCTCATATCTGTGGTGTTTACAAAACAGTCCAGCACTATAGTACAGTATTTACAGATAAACGTTCTTGATTGTGTAAATTCATATAAACAATTCCACAGGTGCAGTTTGGTTTATCTACAGCCCATCCCAGTTAACTCAGGTAATAGAAGGTGTTGCTGTAGTTTTTGTAGCTTGATGAATAGAGGTTGGGTTGTTTTGTTTGGAGCTTCCCCCAGTCCTTCTTTACAAAGCGTTTTTACAGTCTGCACTAGACCATGTCCTTCAGTGAATCTGCACATTGATCTAATCACACCCAAAGCCTTGAAGGGTTGACCTGTTCAGGGCCTACAGATGAGAACCCCAGGATTGAGAGCCACACTGAGGGCAGGAAGGGCTTTACCCAGCGCAAGACCTCCGGAGATTTCTTTATTAATTTCTTTATTTTTGTATTTTTTGATTCTCTCCTAGGTCCTCAGCCCCACTTACAAGCAACGGAACGAAGACTTCAGGAAGATTTTCAAGAAGCTGCCAGAGACCGAAAGGCTCATAGTTGGTGAGTTTTTGCTGCAGGGTGTCTTACTTCCTTTACGTTTGTTCTCTTTTGCGTCTTGCACTGCAGCCGTCATCGCAGGGGTGGAAGTCTGTGCAGGAGACTAGAGACGGGATGTTTTGGGAACTGAAAGACCTCAGTCAAAGCATTATTTTCAGTTTCTGATTTGTGTGTTTTTAAAGTTTAGATGGTCATTTCTTACAAATAAGGTATTTGTAGAGCTTTATCTTGGGGGCAGGAATATAGTGGAGGTGTCTGTGCACAGATTAGACAAGGCCTCAAATAATGGAACCGCCTATAGCACAGCGCCCCCCTGTGGTGTGTAGGAACTGCCTTGGATTTTGAGTTGATGAATCATTATGATTCATATTGCTGTCGTGGTTTAATAACATTCGCTTTTTTATGCTGCAGTCCTATTAGATTAATCTCTCTCCGCTCTCCTCTCTCCCTCTCCCTCTCTCTCTCTCTCTCTGCTCTCTCTCTCTCTCTCTCTCTCTCTCTGCTCTCTCTCTCCTTCCTCTCTCTATCTCTGTCTCTCTGTCTGTCTCTGCTCTCTCTCTCTCTCTCCTCTCTCCTCCTCTCTCTCTCTCTCTCTCTCTCTCTCTCTCAGATTACTCCTGTGCGCTCCAGAAGGACATTCTGCTGCAAGGCCGCCTCTACCTCTCTGAGAACTGGATCTGTTTCCATAGCAACATCTTCCGCTGGGAAACCACAGTAAGCAAAGTGCTTGGGATAATGTGCAGCCTTTGTGCGATTGCATGATGACGTGCATGCAGATGGTAAACTGGGCTGGATTTCTTTATTGTTTGATCCGCTTCAATAAAAGCGTTGCCAGGTTTTTCTTCAGTGCATTTCTAATAGTTTTGCAGTGACAGGTTCCCTTCCTGTTCTTCAGATCACCCTCCAGCTGAAGGACGTGAGCACTCTGACCAAGGAGAAGACAGCCAAGCTCATTCCCAACGCCATCCAGATCTGCGCGGAGCAGGACAAGGTGAGAGGCAGGGGAGAGGGGGAAGATACACCCAGATCAGGGCTGAGAAAGGCAGGGGGGTGAGGGGGTAATACACCCAGATCAGCATTGAGATGGGAATGGAGAGAGGGAGGGGGAAGGGGGAGACTGGAAAGAGAGGGGAGACACACCCAGATCAGTGATGAGAAGTTCTTGGCGGGACTAGAGGATGTAATGCACCCAGATAAACACCAGGAGGGGCAGTAGAGCGTTTCCCTGTCTAACGCACACGTCTTGTGATTCTGTCAGCACTTTTTCACCTCTTTCGGAGCGCGGGACCGGAGCTACATGATGATTTTCCGGCTTTGGCAGAACGCACTCATGGAGAAGGTACGTGTGTGTGGTGGGGGTGGGGCTAGGGCTAAGGGTTCCCTGAGAATATCTGAAAATATCCCAACTGAAAAAGTACTACGAACAATAAGAGTTGAGAAGGTTGTCAGTCTGTACTGTAATTGACGCGTCCCTCCCCGTCTGGTCCCCCCTCAAGCCGCTGTCCCCCAAGGAACTTTGGCACATTGTCCACCAGTGCTACGGGACTGAGCTCGGACTGACCAGCGAGGACGATGACTATGTCTCTCCCACGGACCACATCAACGGGATCATGTGAGTCCGTGTCCTTTCAGCATCTACAACTCCGGCCAAAGGGTTTTTGCATCACCTAGAATTTTAGGATTGAGTTAATAATTTTGGGGGGGGGGATTGATATTTTGTTTAACATCATGTTCTCAAAGGAACTCTAAAATGGTATCGCACGAGTCACTAGGCAATTCAGTAGGTTAACGTAACATTATTCAGCAGGTTTCATTCGACTTTATGAAGCCAAATTAGTTCATTCTACAGGGTGATGCAAAACCTTTGGCCATAGCTGTACAGTGATAACCATTTTGAGAAACCTTCATTTTAATCCAGTATGAAATCAAGTCTTGCCAAAGGCATACAAAGGGAGTGTGACGTTTCTCAAGAAAGCGAAAAGGTTTAGTTTTCCATTTTGAAAAGCTAATGTAATGTATGTTTCTGTGAAAGCAGGATTGCATTAGTAGGAGTTGCAGTACAAGCAGGGTTCCTGTCAGTTTATTAAGTCTCACCGTCCGTTTTTTTTCTCTCCAGCCCCGGTGATGACGTCGCATCAGAGCTGCTGGACCTCCCCAATGACCACTCCTCTCGCAACAGCCTGGACCTCAAACTGGACGCCAGCCCGCTAGTGGACCACCAACCCAACAAGTGCTGCCTGCCCTCGGTGGAGAGCAGCGACGGGGGACCTTCGGTGAGACTGGGAGGGGTGTTTCAACACAATTTAAAGGGGTCCATTTCTAACACTCACTTCCGTTAAAAAAAATAGTTGGTTTCCCGGGCAGCGTTGTGTGATGCGCTACCGTTACGGATTCTGTGCCCTGTCGGCGAGATGAGATGAGGTCAAAAGCTCTCAAAAAAAAAAAAAAACGAGCCCAGCTCTCTTGCACAGCGGTTAAAACGCTCTGAACCCCCCCCCCCCCCTTCATTTCCAGTTCCTGGAGGATCTAGAGCCTCAGTCTGAAAGCCAGCAGGACGACTCGTCCGCTCAGACGATCACCCCGTTGTCGGAGAGAGCGAAGGCGGTTCTGGGGAACCTGTCGTCGCTGGACTTCGTGAACGATGACGACATACCCACTGACCTGAGCGACTCCTCGGACACGCAGGACGAAGGTACTGGGGCTGCGTCTGTCTGTGACTCGTATTGTCCGTGTTCATGTGACTCTCGGATTCTCATTTCTATATGAGGAGCGTATTGAAATCTCCGCCCTCTCGTACTAGCAGGGGAGGTGGAGTCCTTGTGTGCAGATCTGAAAGGGCGGCTGCACATCAATGCCGTGTACCGGATCAGCGTGGACAGGCTGTATGAGCTCCTCTTCACAGACCCTCCCTTCCTGCAGGATCTCTTCGAGCAGCGCAGATTCACCGGTAAGAGCGAGCCTGCGTCTCTCACTCCCCATACAATACAAACCTACTGTACCTTACCGTCTGTCAGGAAGGCAGCACACAGGTTCAAAAAGAGAGCCCAGGGCTGACTAATGAGTCTACAGCTGTGGCCAAATGTTTTGCATCGCCCTATAGAATTAGCTTCATTTTGCTTCATAAAGTCGAATGAATCCTGCTGTTACGTTCACATACTGAATTACATACCGCTTTGTAGTTTTCCCATGTACTTAATGGAAAACGGATTTGCAACGTGACATTTTGAAGTCTAACATGAAATACTGCTATAGTACTGTTATGGCTTCCAGTAGATTTTTTTTTGTGGTATCGTTTTGCGATGTAGTTTCTTTTAAGATGGTCCATCTCTCCCTAACCTCTTCAGATCTTGGTCCCTCTCTCCTCTCCTGTCCCGTCCCCATCTACCCATGCTTGCCTCTCTCCTCTCCTCAGATCTGGCGCTGAATGATTGGCAGCAGGACAACAGTGGCACCTCCAGCCGTGTGCTGTCCTACACCATCGCCATCAACAACCCCCTGGGACCAAAAACCGCCCCCGTTGTGGAGACGCAGGTAAGGAGCCCAAACCAGCGGCTGTGCAAGGCGCTCTCTCTCTCTCGCTTCAGAACAGCCTGCCCTGCATTGAGATGTACGCAGTGTAATATAATGCTGAGGATGATTGCAAACATGCAAACCACATGCTGCCTGAATGAAAACACCCAAGGACCTGGGGTTTTCATCCGAAGGTCATTGAAAACGTCTGGTCAAAACGTTTGTCATTTGAATGTATTGAAGTTTCTTCTAGTCTTTCTAAGGAATAAGAACACACGCCTGTTTTAGTGCATTAGCGTCTCATGTTTGGAGACCTGGGTTTAAATCCAGCTCCAATGAGGGTGTTTTTTTTTTTTCTCAGCTGGAATGAGTGCTTTTTGAAAAACAGATATTGACTCGCCTCTCTCTCTCTCTCTCTCTGTCTCTCTTCTTTCTTTCTTTCTGTGTTTCTGTCTCTCTCTCTCTCTCTCTCTCTCTCTCTCTCTCTGTCTCTGTCTCTGTCTCTGTCTCTCCTCTCTCGCGCTCTCTCTCTCTCTCTCTCTCTCTCTCTCTCTCTCTCTCTCTCTCTCTCTGTCTCTGTCTCTGTCTCTGTCTCTGTCTCTCCTCTCTCGCTCTCGCCTCTCTCTCTCTCTCTCTCTCTCTCTCTCTCTCTGTCTCTCTTCTTTCTTTCTCTCTGTGTTTCTGTCTGTGTCTCTCTTTCTCTGTATCTCTCTCTCTCTCTCTCTCTCTCTCTCTCTCTCTCTCTCTCTCTCTCTGTCTCTGTCTCTGTCTCTGTCTCTGTCTCTCCTCTCTCGCTCTCGCCTCTCTCTCTCTCTCTCTCTCTCTCTCTCTCTCTCTCTCTCTCTCTCTCTCTCTCTGTCTCTCTTCTTTCTTTCTCTCTGTGTTTCTGTCTGTGTCTCTCTTTCTCTCTCTCTCTCTCTCTCTCTCTCTCTCTCTCTCTCTCTCTCTCTCTCTCTCTCTCTCTCTCTCTCTGTCTCTCTTCTTTCTTTCTCTCTGTGTTTCTGTCTGTGTCTCTCTTTCTCTGTATCTCTCGCTGTCTCTCCTCTCTCTCTCGCTGTCTCTCTCTCTCTCTCTCTCAGACGTTGTATAAGAGCAGTCAGAAGAATGAGTGTTATGTGGTGGACTCGGAGGTGATCACTCACGGCATTCCCTATCAGGACTACTTCTACACCATGCACCGCTACTGTCTGACCAGCGTCTCCCGCAACAAGAGTCGCCTCAGGTAAACACTAGGGGGCGCCCAGGTCTACAACGCAATTCATGGGTTTTTTGAATCCTATAAAACCCTCCATAATGGTATATGTAAAAAATAAAATAAAAAAAAGACTGAGAGACTCAACGGTTCTGATTTTGGATTTTACAATGTCATTTTTATTAAATTGTAGTTTCTTTTGGTATTTCTACACAAAGCCTTCTCATCTTATTCTGGATTCAGTTTTGTTTTTTGCTTATGCTTTTTTTGGTTTCCACTAAAATCTGATTTTATAATGGAATTTGAGCAATCATAATGCAGACACACGGGCCATTTCATGAAGGAATGCGTTTTGATTGGCTGGCGATGACCTCATTCATAGGAGAGCTGATTGGCTGCAGCTCAGAGTGGTGCGGAGGGTTTGCACGGCCTCCCGAGGGAGAGAGAGAGAGAGAGCAAGAACTCTAGCAATCTCACAAACTGCCGAGGCGGTGTCTTTCAAAAGCAATTCCATTACCTGCTGACCTCCCCCATTTACTCCATAAAAACCAATCCATTAACCACGCTCTGTAAAAGGGCTGATGCTGCAGTTCTGCTAAGTAATAAGACCGTTGCTATAAGGAATAATGTGAACCCACAAAGAGATCAGTTTTAGAGCTCGCCAAATTAATCTCGAATGAAGAATAAGTGAATTTTCATAGTTATGAATTCATACTCTTCTCATTTCATTTTATTCTTGTCTTTTAACAAAATGGTCCATCACTAAATTATCAATTAATTGATAATTCGGCATTCGGCATCTTACAAGTAGCCCATAAGGACCATTGCATGTATCGCGATACATATGTCTATCGCGATACATATCTCTCTATCACGATACGCCTCGTATTGTGACAGCACTGTATTGTTACATCAGTGACGATGACTGCGTCGTATGAACCCAGCACTCCATATTATTATTATTATTATTATTATTATTATTATTATTAAGCTTTGCAGGTGTTACAGGGCAATACAATGCTACACTGCTAAAAACAGCATTTTAAATACTGTATAGTTTACAGCTATGCAAATACAACTAGAATCCAACGGAAGATGAGAAGCGACGCGTTGGGTTGAAAGCAGTTTTTGTGACCAAATCGCAGTGCAGTAGCGCGGGGGTAACGCAGCCCCTGAGCTCCTCCCCGGGGTGTGTAACCCTCCTCAATCCTCCTCTTCCTCTTTTCCAGAGTGTCGTCCGATATCCGCTATCGGAAGCAGCCCTGGAACCTGGTGAAGGTGCTGATCGAGAAGAACACCTGGAGTGGCATTGAGGAGCACTTCAGACACCTAGGTGGGCAGCCCTGAGGCTTCAGAGAGCATTGTCACTGCCGCGGGCATCTTCAGAACACGACCAGTGATTCCACCTACCGTGCTGATCAGTCCTGTTTGAATGTGCTGCGCCCTGATGTTAACACCTGATCACATCTAGGGCTTACACATCACCGATCCTATTGTCGTTCTTCTTGCATGCTGTTCTGTACGTGCTGAGAGTATTAGAATTCTGGGTGAGTAAGAGACAGGGTTCAGACACATTACAAAGAAGCTATTTAACAAGAAGTCCGTAGAATTCTCCCTTCGGTAATTAACGAACTCGGGCTAATTCGCAGTTACGCAATAAATTGTCATATTCTGCTCTTCATAATTTATTTCTTTTTTTTGATGTGCAAGACAGCAAAATAAGGGAGCACAGTACAGTGTGTCTCATTTCTGATCGCTCGATGAAACTGGAGCCGTATCAGCCCAGAGATGAGAGACAAAGAGTAGGAGAGGCGATCTCTTTTATCGGACGAACTGACCGATAACTAATTGCAAGCTTTCAAGACCTCGGAGGTCTCGTCCTCAATTGAAAGTAGAAAAAGAGGATTTCTCATTAGTCATTTCACTCTCGCGGTTTGTACAGGAAGATATCGCAGCGTCCTTGCCTGGGTGGCTGTATGTATTCAATGCAGTGGACTGAGTGTTTCCTGACCTGGGTGGCTGTATGTATTTCAATGCAGTGGACTGAGTGTTTCCCTGCCTGGGTGGCTGTATGTATTCAATGCAGTGGACTAAGTGTTTCCCTGCCTGGGTGGCTGTATGTATTCAATGCAGTGGACTGAGTGTTTCCCTGCCTGGGTGGCTGTATGTATTCAATGCAGTGGACTATGTGTTTCCCTGCCTGGGTGGCTGTATGTATTCAATGCAGTGGACTATGTGTTTCCCTGCCTGGGTGGCTGTATGTATTCAATGCAGTGGACTGAGTGTTTCCTGGCCTGGGTGGCTGTATGTATTCAATGCAGTGGACTATGTGTTTCCCTGCCTGGGTGGCTGTATGTATTTCAGTGCAGTGGACTGAGTGTTTCCCTGCCCGGGTGGCTGTATGTATTCAATGCAGTGGACTGAGTGTTTCCCTGCCTGGGTGGCTGTATGTATTCAATGCAGTGGACTGAGTGTTTCCCTGCCTGGGTGGCTGTATGTATTCAGTGCAGTGGACTGAGTGTTTCCCTGCCTGGGTGGCTGTATGTATTCAATGCAGTGGACTGAGTGTTTCCTGACCTGGGTGGCTGTATGTATTCAATGCAGTGGACTGAGTGTTTTCCTGACCTGGGTGGCTGTATGTATTCAATGCAGTGGACTGAGTGTTTCCCTGCCTGGGTGGCTGTATGTATTCAATGCAGTGGACTGAGTGTTTCCCTGCCTGGGTGGCTGTATGTATTCAGTGCAGTGGACTGAGTGTTTCCTGACCTGGGTGGCTGTATGTATTCAATGCAGTGGACTGAGTGTTTCCCTGCCTGGGTGGCTGTATGTATTCAATGCAGTGGACTGAGTGTTTCCCTGCCTGGGTGGCTGTATGTATTCAATGCAGTGGACTGAGTGTTTCCTGACCTGGGTGGCTGTATGTATTCAATGCAGTGGACTGAGTGTTTCCCTGCCCGGGTGGCTGTATGTATTCAGTGCAGTGGACTGAGTGTTTCCCTGCCTGGGTGGCTGTATGTATTCAATGCAGTGGACTGAGTGTTTCCCTGCCCGGGTGGCTGTATGTATTCAGTGCAGTGGACTGAGTGTTTCCCTGCCTGGGTGGCTGTATGTATTCAGTGCAGTGGACTGAGTGTTTCCCTGCCTGGGTGGCTGTATGTATTCAATGCAGTGGACTGAGTGTTTCCCTGCCCGGGTGGCTGTATGTATTCAGTGCAGTGGACTGAGTGTTTCCCTGCCTGGGTGGCTGTATGTATTCAGTGCAGTGGACTGAGTGTTTCCTGACCTGGGTGGCTGTATGTATTCAATGCAGTGGACTGAGTGTTTCCCTGCCTGGGTGGCTGTATGTATTCAATGCAGTGGACTGAGTGTTTCCTGACCTGGGTGGCTGTATGTATTCAATGCAGTGGACTGAGTGTTTCCCTGCCCGGGTGGCTGTATGTATTCAGTGCAGTGGACTGAGTGTTTCCCTGCCTGGGTGGCTGTATGTATTCAGTGCAGTGGACTGAGTGTTTCCCTGCCCGGGTGGCTGTATGTATTCAGTGCAGTGGACTGAGTGTTTCCCTGCCTGGGTGGCTGTATGTATTCAATGCAGTGGACTGAGTGTTTCCCTGCCTGGGTGGCTGTATGTATTCAATGCAGTGGACTGAGTGTTTCCTGACCTGGGTGGCTGTATGTATTTCAATGCAGTGGACTGAGTGTTTCCCTGCCTGGGTGGCTGTATGTATTCAATGCAGTGGACTAAGTGTTTCCCTGCCTGGGTGGCTGTATGTATTCAATGCAGTGGACTGAGTGTTTCCCTGCCTGGGTGGCTGTATGTATTCAATGCAGTGGACTATGTGTTTCCCTGCCTGGGTGGCTGTATGTATTCAATGCAGTGGACTATGTGTTTCCCTGCCTGGGTGGCTGTATGTATTCAATGCAGTGGACTGAGTGTTTCCTGGCCTGGGTGGCTGTATGTATTCAATGCAGTGGACTATGTGTTTCCCTGCCTGGGTGGCTGTATGTATTTCAGTGCAGTGGACTGAGTGTTTCCCTGCCCGGGTGGCTGTATGTATTCAATGCAGTGGACTGAGTGTTTCCCTGCCTGGGTGGCTGTATGTATTCAATGCAGTGGACTGAGTGTTTCCCTGCCCGGGTGGCTGTATGTATTCAGTGCAGTGGACTGAGTGTTTCCCTGCCTGGGTGGCTATATGTATTTCAATGCAGTGGACTGAGTGTTTCCCTGCCTGGGTGGCTGTATGTATTTCAGTGCAGTGGACTGAGTGTTTCCCTGCCTGGGTGGCTGTATGTATTCAATGCAGTGGACTGAGTGTTTCCCTGCCTGGGTGGCTGTATGTATTCAATGCAGTGGACTGAGTGTTTCCCTGCCTGGGTGGCTGTATGTATTCAATGCAGTGGACTGAGTGTTTCCCTGCCTGGGTGGCTGTATGTATTCAGTGCAGTGGACTGAGTGTTTCCCTGCCTGGGTGGCTGTATGTATTCAATGCAGTGGACTGAGTGTTTCCCTGCCTGGGTGGCTGTATGTATTCAATGCAGTGGACTGAGTGTTTCCCTGCCTGGGTGGCTGTATGTATTCAATGCAGTGGACTGAGTGTTTCCCTGCCTGGGTGGCTGTATGTATTCAGTGCAGTGGACTGAGTGTTTCCCTGCCTGGGTGGCTGTATGTATTCAGTGCAGTGGACTGAGTGTTTCCCTGCCTGGGTGGCTGTATGTATTCAGTGCAGTGGACTGAGTGTTTCCCTGCCTGGGTGGCTGTATGTATTCAGTGCAGTGGACTGAGTGTTTCCCTGCCTGGGTGGCTGTATGTATTCAATGCAGTGGACTGAGTGTTTCCCTGCCTGGGTGGCTATATGTATTTCAATGCAGTGGACTGAGTGTTTCCCTGCCTGGGTGGCTGTATGTATTCAATGCAGTGGACTGAGTGTTTCCCTGCCTGGGTGGCTGTATGTATTCAGTGCAGTGGACTGAGTGTTTCCCTGCCTGGGTGGCTGTATGTATTCAGTGCAGTGGACTGAGTGTTTCCCTGCCTGGGTGGCTGTATGTATTCAATGCAGTGGACTGAGTGTTTCCCTGCCTGGGTGGCTATATGTATTTCAATGCAGTGGACTGAGTGTTTCCCTGCCTGGGTGGCTGTATGTATTCAATGCAGTGGACTGAGTGTTTCCCTGCCTGGGTGGCTGTATGTATTCAGTGCAGTGGACTGAGTGTTTCCCTGCCCGGGTGGCTGTATGTATTCAGTGCAGTGGACTGAGTGTTTCCCTGCCTGGGTGGCTGTATGTATTCAATGCAGTGGACTGAGTGTTTCCCTGCCCGGGTGGCTGTATGTATTCAGTGCAGTGGACTGAGTGTTTCCTGACCCGTGTCTGTGCAGAGCTGGAGGTGTCGAAGGTAGAGGCCCTGTTGAAAGCGGACACGGTCGGCAGTGAGAATCTCGGGAAACTACCGGCACTGCGACGCAGGAAACGCAACCTGATCCGCAAGACCCACCTCGGGGAGGGGCTGGGAGCCATCGGGGCGGACAAGGAGCGCACCAGCAGGGGGGGCCGTGGAGCAGGTACGAGATCTGTCCCCTCACCCTCTAGAGCAGGGGAGTCAAACTCCAGTCCCCGAGGTGCCGCAGGGTCTTCTGGTTTTCATTCCAATTCATGACTTGTTTTCAGCTCTTAAACAGCTGCAGATTTCAAGTCAGCTACAACATTTTATAACTTGAACTCTGCAACATTTTAGGAGATTATCAGTTCAATTAAGGGTCTGGTTAAGTAATTGAGAGCTCAGTTGGGATGTAAACCAGCAGACAGGAGGGGGTCCCCAGGACTAGGGATGGGAAGCCCTGCTTGGCCTGCAAACTGAGATTTCTTTTTACCTAGTGTAGTACCAGATCATGTTTTCAAAATTAACACATGTTTTCCACAACGTGTTTCTTTCGAAACTCCACATTTTGAGACCTTTTTATAATAAATGGGTGTGCCTGGATGAGAAATATTACAGGATTATTTTGTTAGTTGCAATCGCTGGAAGCAGTCCTGTTTTTTTTAGTTTTTGGAAACTTTTCTAAACCAAGATAAGCGAATAAGACAGGCGACAATTTCCTTACCCCAGGCATACAGTTTGACACAGCTGTGTAAAATATCTAACAGTCAGTAGAGTGTGGAGATCAGAGAGATAGCTGTGTGTGTGTGAGACTTAAATTGCAACTCTCTAGCAGTTTTTGTTTTTTTTCTTCACACTTACAAAGATCATCCACTGCGGTCATCCACTTGGCTATTCTTAAATTAATATTTCTTCATCGATTACATTTTGAAGGAAAAGAAAAAATGAAAATGTGGTGAAAGGGAGACCAAGTGGAGAAAAAAGGTATTGCATGAGTGTGTCTGGACGTGTGTATAAAGTAAAAGGCTGACTGGTTTGCTGTCTGGTTTGTATTGCAGGCTCTCCCTACATGAAGCCTGGCATCCGAAATGGCATCAATATAATCCTGCTCATTATCAGCTTCATGTGAGTCTGCCTGTCTGCTTCCTGACCCCCCCAGAATGCAACACACAGCCCAGGGTGCTGGGGTCGAAAGCTTTGCATCACCTAGAATTTTAGGATTGAGACATTAATTTAAATATTTTATATAATATATATATGTATATGTATGAACATTAATTAGATATTTTAACATCATGTAATCAAAGAAACTACAAAATGATACCGGAAGCCATAATAGTAGTACAGTAGTATTTCATGTCAGATTTCGACATGTCACATTTTTTAATGTGTCAGGTTTTTTTCCGATAAGTTATATGGAAAACTACAAAGCGCCGGTGTGCGATTCAATATGTTAACGTAACATTATTCAGCAGGTTTCATTCGACTTTATGAAATTAGTTAATTCTGTAGAGGGTGATGATGCAACACCTGTGGCCAGCACTGTCGTGATCGATCTTTTTAATTAATAAGAAAGTCCCTCTCTTGAATGTTTGCTGGCTAGCTGACAAGCTGCCGTAATCAAAGTGGATTGAAAGGTTCCTGTGAGTCTGAGCTCAATGTCTGGCTGTTCTGATGAGTGTCTGTCTTCTCTCTTTCCTTTCCTGCTTCCCAATAGGATCTGTATAAGGTATTGTATCGACAGCATCACCCTCGTCTTAGTGTCTCTATTGTAGCTCAGGTTTCATATCCTCCTCCCCTCTAACTGATCAGAGCAGTGGGGTTAATTGAAGGCCTGTTTTTTTTGTATGTGATCTTAGTCACGTTTTTGATCACAGCGTGAGAAACGCTTGGACAGGAATCCCAGTAGTGCCCCTGGAGTCCGGGCTCTGTGCCCCTGGAGTCCGGGCTCTGTGCCCCTGTTGAGGTGCATGTGAAGGTCCAGTCACTGCTATAGGGTACATCGCTGAAAGGCTAGCAGACGGCACCCTTGTAACATTTGATGTTTAGGGAGTACTGTAAGTGGCACTGCTGAGTTTTGTTTTAAAATAAAAACTTCAAATTTAAAAAATGTATGATGTCATTTAAAATCATTTTTGATTGTTTTTTTAAATAGCCGGTGTGGTACATACTGCCACATTTTATGCAAATGCCATTTTCTCCTTTCTTTCTTTCTTTCTTTCTTTCTTTCTTTCTTTCCTTCTGTCTGTTTTCATCTTTTCTTCATTTTCTCCCAAGACGTGTAATTGCAAGACTGAACCCGGGTTAAAGGCAAGAGATTAGGAAATAGTGTCACTAAAAAAAAAAAGATAATTCTGCTCCACTCCGAACCCAAGAATCAATCATGTTGTTAATATTTCTAAACACAAAGGCATCGCCAGTAATGCATCTGAATTGGTCGTGGCAGTGGGACTGTGTGCTGTGCTGTCTGACTCTCCTCTCCTCTCCTCTCCTCTCAGTCTGGTGGTGCTGGTGGCTCTCAACGTACTCCTCTTCTACAAGCTGTGGTCCATGGAGCGGGCAGCACACACCCTTGAGACCTGGCACTCCTACGCACTTTCAGACGGGTAAGAGCGCCTCCCTTCTCTCTCAACACACACACACACACACACACACACACACACCAGACATATACACACTGCAGTCACAGCACAGAGAGAGAACCTCTCTGTCTCTTTAATACACACCTCCAGACACACAAACACATGCTGGACACAGGGTGAGAACACCATGCACGCTTGCTTGTATTTATTATTTATTTATTTTAAACACATAGGCACAGGGCCTCAGTCTCTGCTTCTCTCCCCGACAGTAAGCTCCCTCAGACGGCCTCGGAGTGGGCACAGATCCTGGAGCTGCAGAAGCAGTTCCACAAGGCTGAGGTCTGCAAGTGGAAGCAGATCCTCAAATCCTCCGTCGGGCTGCTGGACGAGGTGAGCGGCTGGAGAACCGGTCCTTATTGGGATCCAGAGATCCGCGGAGGAGGGTTGTCGGTGTCGATCGGGCTGATTTTCGCCGCTCCGAGAGAAAGGAGGGGAAAAACATCTGCTTGGGTTTGTGTGGCTCGCCGTTCTCCGCACTGTCGGTCGTCACAAATCCGAACAGCTGTTTCTTTGCTCGTTTTCACTCTGAATGGTAAATTTAGCCTGATTTGGACAGCAGTGACCCTCCCGATTTCTATTAGAGAGCTCAATCTGAGTAGTTGTTTTGTGCAGCACTGGATGGGAACTGGCAGTGGGTCTGCAGTGTTGAAGCTGCAGTTAATATGTTGTGTTCACAATAGTTCATATATTGAATTAATCAATCTCTCTCTCGCTCTCTCGCTCGCTCTTTCCCTCTCTCTCACCCTCTCGCTCTCCCTCTCTCGCTCTCTGTCAGATGAAGTTTTCTCTGGAGAAGCTGAACAGAGGGATCTTGACAGCAGAGACCCCGTTTGAATCCGAGGGGAGCGGAGAGGAGCCTCTCTCCCAGTGATCCGACTCCACGGAGCCACTAGAGACTTTGGAGCAACGTGCAATTCCGTGGGCTTAATAACCCCCGCCCCCCCCCAAATACATGGCAAAGCCCAGAGATCAACTGCTGTAGTGCCAGAAGTAGAGGATGAGGGGGAAAAAAACTGAGGAGTGGTGGAATATTTCATGGAATAGTTCCCACAGATTTCGGAAAATGATGTGTTTCTTTTTTTTTTTTTTTTTTTTTACCACAGACGGTATTAGTTCTGACTTGAAATATATATATATATATATATATATATATATATATATATAAAGAGTACGCTGTAGATTTTGATCTAGATTATTCTAGATTTCACATTCTCCGAACTTTGACTGATTTGGGAGGACCAAGACTAAAACAAGAAAAATACAGGAACCTTTTTTTTGTTTGTTTGTTTGTTTTTGGACTTCCTAACTTGAATGCGAGTTTCAAACCAGAAATAAAAATGGGGACGGATTCGTTCTAGAAGAGAACCGTTTCTTATCTAGATCCTTCCGTTCCCTCGCAGAAACAAACTCCGAACGGAAGGGATCTCCCAGAACAGCCGTGCTGTATTTCAAAACAAAAACAAAGCAAGCAAACACTTCGCTAGCGAGCCAGGAGATGTAGTTACTGAACCACCTAACAAGATCATTGATCAAGAAGACCCTGTGTCCTTTTAAAAAAGGATTTCAATATGCAGAAGGTGTTCCGGACTGACTTGAACTGTTGACAGTTTATGTGTTTATTTGTTGTTGATGATGCTACTGTTTGTATTATTATTATTATTATTATTATTATTATTATTATTATTGTTAGTGTCGTTTTTAAAAGGGAAATCTACACTGTTATGTTGGTTTGTTGATTTTCAGTTCTCCCCCTAGTGAAACTCCCTGCCAATGCACTGAAGGCGTCCGGAGTGTGACTGCTGTGCGGTTCAGAACTCCGAGTTCGAAAGAACAATCCTATTTATTTATTTGTGTGTTTTTGAGGAGAGGCGTGTGTTGTGTGTTGGTTGTTTTTTTTTTTTTATAGATTTTAATTGGTAATCTTGGAAGTTTTTCTTGTAATCGATTTTTTAATCGGAGCATGTGAATGATCAATTAATCGATTGAATCTCTGTATCTCGAGTCCCATACATATGGAATTGTAGTAACTCATCCCTTGCATTGAAATTAAGCTGTAAAAAAAAAAAAATACCAGGATAAAGACAGCTATCTTAGTAAATCCATTTTTAAACAGATTGTTTTCATTCATGTGTTTTCATTTATTGGGTTTCTTTTAACTCAGGCTTGTTTCAATTTAACAAAAATATGAATTGATTTTAACCCATTAAATACCAAATACATTTCTTTGGAAGAAAATCAGAACATTAAGCTGTGTATGTTATGTGATGCATTTGCATTTAGACTTCACTTTTGCTGTAAGTTATCATTACAATATAGTTAGAGAGAACATTGAAATTATAGGTAGATGGTGCCAGTTAAAAATGTGCCAAATAAACTACAATGTAGTCTGTCCTCAAGCAGCACTCAGTGGGTTAATCTGAAGGGATTTCTGCATTGTTTCACACAGAGGTCATGTGACACAACTGCACTGTCTATATGAAATGCAATACTTCTGTCTGTCCTCACTTTTGACGCAATTGTCCGTCCAGAACTGAAAATGGAAACCCCACCTGTGAAAACTCCTGTACTTTCACACAAATACACCTTGGCTCCTGATTTCAAAGAAAAACTGGGTTCAAAAGAATCAAGGTGACTTCTGATTGAGTGATGACAAATCGATAATTTAGCACATGTATTTTATTTTTTTTGTTTGTTTTTTAAGCAAGCAACATTTCCACAGTTAAAATCTCTAATATTTCCAAAAGTAGTATACGATTCTACCACTTGCATTACAAGGTTGCAGGTTCGTATTGGTAACTCGTCGTGCACGCATCACTTCAGAATTGTTTCGTTAAATTGTGTTTTTCGTCGTGCTTGAAGCCCAACTAAAAGATGTTAAGCTTGGTGATGTGAATACATATTTTTTTTTCTTCTTTTTTTTTTTTTTTTATGAAAACATCTGAACATGCTTTTTTTTTTTTTCTAGTCCATAAAATGTCCAGGAAACCTTCTCTCCAAATGATATATTTAGTATGTTTTTTTCTACAGCAGCATTCCGTTCCTTTTGGCAGGTTTGCAAAGGTTCGTTCGTTCTCTTGAATTAGTTTTTTTTCTGCTCCTTCTTCAGCATGTTTTCCTCGTCGCGTTCTGAAAGAGACACACAGACCAGCACCAATTAGGACGGATCGCACACGGGATCACAGATCTCCAGAAAGAAAAACAGGGACGCTATTCTTTTTTTCTTCAATTCATTGAAGCTCTAGCAACTCTGAAGCAGTTAAAATAAGTATATAACAACACAATCATAATTTAAAAATGAAACTACAGATACATATACAGAACCACCCATCAAATATAATGTAAATGAACCAATAGTTCAGCACTTTACAAAGAACAGACACACCTTGGAAGAACTGAAGTTTGTGGTTTTAGAGAAAATAAAATTTGATAATGTACAGTAAAGAAAACCGATGGATAGACTAGCTAGCACGATGCCTGAAGGTTTAAATAGAAAGGAACAGTAGACCGTTGCATCACTTGCTATGTAGTGAAAGACATTAGATGTAAAGAGACATCAATGTGTGCTTACCATGGCATCAAAAGCCTATTAATACCTCCCTTTTAAACACACTTTCCCTTGACAAAAACATGTTAAACGTACCGAAACATTGGGAAGTTGGCTCTTTGAGCAAAAACGTACGTGTGTGTGTGTGTCTATATATATATATATATATATATATTATATAATTTATATATACACTACACACACACACACACAATTGGGACTAACTCAAAAGGTTAACTTAGCTGGTGGCACTTCAAATATATTGAAAAAAAAAAGTGAATTATTAAACACAATCAGAATTATTAAACTAGTAAGCCATAACTCTTTATTTATCTTTGTATAAAATAAACAACTGTGCTGTCAACTTGCTGAGCCCGCTACTATTGTTTCATAAAAAAGAAACCTGAATACAAAACAGCAAAACCAGGACGATAAAATCAATTCTTAAAACTGGGACTATCCCAGCTGTCCCGGGACGTCTGGTAGCCCGAAGTAAGAGAGGCCCTGCTGTACAGATCTCCTAGCAGCTGGTGATGAGTTCATACTGACATCAGCGTAAGACTTCCCTCCAATGAAAAGCAGGGTTACTAAAACCAGATCCAGACACAAATACCGACCAGACCCCTGCAGCGGCCGAGCTTTCTCTGAGATCTGAGCAAAAAATCCAAAACAAAATTGCTCAGCAGGCCTGCTGCTTTGTTTAACTGCATTAATATCTGACCAGATCGCTGACAGACAGGGTCACATTTCTCTCCCCTGCAGGCTCACCTGTCTGAGTTGCCCCTCCCGTCTTCTTCAGTGCTATTCAGCCACTTGCACCCCGGCGCAGTTCTCTTTGCTCTCCGAGGCGATGGCCAGATACTCAGCCCTGTGTGAGGAGTCAAATCCCTGTGTAAGGATCTTACACCAAGTGCAGCAGCGAACAAAGTAATGATGTATTTCACAACCTGTTAATTGCACTTCCGTTGGCTGTTAGTCTCAATGTGGAGTTTAGAAAGAAACACATGTTACAGCTGACATTTTCTGTTTAAAAGATGGGGGGGGGGGATTACAATTACATTGCAGGTGTGTAGATCATCAATATCACAACTGGTACACCTGCGTCGATCCGCCTGCTGAACGCTACTAGATGTATTCTCTGAAATGGATCGTGCAGCTCTACATCACTCACGCGTTCTCCCGCAACGCCTCCTCTCCCGCGGCAGCGATCTTGCGGTAACAGTACACCATCTCCACCAGCAGCCAGAAAGTGAGCCCAATGTTGGCGACGTACATCATCACCTCCCCTATGATCGAGGTCAGCTCCCGGTTCACTGCACACACACACGGACACTCTTATCAAAGGACAGTGAGATCCAGGCACGTGTTTTAAGGTCATTTTTTTTTTTTCCTACTGTGCACCCAGTTTTGACTGTGAAGCACACAGTGGCAGCCCGTTCCCATGTAACACTGCAGAACCTAAATAAACAGTTTAACAAAAAATATCCAAGCAAGTGTTTTAGGCTGTGTGGTCCAGTGGTTAAAGAAAAGGGCTTGTAACGAGGAGGTCCCCGGTCCGAAACCCGGCTCACTCACTGACTCATTGTGTGACCCTGAGCAAGTCACTTAACCTCCTTGTGCTCCGTCTTTCGGGTGAGACGTAATTGTAAGTGACTGCAGCTGATGCATAGTTCACACACCCTAGTCTCTGTAAGTCGCCTCGGATAATGGCGTCTCCTGAACAAACTAAACTTTAAAAATTCTCACGTCTTTATTTCATGTATCTATTTCTACATTTGCATTTTACTGCTCTGTTCTAAGTGGTGAGCTAGCCAGGCGAACCGCTGCAAGGTTAGCGTTCCATTCTTGCAGAATTAGCACACATCCATTCCTCTTAATAATGAGACCATTAAGATACCATTCAAACTTTATTATTAATATTATTTTTTTTTTTTTTTTTCGTAGACACCCTTAGCCAGGGCGACTTACAATTGTTACAAGATATCACATTATTTTTATATACAATTACCCAATTATACAGTTGGGTTTTTACTGGAGCAATCTAGGTAAAGTACCTTGCTCAAGGGTACAGTAGCAGTGTCCCTCCACCTGGAATTGAACCCATTGAGTCCAGAGCCCTAACCGCTACTCCACACTGCTGCCCTTTATCCCTCAGGGGCGGGGGTCTCCGATAGAGCAGCAGACATGATCAAATACGTTTATTGATTTTGATTTTTAAAAGTGGCGACCAAATCGATTTATCGGCCGCTCTGCCCCCGATTCTGGGGCAGTGTGTGGTCCAGGGGTTAATGAAAAGGGCTTGTAACCAGGAGGTCCCCGGTTCAAATCCCACCTCAGCCACTGACTCACTGTGTAACCCTGAGCAAGTCACTTCCTTGTGCTCCGTCTTTCGGGTGAGACGTAGTTGTAAGTGACTCTGCAGCTGATGCATAGTTCACACACCCTAGTCTCTGTAAGTCGCCTTGGATAAAGGCGTCTGCTAAATAAACAAAATATAAATAAATAAATAAATTCTGGATACCTGTGGGGACAACGGTGAGCTTGACGAACTTGGAAGCGTTGGTGTGGAACTCGTAGTGCTCGTAGTAAAGTGTCCGCTCCACGTAGCACTTGTAGAGGCCGGCATCATCGAAGGAGACGTTGAGGATGTACACGGAGACGTCCAGAAGGTCAGTTGTCTTCTTGCTGCCGTTCCAAACGAGGCGGCGTTCGAACCGATCGTCAAATATCTCCTGCTCGTAATCCTCGTACTGGTAGATCTGAAAAAAGAGGGAAGAGACAGCTTATGGATGAGTGGGTCCCCCAGGTATAACCGAGGGGAGTCTGGGTGAGGTGCAGCTGGCTGTGTTTCCACTGCCTGTCCCCTGGTAGAGCTGAGCTGAGTCTGGATGAGGTGCAGCTGGCTGTGTTTCCACTGCCTGTCCCCTGGTAGAGCTGAGCTGAGTCTGGATGAGGTGCAGCTGGCTGTGTTTCCACTGCCTGTCCCCTGGTAGAGCTAAGCTGAGTCTGGATGAGGTGCAGCTGGCTGTGTTTCCACTGCCTGTCCCCTGGTTGAGCTGAGCTGGGTCTGGATGAGGTTCAGCTGGCTGTGTTTCCACTGCCTGTCCCCTGGTAGAGCTGGGCTGAGTCTGGATGAGGTGCAGCTGGCTGTGTTTCCACTGCCTTTCCCCTGGTAGAGCTGAGCTGAGTCTGGATGAGGTGCAGCTGGCTGTGTTTCCACTGCCTGTCCCCTGGTAGAGCTGAGCTGAGTCTGGATGAGGTGCAGCTGGCTGTGTTTCCACTGCCTCTTCCCTGGTAGAGCTGAGCTGGGTCTGGATGAGGTGCAGCTGGCTGTGTTTCCACTGCCTCTCCCCTGGTAGAGCTGAGCTGAGTCTGGATGAGGTGCAGCTGGCTGTGTTTCCACTGCGTGTCCCCTGGTAGAGCTGAGCTGGGTCTGGATGAGGTGCAGCTGGCTGTCTTTCCACCGGCGCTCAGCTGCACCTCAGACAGCATGGTTTTGTATCTCATACCCAACGGGGCCAAACTGTGCTGTGCAGAAGCCCATCATCGAATGGTGAAACAGGGAGGAGGCTGGGAGCTAACTGGCGACCGCAATGCAAAACAGCCAGGCTTGTCTGCATTCGTGGGTTTTTTTTTTTTTTTTTGATTAGGCACACTAAATAAAAATAATACTGCTGCACATATTAATCAGACAATGGCGGATGGCGATGGGTGTTTTTTTTTTAACATTGCATGGGTGGGTGGGGTGGCACAAATTTGGAAGGAAGCACGGTGTCGCTGTCTTACCAAATTGAAGTCTGCATCGTCTTTGGATTTAAAGGACCACTGCACTGACGAGGTGGCCTCCACCTCGCGCCGCTGCTTACAGGAGATGCAGCCCAGCTTGAACCCTTGTCCCAGGACCGCCTCCGTGCTGGACTCCACCTCCACACAGCCACTCCAACAGACTCTCGCTGAGAGAGAGAGAGAGAGAGAGAGAGAGAGAGAGAGAGAGAGAGAGAGAGAGAGAGAGAGAGAGAGAGAGAGAGAGAGAGAGAGAGAGAGAGAGAGAGAGAGAGAGAGAGAGAGAGAGAGAGAGATGAGAACCGTGTGGGGAAGTTACTTTTAAAGTAATCACAAACAAAATTGTTACAGTGACTTATTACTTTGACTTTTATTTTTAACTAGTTAGTTACAAATGATAACTCGGGTACAGAGATATTTCGTGGTCAGGCTGCAGCACGAAATAGTCTTTGAAGATCCTGCAATTGAACCGACTCCTTATTATTATTTTTTTAATAATGATGTCGCTAAAAGTAACTACAGTTACAAGTAACTATAACTAAAAATTGTAATTCGATTACATTAACGCATTGCTGGTGTGAAATAGCCTAGGCAGTAAAGCAGTGAGAGGCCTCCTGAAAGGCAGGTGTTTTATAAGGAAAATGGATGTTTGCAATGATGTGTGTTTCAAAACAGCACATTTCAGACCGATATAGTGACTGAAAGGGCATGACAGGGAAGATTTATATACAGTAAAAATAAAGAAAACACCATTATATATTAAAAAGCTACAGCCTCTTCAATAGACATTTAAAAATCAGAGAACTGCAACATCTTCAAAAGAAGAAAAGAGGGCCCAGTGATCGTTTCCTGGTGTGCTAATGAGTGGAAAGGAAACCGATTTCAGAGACTTGATTACCTCTCAAAAGTCACGCGATTCTCTCAAGTCTGTATCCCTCGAGTGACACAAATCTAATTACCAGTTCGTTCGTTTAAACACTGCCGGAAATTAATATCAGCGCTTCAATTTCAATACTCTGGACAGCGTGCGTAAAGGCAGCATCCTAAATATACCAGGGCTTCCCTTGAGTACCTCTCTGCAGTCCAGTAAGCTATACCTCTCTGCAGTCCAGTAAGCTATACCTCGCTGCAGTCCAGTAAGCTATACCTCTCTGCAGTCCAGTAAGCTATACCTCTCTGCAGTCCAGTAAGCTATACCTCTCTGCAGTCCACTAAGCTATACCTCTCTGCAGTCCACTAAGCTATACCTCTCTGCAGTCCACTAAGCTATACCTCTCTGCAGTCCACTAAGCTATACCTCTCTGCAGTCCAGTAAGCTATACCTCTCTGCAGTCCGGTACTAAGCTATACCTCTCTGCAGTCCAGTAAGCTATACCTCGCTGCAGTCCAGTAAGCTATACCTCGCTGCAGTCCAGTAAGCTATACCTCGCTGCAGTCCAGTAAGCTATACCTCTCTGCAGTCCGGTACTAAGCTATACCTCTCTGCAGTCCAGTAAGCTATACCTCGCTGCAGTCCAGTAAGCTATACCTCGCTGCAGTCCAGTAAGCTATACCTCGCTGCAGTCCAGTAAGCTATACCTCTCTGCAGTCCAGTAAGCTATACCTCGCTGCAGTCCAGTAAGCTATACCTCTCGCAGTCGCTATTCTTTACTATAGAGAGGTGACCAAACCGCGGCTCTTTCGCAGTTCAAGCGCGACCCCTGCTGGAAACGCTGGGTGACGCACGCTTTGGGGCTCGAATGAACTGAAGAAAGAATAAACAAACAAAAACAAAAAGATAGAAAGTAAAAAAAAAAAAAAAACACAACGTTTGTGATTTGCGTTCTCTGTATTCATTCGTGTTAATTATTTTTTTTCTTATCTCTCTCTCTCTCGCCGGTTTCTTTGAAGCTGCACTTTCGACACGGCTCGCTGGCGCATGCGTATTTCGAAGCCGGATGTGCAGTTGAAAGTAAATTTCATAATTTTGAACTGAGTGCTCGTTCGAAAATATGAGGCTTTAAAACCAGACTTGGGAGAAAGAGTTCGCTTTCACTAATCCTGCGCGCCTGTAAAGCGAGCAACCTCAAACGTCACGGAAAAAAAACAACATTTTCATCTGAATATTAAGTAAAGGTGCTGCTCGTGGCAAACGTCCTTATTCAGATGAATGAAACTTTTTATAAAATGGTGATGTTGGCGCTAGACTAGAGGATGCATGTTGACGCGTTATGTTGCAGGTCTAAAATTCATATTGTATTTCTTACGTCTCGTCATGAGCAGGTACCGAGTGCAATCCCTGTCAAAATTAATTCAGTGCATTTGACATCCACAAAACTTGAACAGTATTTAACAGCCATACACAAAAATGCGTCTTTTTTTAAACCCAGCATTCAGGGGAAGAGCTTGTCAAAAAAAAATCCTTACAAAAATGTCTGTTTTTAGTGTAATCAGGTCGGTTACTGTATTTTGCTTCATAATAACTAATTATATTGTCTTTACAAACAGAAACAATGGGAAAACAGCACCGTGTTACATTTGAATTTTAATACACTGTAGATCTACAGTACAATACAGATTACACAGAACCTGTGCAGGCAATGTTCTATCCCTTGTTCTTGCGTATTTTGCTGCCATCAAGTACTGCACAGTGACGCTAGTATTTAAAATGTCTTGCTCTCGCAAACATGTCACGTTTTACAGTACGTGTCTTGCGGCTCTCGACAGTATGGAAATGTTGGTATGCGGCTCGTAGGGTCAGGAAGTTTGGGCACCCCTGCTTTAGTAAAAGTCTCTACTGTCCAGGGCTATCAAGCCGCCACTTCTGCCCTCATAAACGGACCATATCCCATACCTTAACGTTGCTTAATTATGCTTTTATTATAGTCAACGTTTATGAGGGGGTTGCAGACAAAAACAAGCACGTTATTATTATGACTGGGTCATTTTATCCAACGCGACATAGAGGGGGGTGAGTCGGCTGCAGAGTCGCGTCCGAGACTGAGGTCCACTTCGTGTAGAATCAAAGCCATGGGTGGGTCCAAAGTATTGTATGTCCCCTTTCCCCCCTCTCCCCCTCCTTCTGTGTTGCAATGCAGCCCTGTCCTGGAAGCATACTGCAGTGATCAATACATGAGCAGCGTGGCAAAACACAGCTGACCTTGCACAATCCTCAATATGAGAGAGAGAGGAGGGAGAGAGGGGGAGAGGGGAGAGAGAGGGAGGGAGGGAGGGAGAGAGAGAGGGAGGGGGAGAGAGAGAAGAGAGAGGGAGGGAGAGAGATTGGAGAGAGGAGGGAGGGAGGGAGAGAGGGGAGGGAGGGAGAGTGAGAGAGGGAGGGAGAGGAGAGAAGAGAGGGAGAGAGGAGGGAAGGAGAGAGGAGGGAGAGAGAGGGGGAGGGAGAGAGAAGAGAGGGAGGGAGAGGAGAGAGAGAGGGAGGGAGAGAGAAGGGAAGGAGAGAGAGAGAGAGAGAGAGAGGCAGGCTGCGGTGTCTTTCACAGCTTTCAGTTTCAAACAGGGACAAGGTCTTTAACCGCCTGACTGCCACGTGAAATGCTGACGCTTCTGCAGAGCAACAGTATAAAAAAACCGTACACTCAAATTCATATCTACCTATCTATCTATCTATCTATAATTTCAGCCTCATCAGCAAGACAAGGTCTAGTTTGTATGTGTTTTTTCAGTTTTTAGTTTAATCATTTCAAACAGGACAAACACCTCTGTCTGAAGGTTTCACGGGTCACGACCGTTCCTGGGATAAGCAATAATCCGATGTGAACGTGATGTGGAATCCAAGGTTCATTTTTTATATATATATACAGTATATATATATATATATATAATATTTCCATCTCTCAGATGTGGCACGATTGCAATTCTTGTGAGTGGTCTTCATTACAACAACTGAGTCATATCACTATTGGATTTCTATTTCAAAAAACATATTGAAAACAGTGTACTGGTGAAGCAGCCTATTACAGGGAAATATAGGACTTGTACAATAATATCTACCCTTGAATTAACCACAGAAGTAAAGTATTGAATAGTGAACTATAACACAGTGCATGTGAAGAGACAGAGAGACAAGCATGGCTTTACATACCTACAGCTGGGACCAGAACTTCACCTAGAATTTTAGGATTGAGACAGAACAAAAAAAAACTATAGGAACATAATTTAGATCTTTTTTATTTATCGTGTAATCACAATCATGTTAGATTTTGAAATTTCCCTTTTTTTTACAGATATTTAAGGGAGCAGTTGTCCGTACACCTCTCACAGTTATGATGCATGTTTATAGCAGACATTAATAAAGGACTTGCCTGTAGAAAGACTGCAGTCTGTGAGCTTCACCAAGCATTGCTGTCAGAAATACTGAGTACCACGTCCTTCCCTTCCGCTTTTAAATAGTGTACGATTAATATTTCATATCATGGAGCTCAGCTATTCCTGTCAAAAGGAGCTGAGGTTTCATAATAGGACTCCATGCATCATTTTTTTCCAAACTTTATGCAAGGAATGCTTGCAAACACAATGCACGCCTTCCAATTCCACATTCGGATTACACCGATATTAAAAATAAAACCTCTGAATTTAAAAGCAGCGTGTATTATGTATTGAATGAGCGGACAATGCAGGGGGAACACAAAATCAGCCATCGGGCCTCTGAATTATTTAGTGTAGTTTTACTAGACTATAATAGGCAAACTGATAACAAAAAAAAAATGTTATACTTATTTGTAAAATTGTATTTTGTAATGTGGCTATTTTTGTTAGAATTATATTAGAACGCTCATCGCGGGCCCCCTAGAGAGTTTGACCACAGTATTATGGCTTCCGGTAGACTTTCGCGATATCATTTTGCAGCTTCTTTGATTATATGAAATGAAAGATCTGAATTATGTTATGCAAAACTTTTGGTCATAACCAAATGATCTGACCTCTTTGAACTTGTCAGGACTGCTTGAAGCATGTTTGCCCTTTCTGTTCTCATTATTATCATTTAGTCGTTTAGCAGATGCTTATATTTAAAGCAACTTACAGAGACTAGGGGGTGAACTATGCATCCCAACTGCTGCTGCAGAGTCTCTTCCAATAGGAGCTTGTTTGTTTTACGTCTCATCCGAAGGACGGAGCCCAAGGAGGTGATGCGACTTGCTCAGGGTCACACACAGGGAGTCAGTGGCTGAGCTGGGATTTGAACCAGGGACATCAAGACCTTTTCTTTAACCACTGGACCACCAAGCCTCCTGCAGGGGCAAAGCTAATGCTGAAAGTTCTCCCCCCGCCCCCTATTGGAAGAACCGGAGATAAGCGCCAACGCATCCATCTGTGACAATGCCAGTGCTAATCTGCAGTATTGGACGAGTGACAAGACATTGCTATTATTATTTCAGTGTGATGCTAAATTAGAGGAGAGTGGAGGGGAATAACGCAATGCTTTCCATACACAGAATGAAACCCATGACAAGCTGCATTGCTTTCACTTGTGTAATATTTATTCACGATGTTTAAGCTGCAGTGTGGCACAATCACGTTCATATGAAGAAGCTAGATTTAAATGACACACAGCTAACAGAATGATTCCATTACATCGAATACGCATGAACATCGTTTCCTGGATCCCCCATGTTCCCACCTGTAAGATGCACACATTATGTTAAACATGTATTTTATTTTATTAATTTAGAGCAGGGTTCTCCAACCCTGCTGGAGAGCTGCTGTGGCTGCTGGTTTTCGTTTCAACCAATCTCTCAGCTACTTAATTGAACCAATCATTGGCTTAATTAGTCAAGATGAACAGATGTTCCAGATCTTTAGCCACTGATGATGTACATACACCTCGAAAACCTGCTGGATAGGGGTCCCCCCAGGACCAGGGTTGAAGACCCCTGATTTTAGAGTGTCCAATTATTTGACCTCTGGAGGATGGCGGCCAGCCCTGCAGGTGTCCGCCCGAGCTCACTGGACGCCTGGCCGGTGGGGTTCGCTTACATTAGGTCATTATTGTGTTAGCCTTTAAGAGACAACTAGAGATGGCTAAGGGAGTGTTTAAACACAGGCTGAGGTTTTCTGTTAGTGCTGTAGGCGGTTATCTCCAAGTCCACTTAATTGATCCTCTATTGAAATCTCTTAAGTGCTTTGGGCTTGTATTTGTTTTGGATTTTAATAAACAGTTGTTTGCGTACGCTCTCTGTTCTGTATCAGACGCAGAGAGGTTTTGTATTGGCTGCTGTGTGCTGTTAATGGGAGCCTTTGTGATGTTTGTTTATCTGTACCATGTCATCCTAGAATAACAGGATTTAGAGTCTCAATGGAGGTGAATAGCATAGACAACTGTCATGTGATATGGCATGTATTCAAAATAGACAGTCTGCCCTTTATAATAGGATCATCTGTCAGTAGTATACTGGGCCCTATTCGTTTTTGAAGGGCTGTTTTTTTTTAAGTGTGTTAGTAATAATGAGTTCACAACGAGAGAGAGCGGAATTAGAGAATCACAGAATGAGGACGAAGCCCAGAGTCCTTCCGAAGCTCGTAGGGTTTTTCATTTTCCGTTGGTCTGCAAGATTCAGCCAGACCAGAGCACCAGTTCTGAAGCGTTCAGCAAGCCTAGCCACAGGGTTCTGTGTAATACACGGCAGGGAGCGAGGCTGGCAGGGCCCTCCGCCTCTTTCGTTCTGTTTAGTGGAGTCGAGGCTGATCAATCCCCGCCATGCCAAGTGGGATTGAAGCTTGTCAAGGAAGGGATTGAGCAAGCGAGCTTTTTATTATCGGGATTTCCACTCTTGTAGCAGAGCGAGTTATTCTCAGGTAAAGCACGAGAATGCTGGAATGCCATCAACTTGATCCGATTAAAGAGACGCTAGACGAGGTCAGAATCCACTTTCTTACCTCTTAACTCTTAGCCCTCCCCCCTGCAGGAATTGTCGATACGCTTTTCATTTTTAATAGGACCATCACAGAAGTCAGATAAAAGCTTACATAGGCAAGTTAAAAGTGGATTTGAGAAGAGTGCACATGATTTATTTTTTTTGCAGAAACTGGAGAACAGTTTGTATGCAGTTACGTCAAATCCAGTAAACCTCACGGCATGGAACTGATCTCTGTAGCGAGTATTGAAATGTCAGGATTGCACACTAATGATACCAAAGCAACAGTGAAATAAAGAATCGGACTCAAAATAAAACGAGCTGTGTAAAATGAGCGCTCGTGATATTACTGCATAAAAACAGGGAGGTCAGGAAATAGCGTGGCGCCATGAATAGGAAACAAATTCAATAACTAACCCGACGATCTTGTAATTTCAGGCGACACCAGGGTAAGGTAGCTGGCACAAAAGGAGGAACACACAACACTCTCTGATCACTGACCTCTCAAACCCAAACTGCTGCACCGCAAACCTTACAATGCTCAAGGCATGATGGGCAACTGCAGAAAGGTCCTCACCAGATTGTGCGCTATTTGCATAATGGCAACGTATGAATTTTAAGTTACAAATGAAGCACAAATATTCTACCCAGTCCTTCTGAATTTCTAATAAATAGATAGCATTTAGGGCTACCATCACGACTAAAGACACTTGGTTTCTTTATGTTTTATACCAGCATGCAGTGGTTTGACAGTTAGGGGTGATAGATACATACACCAGTAGCCTATTTGTAATGCTTAAATACACATTAAATAATAATACATACATAAACGCATTGGGGAAGCTGTTACATGGATTTTAACAGAAAATACAGATCTGGCCATTTTAAAATCATTGAGATACTGAACGTCTGAACTTTTCACTGGGAAAGGATGAAAAGAGTAGGCCTCTGTTTTATATAAATCAATCAGATAAATAAATAAATAAACAGCCAAGCTGTTCCAGTTAAATACCTTTTTTTAAAGCTTTTTAATCATGAGAAGTACTGTGCTGTTTACACAAGCATGCTTGCATAACAGATTTAGAAGCTGTTTGGATTAATCAAATTGAGCCAGGCAGAAGGCTGCTGGTGATCGTAAGCAGACAGATATTCCTCTAGTGTCATTTACTCGGTTCAGTGACTGTAGCTCCCACGTGAATGCTATTGTAGCCATGTCTTTTTTTAAAACCTCGCTGATCAGTTCTCACAATAGTGTTGAACTCGCTTGCTCATTTCTCCTGGAGGGTGTCCCCACACCCCCCTTCAACGGCTTCCTGTTATTAACCAATCAGCTGCTTCCCCTGTTGATTGGCAGGGTTTCAGCCAGTAACGTGACCCGAAAAGACACTGCTGAGGTCAAATCACCCAGGAGGTGCAGGTGTAACAGATATCCTGTGAATGAGGCACGGAGGCTTTCTTTAACCTACTGTGGTACTGATGTCATGTTTCGAAAGTTTGTATTAACATGTGTTTCTTTCAAAACTGCACATTTCAGAACTCTGCAGCTAATGGGAGAGGAAACTGGTAAGAATCAAGGAATGAATCCACTCCCTGCAAGTATTTACAAAGTTTAGAGTTCTAAAGTTTATTAAAGTGTTTCCATAATATTACATAAATAATATTAGTGCCACGAAGACCTTGGCTGTTTCCAGGGGCATCCGCAGCCTACTGTCATATTTACAAAATGTCATATTTCAATATATTTTTAAACAGCCACAACATTTAAAATATTGCAATAGTTTTTTTTTTTTTAAATAGGCGATCAGGATTGCTTTAATACCAGTATTGTTGTGATTCTACTGCGGAGGTAGATTTAGCTTGTAAATGATCACAGAACATCGATATTTTGTTTCAACTGCCATAGCAAACACACACACTATGTCCAAATAAAGTGTTAGAATATAATTTACATATTTATTTAATTTGTATATCCGTGCAAGCAAAAAGGAAAACGTGTATTTGGTGGTATAGCTTTACTAAAATAAAATTTAAAATTTAAAAAAACATACGCCTTCACATACGCCTCCTTAAAATTATCCAGATAAAAGTAATATCGATCACAAAATACAGGACGACAACATCCGGATCACTTTGATCCAGATTAAAATTTTTGAAAAACCAGCCCCGGGTGTATTAATTTGCCGCTTTTGCAATACATACATACATACATACATACATACACACATATACATGTATAAACACACACCGCACAGCACACACACGAGTATTGACTGTAAACATGGTAACTTACCACACATCAGCCATGTAAACGAAGCCACCAGTATGTTCAAGAGAGCCATTGCGATTCTTCAAACGTACAGCAAAGCCCTTAGTTCGTGTTCATCAAACTGTCAACAGGAACCCAGGCGATGCTGTCGACTGCTATTCTGTGTGTCTCCAGTCAACAGCGTTTCGAAGCGTTCCTTAAAATCCACGGAGCGTGTTTACAGCTGTTTTGTCCGTTTTTTCTGTGTGGGGAACTAAGCAAGGCCAAGTTCATTTGATATTCTCCTTGAGTAGTCAACTGGGATATTTATAGATCCAGCAACATCCCGTGTCCCAAATTTTTAAGACGTTAGTATAGAACGCGCTCGAGTCAAACACATGAAGGAGGAGGTCGTGTCATGTTCTTCAATACAAAAGTCTGCAGCGGCATTTTGACATAGGCAATATATCTTAATGCCTGCTCATTATAAAATAAAAACTGTCGCTGTATCAGAACAATTATATATGCATGTGTGTGACGATTTACAACATATCGATCTACAAACACAATCAGTTTGATAATAACTAACCAGTGTACGCAGTTTTAATATGATACGCTGTTATATAATGTATCAGATGGTCAATAATTAAGGATTTTTGGATAAAATACATTCACAGTAAAAAAGATCGCGAGTTCGGTCTCTTTATTGCTCCTGGTGAATATTTCATTGAACTGGCGTCCTGCTGTATCTTTCTGTCTTAATAATTAACTAACACCGTGTGGTTCTGCTCTGGCGAGGCAGTTTTTATCTAATGAAATACAGTAACTAAACCGTATAGCTATATAATACAGTTGGCTGAGATTTCAGTGCAGTTGCATAAACAGTTTTAAATAAGCGGTGTAACGATATAGTCAGTGCTTGTCCAAATTAACCTCGCAGAGACTGAGAGATATATAATTGACATTGCTTTGTCGTGTATCACTGCACGCTGCTAGCGTTTTTCGATCCTTCGGCGATAAAGACCAAAAAGAAAGATGCAGTCTTTTATAAAAGAAAGGTGTTCTATACAACGGCAAAAAATACAAAATTGCACAGGGAAAAAAAAAAAAGAAAAATCGGGATGCGCTTTTTAGTGATAAGGCTAAACAAGCGGCCACTGCAGCGGGTGTCTGAAAATCAAAACGCCGTGCCTCTTTGTAACACGCAATTCGGAAAACCTTTTGAACCCGGTGGCGGCGGTCGAGTGGTGCTGTCAAATTTGACTCCGTGTTTGGTGTCCGAGTTGCCTCCAGAGAGTCCGTCGACAATGACACATTAAAAGACTCCTTGTTAATTACCTCGACCAAATTAAGAGCCTCTTCGCCTCAGCGTTTCCAAGCAACCGCTGCGCCCGCGGGTCAGCTTGCGCTGCTGCTGCTGCTAGACCGAAGCAGCCGCACATGCAGTCGCTCTTCCTTCGGTAACGTTTGAAATATATATCTAAAAAAAATGTTAACGTCTTGGGAAAAATGAACCGGCAAATCAAATACGAATCGGTTAATTAGAGCTCCACGGAGCTGTGCACAGTGACGTGGTGCGGATATGCATACTACAGTATAATATTAACTATAATATTGCTTTTCTTTGCGCAGTGATATTTAAAACAAAAACCAAAACCCCAAAAAATAAATTTAAAAAATCATCCGATTCTAATTGTCGACTTCCTCGTTCAACGCAGCTGAAAGAACAGGTTCATTTTACGTGTTCATTACCGATCCCATCCACCAAAACGTAATTGCCGTTTGCATGTTGTTGTGAAGCAAGGAGAGACAGATTGAACCGAACACGCAGCTGCATAGACAGACGCACCGGCAAATGTTATTAGCACATTTCAGTGCTCAGAAATTACATCCATTTTTTTTTTTTTCGTCTTCAATACTTGCTAAGGCACACCAGTTCTTATTGTGTGTCCATGAACGATGAATGGACGAGAGAGAGAGAGAGAGAGAGGACGGAAGAGGAGGAGGGGAGGAGGAGATGTGATGCATTGCAGCAACACGATTTATTCAAAGGAGGAGGGGGGGGGGGCGGCTAGCATTTTCTAGTTTTAATGGCCCCCCTTTGAGGTGAAAAAAACCGGTACCATAAACCGAGATGGTGTGTGTGTATATATATAAGTGACACTGCTGCTTCGCTTAATAAATAGGCGTGCCTACCTACGAACCTTGCCGTATACACACACCTGGACTGCAGTTTGCCTGTGTTGACAGGCTAATGTAGCCTAATGTTGTGTCGTTATAATCAACAACCGTATCAACAGAACGAGGAGACAACAGAGACGAGCGTTTCTATAGCAGCGGGTTCAAATCCGACCTGCATCGCTCCTCCTAACGGCCTTTGCGACTACTGAATAACGAAACGGCCAGGTACCTATTTCATCTCTCTCTCTCTCTCTCTCTCTCTCTCTCTCTCTCTCTCTCTCTCTCTCTCTCTCTCTCTCTCACACATACCCATAAACACACCAAATACTTTATGTAAGGCTGCATTGCACCGACAGAGAAATAAACGTGACTCTCTCCACACATTAACAGGACGTAGGTTTACAGCCTTATCCTAAGCGCCACAGCTCTTAGAAATGTAAACCTATATTGTAATTCTAGTTCAGTATATAGAGTGTAATGTTTTTATTGTCCAGCAGGTGTTTTGGGGCTGATAAAGAAGACAGTTGTAATGCTTTATGCGCCCAGTAGGCGGATATGTAAGACTGCAGTTATCCCGGATGTTGACTATACAGGAAAATAAGCTGCTTCTGAAGAACGTGCGACCACACCAACTTGTTTACCTTTGCCCACTTCTCGTGAATTAAGCTGCTGTCAAGCCACGAAAATTTTTTTTAATGTATTTAAAACTGTATTTATTTTTTGCTTCGGCTCTAGCGCCCCCTGTGGGCCGGGGAAAGTTTCTCCTCACCGCGCTGCAGCGACGAATCGAATACAGAGCATTTATAATAGTCTTTTCATCTGCATGCCTCTAGGCATAAAGTCTAAGAAAAGCGATCGTCTGTCACAGCACAAGCTAATAAGCTCAGTGTCCCCAAAACTAGCTGCCAAAAAGCAACAGCCAGTACATTAAAGTAAAGCGTTGCTTGAAGTCAGAGACAGGACGGGCTAGGGCAGAGTTTCCAGTCGCTCCCAGAGGAACTAAGAAAGTAAACTAAGTGTAAAGTACTGCACACAGGCAATAAAAATGTGCATTATAAATATCATATGGGAGATACTGAAATTGAATCTATGAAAAAGACCTAGGAGTTTATGTTGACTCAGAAATGTCTTCATCTAGACAATGTGGGGAAGCTATAAAAAACAGGGCCAACAAGATGCTCGGATATATTGTGAAAAGTGTTGAATTTAAATCAAGGGAAGTAATGTTAAAACTTTACAATGCATAAGTAAGACCTCATCTAGAATATTGTGTTCAGTTCTGGTCACCTCGTTACAAAAAGGATATTGCTGCTCTAGAAAGAGTGCAAAGAATTATCCCGGGTTTAAAAGGCATGTCGTATGCAGACAGACTAAAATAATTCAATCTATTCAGTCTTGAACAAAGAAGACTACGCGGCGATCTGATTCAAACATTCAAAATCCTAAAAGGTAGAGACAATGTCAACCCAGGGGACTTTTTTGACCTGAAAAAAGAAACAAGGACCAGGGGTCACAAATGGAGATTAGATAAAAGGGCATGCAGAACAGAAAATAGGAGGCACTTTTTTACACAGAGAATTGTGAGGGTCTGGAACCAACTCCCCAGTAATGTTGTTGAAGCTGACACCCTGGGATCCTTCAAGAAGCTGCTTGATGAGATTCTGGGATCAATAAGCTACTAACAACCAAACGAGCAAGATGGGCTGAATGGCCTCCTCTCGTTTGGAAACATGTAGGAGTAGCAGCTTCACAAATGAGTCATGGTGTTGAGGGAGACCGGCGAGTGACGTGAGCCGTTTTCAATGACGACGCGGATTCAGAGACCAGCCTCTAGAGATCCTAGCTCCGCCTCTCCGTCTCTCTGCGTCACTCATTCAAGTCCAGTCAGCCCCAGTTAGCTTTCTCAAATCGCAACTAACAAAATAGTTCATACATTTTCTGCGCCATGCACATCCAATCCACTTTATTCAGCTGTGGCCAAAAGTGTTGCATCCCCCTATAGAATGAACTGATTTGGCTTCATGAAGTCGAATGAAACCTGCTGGAATAATGTTACGTTAACACATTGAATTACAAACCACCGCTTTGTAGTTTTTCCAGATACTTAACGAAAAACTGAGAAAAATTAAAAAATGTGACATTTTCGAAATCTAACATGAAATATTACTGTACTACTATTATGGCTTCCGGTAGACTTTTGTTAGATATCCTTTTGTAGTTTCTTTGATTACATGATGTTAAAATATCGACATTTTATAGATAGATAGATAGATAGATAGATAGATAGATAGACAGACAGACAACCCCACACACACTGCACAGATATGCACGGCTAGCTGCTAACGGGCTGCCGCAGCGAGGGATCGTGTGTTGCAGACAAACCCGTCTCTTGTGAATATTTTGTTTTCAGACAGAAAAGTGTTTATCTTCCTTGCTGTTTGTTTGAAGAGTTCCAAACTGGATTAGCATCGACGTGCAAGAGGAGGAAATATAAAAAAAGAAAGAAGATACTGATTGGATCAATAACTCATACAGACTGTTATCTTACCTAGAGATAATTGCACAGTAATATTGGCACTTCCCATCCTTTTCCCAGACCTTCACTCTGTTTATTTGTGCATATCCAGTGCAAAGCTATTTGGATGCGTTTAAAATGTCCTAAAAACTTTAGGGACTGTTTTAAGGAGTTTTAAGGACTTTTTTTTAAGGACTGTAAGAAATGTTTCAAAACATTATTAAAGGCTACACACTATTTAAATGCTTACCGTTTCTGAAAGAATACTTTAAAATATACATATTTTTCGATCACTTGAAATAATACCAGCAAGCGTTTTCCTTTTTGACGCGCTGCTTGTGACGCTGCATTCAGGAACCTGGCAGCCGGTTTAGTTCGTTTCCTTCCAGTAAATGATTGAACGCGCACTGCATAGAGCTGCGCGATTTCTTTACAATGTCTTCAGCGAAAAACACACCAGCTGCATCAAAGATAGGCAATATTTCTACTAAAGGTCGCTCTGTCCGGTACAGGAAGGGGGCATTTCACGTGCCTGTTGTTATTTTTATATTTATTTATGTTTTTATTTTGTTTGATAATGATAACAGAAAGTCTTTAAAGGGAATCGCTTATAAAATCTGAGTATGTGTACAGCCCAAATATAATGCAGTTTTCTGTTGTGTTCGGTGTTTCACTGTGCTGTTTTTTCACTCCCGAATGAGGTGGATTGAAGATATATTTATCAGCTTTTAAATTGCATATTCAGTGTTACAAAAACACACCCTCGCTGGTTAATCTACTGTGAAGCAGAGGCCAGTTTATTCCAGATTGAACTCCTAGATTTAATTTGAATGATTTGCAATTAACAATACGCACCCTTTTATAATTTCCAAGGATTTTGGAGAAAAGTGAGAGTGAAAATCTTGGGTCTTGGTAATTTCAGTGATCATTCATGACGTTTACGCTGTGAATAAAGTTTCACTGTCTCCGTGGTCAGCAATTGGGGATGTTAATATTACTTTGAAATAGTAATTGAACTACTAACTAATGGTTTCAGAAAGTAAAAGTGAAAAGTAATCTGATTACTTAAAAAAAAAAAGTAATAACTTTTTGCACATCAGGGTTTAGAGGTTATCAATTAATTAATTAACAGATTAATGCACGAGGTGTAATTGATTCAATCAATTAATGAAGGTTGTGGGTGTAGCAGTGATCTGCGCTAGAACTGCCCTCGCTGTGTGCCACTTCTTCACTGTAATTACTTTAAAAAAGTAATCTGATTACTTTAAGGGATTACTTTAAGAACCCTTTCAATTATCTAATTGATAATGTTTCAACTTTTGCAAGAAACAAACAATATTGATGGCAGAACCATTTCGTAATAATTTCTGAATAATTTTTTACTAAGAATAGATGCATGATGCCTACAGCTGTAAAGCACACACCAGTCTTTGATATCACATTTCTAGCGTCTCAGTTACTGCTGGAGACTCAGCCATTGGGCAGTGAGCCATTCCCCAAGGCTTCCATTAATGACTATGAAAATGCCTTGCTGTTACAGATATCCTGGGAGATATGGAAATCGAGGGCTAATAATAACCTTCAATCTGCATAACAGATTACAGTACTACATTCTTCCATAGCTTCGTCTTCTGTGCACAGTGCACATACGCGCCAGGGAACAACAAAGACAAAAAAAAAGTGTGCTAAAGCGACAAAGGAAAATTGTAAGCGACTGCCTGCAAGGCCAATTCCGCTAGTTTTAAGTGGAACTGGCAACCCTGGATGTGAGACACTGCTGCCACCCAGTGGCATTTTTAAGTATTGCAGCTTTAAGAATAATACAGCATCGGGCCCTGTTTACAACGCTTCAGTAGGTGTTGTTTTAAACACGGGTTATCCTAGTTAAATATCCTAGTTTATTAAACATCGTTTGGCAGTCATGAAACTGTTCTAAAAGTTAAATCAATGACAATTTGAAACTTTGACGACATTTTCTTCTTTTTATTCTGTTTTTATTCTTTTGAAGACGTTCTTTTAACGGTTAATCGTGAATATATATATATATATATATATATATATATATATATATATATATATATATATATATATATATATATATATATATATTTGCACCTCTTAAAACCAATAGCAAATTTGTAATTTCAACCCTGAACAAAAAATCTTGATGGATGCTTGTTCCTTCAAAAGTTGGATGATGCCTCAAAATGTACCTGAAATTGGTCTCGTTAATTTCTATAAATAAGCAGGCTGTGTGTTTATTGTACTGTAAGGGAAATGATAATTGTTGGTCAGTTAATTTCTAAATAGCAATTATACAAATATGTCGTATAGCTTCCATGGGCCATACTTTTAATGAAGTGAAAAAGACAATACCAGGATTATAAAAAGGTAAATAATAATAATAATAATAATAATAATAATAATAATAACAATAAAGAACGTCGCCTGAATCGAAGTACAAAATCTATAAAACAAACACAGAAAAAAATTCTTATCAAAAAATAATATTTTTGATATCAGCACAAAGCATTACTGACTAAAGTCCATTGGTAACACTGTGCCTTTTAAAAAATGTCGTTCTTGCCTCTGATTGGGCTCTGCTTGATACTTGCCAACGCTTTCTACGCTCTCCGAAGGTTATGATTGGCCAAGATAACTCACCAGTGTTCGGTAGTCTCATTCTGATTGGGTAGTGAAACGGCACGTCAGTTATTTTCTCCTCGTACCCAGCTGTGATTGGCTGTCTGCAGCCGGTAGTGTACACACGTCCGCCAGCTTACCCAACGAGCTTGTGTAAGTGACAGTCCTGAGAGGTAAGGGGAAATACTTACTTAAAAACAAACAAACAAACAAACAAATAAACAAACAAAAGGTGTTGTCGGATTAATTGTATTAAACGTATTGTTTGGATCCGCAATGTTTATCGAAAACCACATTTATTAAACGAACGCAGATACAGGTCATTGCATTACTAGTTATGTTTATCTAACTTAAACGTAAAATCACACTTTGTTAAACGAGAATGTTATTTAACAGCTGTGATGCAGCGTTTAATTAATAGAATATTTACATGCAGCTTAACGACATATGAAAATAGCGAGCAGGATTTGTTACAATGAAACTTCATTTCTGCTTCCTCCTGGACGGCAGTTATATTAAGTGGCACACGCATAGTTATGTTGTTTGTCAGTTATCTAAGGCCAGGTGCATTTGCTAAAGCATGAAACTAGATGTAACTAGCAGTGTGGGTCTAAGTGATATACAGTAGTGTTTAATGTTATCATAATGGCGATGGTGATATCGTATTATGTGATGATGATGATGATTAGTATTAGTATTATTATGTATTTATTTAGCAGATGCATTTATCCAAGGCGACCTACAGGGCAGCACAGGGTTACAATGCAAGCTTCATATTTAAACATAGTATAGTTTACAGTAAGTGCAAATTATACTACTCAAATATAATAGTGTGGTCTCGATTAGCCGGTCACAAAAGGACTAAACATTACAGGGATGGAAATAAGACTCCTGTTGCATAACAGTTTGGGCCATTACTGTGGTTTTTTTTACTATGAGTTTAATAAGACACACCTGAACTTGTTTCCTACAGTGTGACTAATCAAGCTCGTAGTAAAACCTGGAATGGGTGACACTGCTATGCAGCGGGAGTTATCTCCATCCCTCTATTAATACAAACATAGATACAGCAGTGTCATCCACAACCACCAGAGTTTCTTTTAATATAGTGTAAATCCGTGTTATAGAAGTCTTTTAATAAGTATTTGTGTTCTGTTAAAGTGCTGTGCGAAATGACGACAGCATTCTACAGCGTTATCATGGTGTTAGTCTGCTCCTGTAGTTAAGGGATGTATGTGGTGGCTGGTCTGGGTGTTCAGTGCAGATAAGTTGGGAGGGTGTCAGTTTGTGGTTTTGCGATAAAACCTGAGTGCACCCTTATCAAGAGACATCTGCTACCGAGCCCATACTTAGAGACATATATAGGCATGGCCAAATGTTTTGCATCACCCTATAGAATTAACATGCTGCTTCATAAAGTCGAATGAAATCTTAACATATTGAACTACACACCCCATTTGTAGTTTACAAGATATAGGCCTAAAAATGGAAAAATGTGACGTTTCAAAATCTAACATGAAATAGTCCTCTGTTACTATTATGGCTTCCAGGTAGACAGCTCAGAGATATACTGCTTTTAATAGTATAAAACGACATGATACCACGTTATGACCATAACCATGGTCTGTTTTTTTTTTTTTTTTACGGTCATCATACCGTCACAATGTAACACTGTGACATCGCTGTGCTGTTGTGTGCTTGTTCTCTGCACAGGGCTGCCTGGGAGAGTGGGATGCAGAAGACAGTGGCTGTTATTGGAGGGGGGATCGGTGGGCTGTCTGCCTGTTACCACCTCACCAAAAGCTCCCAAGTTTTTAAGGTACCTGCTTTTTTTTTTTTTTACAGAACACACCACAGTCGATTATATAACGTGATTGCCGTTTAGCGGAAATCCAAATGTTTTTTTTTTTTGTTTTTCACAATGTAAAGTCCACTTTAGAAACAGATTTTTCAAGAGAATTTCTAATTAAGACACAAGGGGTGTGCGTGTCCCGCAAATAAAAATGATGCCAGCTTTCTTATTTGTGCAACGAGGCGCACGAAACAGAGTTTAAAATGTACCGGCAGCTTGGAGGATCCTGTCGATCCAAATCGCTCTGAAATGTATTCAAGAAGAAGCCATTTGCACAACCGTTCGATTCCTTGTGTACCTTAAGAGGTCAAAATAACAAGGCAGGCTGAGACTAGTGCTCATGCGCCCTTGTGTGACCAAGCATCAGCGTGTCCAGGTGTCCAGTTTCAGTAGAAAGGAGAAGCAGTTGTTTTGTTGGGTTTGTTTTCCAGATCGTGCTGCTGGAGTCCAGCAGTCGGCTGGGAGGATGGCTGCGCTCCACGCGCAGGGAAGATGGCGCCGTCTTTGAACACGGCCCTCGAGGGATTCGCCCAGCGGGCAACGTGGGAAAGAACACCCTTAAGATGGTAGCTGCCCTGAGTTTCTTTTTTGTTGTTGTTCTACTAACCTTTTGAGCAACTAAATATACCAATTTCTGTTCCAACCGTTGTTTAAGCATTTAGCAAGCACACAACCTCCAGACCCACCAGTCTAGACTGCACTTGTCGATCTCCTGATCCGCCCCTCCTGCTCTGCCCTGGTATTACCTGGCCTGTGCATCGTTTGATTGGATCCTCAGCTGATGCACTATCCTTTCATTATTGCTCTACTAATCTGTCACTGTAGATGTCACTTGCTGTAATCCTTACTCGTTGCCTCCTAGTTCATATTGCATTTTTAGTAGTATGATTTGCACTTACTGTAAACTAAACTGTATTTAAATATTAAGCTTGCGTTGTAGGCCTGTAACACCTGTGCCAGTTGCCTTGGGTAACGGCGTCTGCCACATACATTATAATAATGAATTATTGCTACAGTCGAAGAGAAAAACAAAAACTGTGGTGCATTGATAACGTAGCTGTGCAGACTGTTGGTTTGAAGCACTTTGTATTTCATATTGTGTTTCAATATGGTGACGCCTGGTGAAATTTAAAAGGGCTCTCAAATAAATCTTCTCTCCGACTATACCTGGTGTTACCATGAAAGTGTCCCCTGGCCCCGACTTTATCAGCAGAAGGACTCAGTAAGAAATACAATGCAGAACGAATGCTCTGTGTCTTAAGCTGAGGGAACACGAAGCTGCTTTTTCAGGAACAGCGGCTTGAAACCTGGTTCCAGGAGACCACCGGAAGACCACAAGGTTGCTGTGTCAAACTCCCAAGTCTCCCCTGGTGTGCCGTGAAGTGGCCTGAAACCCAGTCTCCTGAAACCAAGTTCCAAGCCACAAAGTGGCTTCGTGTTCCCTCAGCTTAACACGCAGTGCCGGCAAGGTGTTGCAGGGGGGGACAGGTTAAACTGATATACTGAATTCTGAACAGCATGAAGAGTACATTGGTTAAGATCAGCGCGATGCTTCACACCTGTAATAATGCAGTTTTGATTCTCCTAGCTACTTGCTGTCTAATGGTTTAGAGCTAGAAATGTCTACTTATTGTAACTGTTAACCCCTCACGCTTATCCTCCAGGTGTCTGAACTGGGATTAGAGAATGAGATCCTGCCAGTCACTTCGGATAACATCGCCTCCAAGAATCGATTCCTTTACGTGGGAGGAAAGCTGCACAAGATGCCCTCTGGTGCTGCGTAAGGTTTCACTTGAAGTTTCTTTTCTCTATATATATAATTTCTCGTCTCTCCGCGTGGAATCGCCCTGTAATGTTTTTCCCGTTGGTCGTTGTCCTCGCCCCTCACAGTGGAGCCCTGCGTAAAGTCCCTCCCTTCAGCAGGGCCCTCGTCAGCAGCGTGGCGCGAGAGCTGCTGGTCAAACGAGGCACCCAGGAAGACGAGAGCGTGCACGGGTTCGTGGAGAGGCGCTTGGGGAAAGAGGTAAAACTGTTGAAGCAAGTCAGCCGTGCGAGTACAAGATAAGTCCCGCTTTTTTGAAACCAGGAAAAGTATGTTTCTGACGGGTTGCTGTAAGTGTAATAGCCAGGCTTCAAACTCAGACATTCAAGAAAGACATTATTGTTATTATTATTATTTATTTGTCAGATGCCTTTATCCAAGGCGACTTGCAGGTGTTACAGGGCAGCACAGGGTTACAATGCAAGGTATTTAAATACAGTGTAGTTTACAGTAAGTGCAAATAATACTACTAAAATACAATATGTAGTGTGATCTCGATTTAGCCGGTCACAAAAGGACTAAACATTACAGGGATGGAAACAAGACTCCCGTTGCATTGCAGTTTGATGCATTCCTGTTTTTTTAGTAAGACACACCTGCGCTTGTTACCTGTACACTGGTAAAGTGCATTATGAAATAAGATGCTAAAAAGTTAGGGTTACAGCAATGCAGAGCAGTAGCAATGCAACTTGTAATGGGAACGCCGGTTAGTTTCTTTTAGCATTGCTGGTGTCCAGTGGCAGTGTTTTGTGATGTGCGTGGCCGTTTCGTGGTCTCCTCTCCTCAGCTGGCGGACTTTGCGATTGACAGCCTGTGCCGGGGCGTGTACGCCGGGGACTGCCGGAAGCTCAGCGTGCGCTCCTGTTTCCCGCCGCTGTTCCGGGCGGAGCGGGACTACGGCTCCATCGTGCTGGGAATGGCGTTCGGAAGAACAGGTGGGAGAAGCTGCCATGCTTTCACGCTTGTCCGCTGTATTTAAAAAAATAAATAATTTAAAAAAATCTCTTCTAATCTGTATACGGGGAACATATGGAAGACGCAAATGCACGATAGCGTCATGTGAGCCAGATGGGGTTTTTTTTCCCTCCCCCAGTTTAAAGCAACGGGGAGGAGGGGGCGGATTTGAAAAAATGTTCAATGAAAAATATATTTAATTCATCCATGAACGGGTTAAAGTCTCATGGTCCCCTGTGTTGTTGTCTCCTAGGGCAGCAGTGTGGAGTAGTGGTTAGGGCTCTGGACTCTTGACCGGAGGGTTGTGGGTACAATCCCAGGTGGGGGGACACTGCTGCTGTACCCTTGAGCAAGGTACATTACCTAGATTGCTCCAGTAAAAACCCAACTGTATAAATGGGTAATTGTATGTAAAAATAAAGTGATATCTTTTAACAATTGTAAGTCGCCCTGGATAAGGGCGTCTGCTAAGAAATAATAATAATAATAATAATAATAATAATAATAATAATAATAATAGTAATGTGGTGTGGTTCCAGAGAAGGTGGCGGAGCTGGAGAGCAAGCTGGCGCAGAAGTCTCGGGAGGAAGGCTGGGCTCAGTGGTCCCTGAGGCAGGGCATGCAAGCTCTCCCTGAGGCTCTGGAGGATTGGCTGAGGAGGACAGGGAGGGTGGAGATCCTGCAAGAGGTGGAGGTGCAGCGCCTGGAGAGGACAGCAGGGGGCAGCGCCTGGGAGGTCAGTGCACGGGGACCAAAGCCTGAACTAAATCAGGACTAGGTCTGTACTCGCTTTTAAGCCACCCCAGTACAATTCTCCCTCGCTAATGGAATTGTAGAAGGCTGTAAATCTATGTTGAATACATTCATAACAGGTTTCACAGACTCAGATCAGCGTTAATCTTGAAATACCTTATCTAAGGGAATGTTGAATAGTCCTATGCTAATCCAGGCATAAATGTTTAAGCCTTTTCTTTAAGACAGTAGTTTACAGACTTGATTTAGTGTTTATATTCATATTTAACTTTTGTATATATATATTTTTAAATACAGTAACCATGGCGTTTTAGGGTTTTTATTTGTGTCACTGTTTAAATCTTTAACCCTGTGCACACACAAATAAATACTGCGTTTTTCCTTACAGATTAAACTACACGATGGCAGCATTAAAGCAGATCACATTATATCTGCCATGCCAGCTAAAGGTAAGCACGAGTTGGGATTACTGGATAACCTTTTAACAAATTGAATGAACGGTCAAGTTTGTTACCTAATACTGCAAGCCAGCAAAACAGGCAACGGCAAAGGGTAAGGGTGGAATTAGAGATACTGCAGCATAAATATCATTCCCTCTTTTTCAATGAAAAATTACAATTAACTTAATTAAGATTTGTTACAAATAGAAAAATACATGTTGTTGGATTTTACAATGGAGTTATGGGACGGAGAGCGTCTGTGTGCAGGGTACTGTACAGCTGTGGCCCAAAAGTTTGTTTTTGGATCACCTAGAATTTTTGGATTTGAAAAAAAAAATAAAAAAATTATATGCACATAGTTTACATCTTATTTCCCATCATTTGTAATCAAAGAAACTACAAACTGATATTGCAAAAGTCTACCGGAAGCCACAATAGTTGTATTTCATGTTAGATTTCGAAATGTCACTTTTTTTGTTAACGTGTCAGTTTTTCGTTAAGTATATGGGGGAGGAAATACTACAAAGCGGTATGTAATTCAATATGTTAACGTAACATTGTTCAACAGGTTTCATTCGACTTTACAAAGCAAAATGTGTTAGTTATATAGGGTGATGCAAAACATGTGCCCACAGTAAAACCAGGAATGGATCAAACTGCTGCGCAAAATTAGTTTTTTCTGTCCCTATGATGCAAAACTTCTGGCCGTCACTGTATATCAACATTAGTGCATAAACGGTCCACAGACGTTTGGCGCCCTGTAACCCCGAATTCCTGTGTCCTCTGTTCAGCCTTGAGCTCAGTGCTGCCCCCTGGCGCCAGCCCCCTCTCGGAGGAGCTGCGGAGGATCACGTCTGTCACCGTGGCTGTGGTCAACCTGGAGTACGAGGGTTTAATCCTGCCAGTCGAGGTGGGTGCGCCAAGTCCATGCTGCTGTTATTTTCATGACCTCATCTGTTCTTGCAGGGGCTTGGTCACCATGCTGAGGGGGATAAATCGGGGGGTGACCGTTGAAGTGTGTGTGTTTTTAACAGGAAGGGGTGAAAACAGCTTCTAGTAGTCATTTGTTTGTTATACTGTTTAATTTCCCTCTGCCAGACATAAGAAGATGCACATGATAAAAAACTAAGTTTTGAATGATTTCTCCTCCTCGGTTTGTGTTTCAGGGTTTTGGACACCTGGTGCCGTCCTCCGAGAGCAGGGGCGTGTTGGGGATCGTGTACGATTCAGTCGCGTTCCCCCAGCACAACAGGAAAGATGGCCAGAGCACCAGACTAACAGTAAGAGAACGGTGACCCACAGCTTTGCAAAGACTGACTCTCTAGTGCTCTACATACAGGCATCAGTTCAAAGTTTTCCTTATCTTGTAGAAGCTTGCAACCCAACGCCATCCCGCAACTGATTGGGTATTGAAAGAAGCCAGAAAAGGGGGAGGGAAAAATTCAACCTCCAGGGTGAAACGACCCAGGAAGTGCAAGACAGCCTAAAAGCATGGCTTGCAAATTGAGTATTTCTTTAACCTAGAGTAGTACTAGATATTATGATTTGAAAACTGCACATTTAAGACCTACAGTTGTGGCCAAAAGTTTTGCATTACCTAAAATTTTAGAACATATACGAACATAATTTAGATATATTATTTAAGATCATGTAATCAAAGAAACTACGAAATTATATTGCAAAAGTCTACCAGAAGCCGTAATAGTAGTACGTAAGTCATGCAATGTCACGTTTTTAATATCAGGTTTTTTTGGGGGGAAGCCACAATAGTTGTATTTCATGTTAGATTTCGAAATGTCACTTTTTTGTTAATGTGTCAGTTTTTCATTAAGTATATGAGGGGAGGGGGGGGGAGACTACAAAGCAGTATACAATTCAATATGTGAACGTCGCATTATTCAGCAGGCATCATTCGACTTTATGAAGCAAAATCATCTCATTCTATATGTGTGTTGAAGCAAGTCAGCCGTGCAAGTACATGGCAAGTCCATTGAGCTGTATGTAATGATACATGGCACAGAGAACTTTTGGTTAGCTGCGATCGCTGTGAGTTTTGACTGCAGTCCTGTCGCAGGTGATGATGGGCGGAGCCTGGTTCTCCGAGGTGTTTGGAGATCCTGAGGAGGTGAGGGAGGAGCTGCTCTTGCAGACGGCAGCCCAGGCAGTCCGGACTCATTTGGGCGTTGATGCAGAACCGATCTGGAGCAGTGTCAGTTTACAGAAGGTAGGATCCGTCAAAAGTCTCTCCAGTCTCGCTTGTGCTAGTTCTATTAGAGTCCTTTGCATTTCTACTAGTCCTTTTTTAAAAAAAAAAAAAAAAAAAAATTTTTAAAATAATGAAACTCATTTTAGGCGACTTGAAATTACCCAAATGGGTACCCATATTTCAGGAAGGTTTCCAGGTTTTCTTCCTGAATAAATTAATCATATAAATGGAAATCATTGATCTGTTACCGAAATCAAATATGACATTGTTTATCCATTAATCAATCAATCAATCAAAATGCATGTAACTGTAGGAAAACTATCTTCAGGAACAGTTCGTGAATATGTTCTTTAAATTTGACTTTTTAATAAAACTGTGGCTCTTATGCTAAATTTAGTACTACAAATGTGAAAAAAAAAATTAGAAACTAAAATAAAATTAGATGAATAGATGTCTTTTTTATGTGTGTGTTTAACTGCATACTGACGTTTTAAAATGCATCAATGTTTTCCAGGACTGCATACCTCAATACACTGTAGGACACTGGGAACGTATTGGTAAGAAACGTTTGATCTTCTGTAACTCAATACTTCAACGTACGATCTACACCTCTCTCAAAAGACAGTACACCACGTTGCACGGCCAGATGAACTACCGAGATGCTTACAGTCCACCGCACAGTTCTGTTTAATAAATGTGGCTTACAGTTCCAACACAAGGACGGGTGGAAATGTACGAACGAGACCATTCAGCCCCACAGAATTTACCCGATTCCTAGTAGCTGTCTGATCTGAAGTCGGGTCTGTAAGATTCGGTATCGATTAACATGGCTAGGTAACCTATTCCATACCCCCACCAGTCTGTGTGACTGAATAACTCCCACTCTCTGTCGTAAGTCTGTCTCCACTGAATTTCCCCACATAAACAAATGGAGTTCAGTTCAGTCTGTCGCACTTTTTTTTTTTCCCACCAGTATGATAGTGCATAAGGAATTTCTAGTATTTTGCATAGTACTGGCATATACCAACTAGAAAATACAGAATACTCATGTTTTGGAATATTGTCAGACTATTCAGTTTATAGTGTGGTTAAAGAAAGGGGCTTGTTACCAGGAGGTTGCCGGTTCAATCCCAGTCAGACTCACCGTGTGTGTGATCCTGAGCAAGTCACTTAACCTCCTTGTGCTCCGTCCTTCGGGTGAGACGTAAATCCGAGGTGACTCTGCAGCAGCAGTTGTGATGCATAGTTCACCCCCCTAGTCTGTAAGTCGCTTTGGCTAAAAGCGTGTGCTAAAATGACTTAATTCTGCATACCCAGTATACTTTTAAAAATGCATGTAAAAACACGCTGAATGTTTTAACTAAGCTTTTTCTTTGCTTCCGTGACAGACAAAATCAGGCAGTATCTCGGACAGCACAGCCTGCCTCTCAGCCTCGTGGGGTCCTCGTACCAGGGCGTGTCTGTGAACGACGTCATCTTCAGCAGCAAGAGAGCGGTGGAGAGGCTTCTGGGAAACGAGCAGACGCACCTCGACACCTTAGGATGCAGGAGGGGTCTATTCACACTATCTAAATAATGCTTTAATCTTTAACCTCCTCCTGGGGGCTAGGTGTCACTGTGGGGTTATTCACTCGCCTCTGTCACACATCTGGGTTTGAATGCGGCTCGTGAATCAAGTTTGGTCATAATAAAGTTTAAAGCAAGCCCCCCAATGGACTTTAGTGTAAGCCACGACGCAACAGGTCAGGGGGTTGAGCAAGACTGAGGTCCTTGCAGAGCTGTGAGGGGAAAGCTGGCTTTGTGCCTGCCTTATTTTTTTAAACTACTAACTGAAATGTAGAACTATATTGACAACTACACAATTAACAGTACAGAAAGCAAGACTTTAAAACCTTATGCTGAAGTTTACCAACTTGGGTGAAGTCTGCGTGTTCTGCCACCACACTATAAAATCGATTTGCTTCCAGGTGTTTTGGTCCCCCGAAGTTGGCAGAATTTATTTTTGTTTTTTTAAAGTGAAAAAAATGATCTTGGTGATTTTATATTTTGAATAACATTATTGTAACTGCGACATGCAAAATAAAATATGTCTAAAAATAATTTATATATAATGTTTCTTTTTAAATTACGCGGTGAAGAGATAATAAAACTGTTTTTTTGTAACTGTTTCCATGTGACTGCTATTAATATATTAGGATATAATTTAAGGGGGAAGATCAGAAGACATTTCACAGGTTTTTTCCTCCATGACGTTGCTTGTGTAAAACACAGCCGTTTGAGTGTTTGAAACTCTTCCCACAGTCAGAGCAGCGACACAGGTTCTCTGTGAATTCTCTGGTGTGTTTTCAGGTTTCCTGAATTCTTGAAACTCTTCCCACAGTCAGAGCAGCAATATGGTTTCTCTCCTGTGTGAATTCGTTGGTGTATTATAAGGCTGCCTTTGTGATTGAAACTCTTCCCACAGTCAGAGCAGCAATACGGTTTCTCTCCTGTGTGAATTCGTTGGTGCATTACAAGGTTGCCTGAGTGACTGAAACTCTTCCCACAGTCAGAGCAGCAATACGGTTTCTCTCCTGTGTGAATTCGTTGATGTGTGTTCAGGTTTCCTAACCAAGTGAAACTCTTCCCACAGTCAGAGCAGTGATACGCTTTCTCTCCTGTGTGAATTCGTTGGTGTAAAACAAGGCTGTTTGAGTGTTTGAAACTCTTCCCACAGTCAGAGCAGCGATATGGTTTCTCTCCTGTGTGAATTTGTTGGTGTATTTTCAGGTTTCCTAACTGAGTGAAACTCTTCCCACAGTCAGAACAGCGATACGGTTTCTCTCCTGTGTGAATTTGCTGGTGTGTGTTCAGATTTCCTAACAAACTGAAACTCTTCCCACAGTCAGGGCAGCGATACGGTTTCTCCCCTGTGTGAATTCGTTGGTGTATTTTCAGGTTTCCTAACTGAGTGAAACTCTTCCCACAGTCAGGGCAGCGATACGGTTTCTTTTCTGAGTGAATTCGTTGGTGTGTGTTCAGGTTTCCTAACACAGTGAAACTCTTCCCACAGTCAGAGCAGCAATAAGGTTTTTCTCCTGTGTGAATTCGCTGGTGTAAAACAAGGCTGCTTGATTGCCTGAAATTAATCCCACAGTCCGAGCAGTGATACGGTTTCTCTCCTGTGTGAATTCGTTGGTGTGTTTTAAGGCTGCTTGAGTGACTGAAACTCTTCCCACAGTCAGAGCAGTGATACGGTTTCTCTCCCGAGTGAATTCGTTGGTGTGTTTTCAGGTTTCTTGAATTACTAAAACACTTCCCACAGTCAGAGCAGAGATACGGTTTCTCTCCTGTGTGATATTGCTTGTGTAAAACAAGGCTGTATGAGTGACGGAAACTCTTCCCACAGTCAAAGCAGTGATACGGTTTCTCTCCCGAGTGAATTCGTTGGTGTGTTTTCAGGTTTCTTGAATTACTGAAACGCTTCCCACAGTCAGAGCAGAGATACGGTTTCTCTCCTGTGTGACATTGCTTGTGTAAAACCAGGCTGCTTGAGTGACTGAAACTCTTTCCACAGTCAGAGCAGAGATACGGTTTCTCTCCTGTGTGGCACCGCTTGTGTAAAACAAGACTGCTTGAGTGATTGAAACTCTTTCCACAGTCAGAGCAGCGATACGGTTTCTCTCCTGTGTGAATTCTCTGGTGTATTACAAGGTTGCCTGACTGAGCGAAACTCTTCCCACAGTCAGAGCAGTGATATCGTTTCTCTCCTTTGTGAATTCGCTGGTGTGTTTTAAAATGCCCTAACCGGGTGAATCTTTTCCCACAGTCAGGATATTCTCCACTGCCCGCCCACACTGCTAGACTGGAACCTGGAAAATATGAACAGGAAAGAAAGTAAGAGGGACTGCTTGTAGGCTTAGGGCATGTGGCTAGGTGGTGGAGTGGATTCAAGCATGTGAATTTCAGCTATGGGGCTTCTACTCGGTTACACCAGTTTAAAAATGTGTAAAAGCAAAAGAAAAAAAAACTGTCTCCCCTCCCCCCTAGAGATTAAGTTACTCCCAGATCCAAAACCTTATCTGGAGCGCTGAGTGGACATGTAGGTTAGTTCTATCTTGAACTGGTTGGAGTGGTACAGGAAAACAAATACCAAGTTATCTGACCTATATGCTCCGTCCCTCTCAGCCACTGTGGATATCAAACAATGTCACAGCTACTGGGAGTCACTCACCTGCTAGACTGCATTCTGAATGTGACCGCCCGTCGTCTTCTCCAGCGCCTTGCTCTCTCACACAGATTCTCTCCAGCACCACGCTACACTCCCGCAGGCGTACAGGCTCCAGCTCAGGGATGTTTGGTTTGAAGTCCTCAGATTCTTCCTTCCCTGGTTCCATGAGATCAAACTCTCCTTCCGGGGGCTCCTGTTTAATACGGACAGTTTCCAGCACCTCTTGTTTAACAGGAAGGGGTTCTTCTGTCTGGGGGATCTCCAATTCATTGTGCTCAGCTTTAATCTCAGAGACCTCTGGCTGGCTGCTGTCACATTGCATCTCAGAGAGCTCATGTTTAATGGGGAGGGAAGCCATAAACTCTTGAATGGGGACAAGTTCAAGTTCAGGGAACTCCTCTTTAATCTGGACAGATTCCATCATCTTCACACAGGTTTCTGTTTACTAGCTGCTGAAAGAAAAAAAAAAACAGAAAAAAAGTGTTTATTTAAATGCAGTACTATTAAGGCCATTCAAGGGACCGACAATCTGGCAATAGCAGGGGTGGCTTTACTGTTGAAGGGACGCATAATTTCTTGTAAAAAGTTAATAACACCATAGGATTTTAACTGTTGAATAACAATTTAACCATTGTATATATTATTTTAGATGTATTTTGTGCAATCTGTTATAATATATTTGTTTCACTATGTGTGTGTTTATATATATATATATATATATATATATATATATATATATATATATATATACACACACACACATACATATATACATTAAACTGACATTAATAGTATTTCAAGGGAGTAGCAAAATAATATATTTCTTACCAGCAATTCTTAGTTTATATGGACATTACCGAAACACGACATCAAATTTCAATAACAGTACAATAAAAGCTATGGTATACATTTATCAAAGTGCTGTGCATCTTATTGAAAGTACGGTTGTAAATTAACTTTTTAAAAGCGTACATTGCAAAAGCAGTTTCATTGAAAAAAAAATTAAAAAATGCATCCCACTGCTTGTCTAAACGGATCAGTAATCTCAAAACAGTACTAGAGAAAATAGACAAAACCTCATGGCAAGCCTTGATACAAATACAGTACACAATTTAAACAGTTAAGAGAATCACCAAGTCACTTACTTATTATACCGACTCAACTCCTAAAAAAAATCATTAGGAATTTGCCAAATCTGCCATCATGCACAATAAATGCAGTTATTATTTTTATGGATACGGTATCAAACGGCAGAAGCTACCTACGCTTACAGCAACTACAATAATGTTAAAACGCACTCATGACAAGTGCTTGCATTGAAGCGCATAACCTCGTTGATAATCGCACAGTGTAACAACAATAAATGGAACATACGTATTTTAACAGATTAATTCGGCATAAATTATTTGTTGTTAATCTTGTCGATTTGTTTAAACAGGTTTATAATCCACCCCTCGCCCCCTAGCCCCCTAATACTGATAATGATGGTAACATCACTCACACACACAAAATCTCCCCCCGTTTAACTGTTTTCTTCTTTGTAACACGGGATAATCACAACGTCACAGCAATTCAGATTCGTAGCAACCAGAGAGACCAATAACACAAGTAAAATCACACAATGTCTCCCCTATCCTAATACAGCAGAATCAAAGCAGACAGAACATCATGTTGTAGAAATACAGCGAGCCACCGCGGTAAAAACACAAAATTATAAATAGATATAAAATCGTGTCTTTTAAACATTTTTTTCACACAAACATCCCGTACAACTGTTCTTCGTACAATCACTGACAGAAATGTTTCGTTTTTAAGGCATTTAACTGTTTTTTTTTACCGCGATATCTTCACTCAGAGGGGAAGCGCTCCTTAACATTTATAAGGACGCCATTTCGGAGGCGAGAGAGAAATGATTCTTGCTCGCGCGCGTTCTCCCGGTAGCGCGCTGGTTCTGATTCCCGGCATGCACTTGGTTGTTTAATCAATACAAAGTATTTACATGTGCAGATAAGAGAGAGACTAAACAAAAACTAAATCTCAAAACAGCTCTATGTGTTGCTGGATCACAAACTACCTGTGTTGAATGCAAGGAAGCCTTTAGAAATGCCTTAATACCTCATAGAATTTATTTTACTATGTGTGTTAATTTTATTTTATTTTTTTAATTGTACACACACACAATGAGGCTGGTGCGGTTAAATATATTTATTATATATCAATTTACTGCACGGGCATTTTCCTAAGAAACCTGCTTCACTTGTTTTTAAAAATTAACAGGAAGATGCAGTTATCATGTATGCAATTAACTGGAATGCACTGTACTTGTGTGATTCTTAAACCTCTAAAATTAACCTACAGTGATATTATATTGGCACAGCTACATTGTAAAACAAAAAAAAAACTGTAAAGGTATTTTTTTAATTCATTTTCCAGAATATATTGCAACGTTCAGCAGTGTGGAGTAGTGGTTAAGGTTAGGGCTCTGGACTCTTGACCGGCGGGTCGTGGGTTCAGTCCCAGGTGGGGGACACTGCTGCTGTACCCTTGAGCAAGGTACTTTACCTAGATTGCTCCAGTAAAAACACAACTGTATAAATGGGTAATTGTATGTAAAAATAATGTGATATCTTGTAACAATTGTAAGTCGCCCTGGATAAGGGCGTCTGCTAAGAAATAAATAATAATAATAACGTTGAGTACAAATCATCCAGACGACACCAGCAAGGGTCAGCACACAAGAACAAGGCAGCCCACAGCAGCGTGCACGCTACCCCTTTATTCAGCAAAACCACATAACCTTTTTAGACACAACAAGGCATACAATGGAGACATAACAAGACACGTGATTGGACCCCACAAACCGAACGAGGCACAGACACAACACGATGGAATAACATTCACAAACACACTGGGGTCACCCCCGCAGGTGCACTCGTGCGCACACGCACAGGGACTCGGGACAAAACGATACAACACATAACACCTAGTCCATATCGCTGCAATATATTCACTGGTAAGTCTATCCTATATGATAGAGTGTTTGCGTGCATGTATGTTTTTATACGGATGAGACCCTAACATTTAGTGTGGCTAAAATAAATGGTAACTTACTTTTTTTTTATTGTCCACGCCTTGCAAACTGCCGTGAGCAACACTATTTAAATAATCTTTTTTTTTTAAGAAATTGTGATATGGCGCAGTCGTTTATTTGTTATTATTATTATTATTATTTGCTACGTTTGTTGATGCGATTCTCTTTGGACAAAAAAAATACGCCGTGCCTTTACACTACTGCAGGCCCCATGTAAAACGTCATTGTAGTTCACGTCACCTGACTCGGTCACATGACAGGTTTGGATTCTTCAGCGAAGCCGTGCACAATATTCATTCATTCGTGTCACAATACAGCCATGGGATGCTATCATTTTCCATTAGTTTCAGAATCGCGATGAATTTACAAGTCAAATCCTCCAGGTGGTTGTCCAGTAAGGACGGTGCAGTCTTGTCTCTGGGATGCTAGAGTCAGGATACTCGTTCCCATGAATTTATCTTTCTTCAAATGAATTAAGTTTGTTAAATCCTAGACTCTGAAACTCATTTGCCACAGTTATCATTATATTCTCACCGCCCACTTTGTGCCAGAATCAGACAGCAAGTAACTGAAATGCATTTTTACCATTTAAAATGCAGGCTCTTTAAAGAGTAATATACAAAAATAAAACATTGCACAGGGACTCAATGTAATGTTAATGTTTGCATTCCTAAATGAGTGAACAGTCCCAAAGAACATGGGCTTCAAGGTTTCTCGCCTGTGTGTGTTTTCAGGTTTCCTAACTAAGTGAAACTCTTCCTACACTCAGGGCAGCGATACGGTTTCTCCCCTGTGTGAATTTGTTCGTGTATTTTCATGTTATTTGAGCGTTTAAAACGCTTTCTACAGTCAGAGCAGCGATACGGTTTCTCTCCTGTGTGAATTTGTTGGTGTGTTTCAAGGCTGCCTGCCTGACTGAAACTCTTTCCACACTCAGAGCAGCGATATGGTTTCTCTCCTGTGTGAATTCGTTGGTGTGTTTCAAGGTTGTTTGATTGTTTGTTTAAAACGCTTTCACCACTCAGAGCAGCGATGCGGTTTCTCTCCTGTGTGAGTTCGCTGGTGTGTTTTCAGGTCTCCTGACTGACTGAAACTCTTCCCACAGTCAGAGCAGCGATACGGTTTCTTTCCTGTGTGAGTTCGCTGGTGTGTTTTAAAATGCCCTAACCGGGTGAAACCTTTCCCACAGTCAGGTTATTCTCCAACGCCCGCCCTCGCTTTAGCGATAGCGCGGCTGGAGGTCACTCGACAGCAAGGAGGATACTGTGTTACTCTCAAGAAGAAAAGACAACTCACTCGCGGATGACTGCACAGACAGTCGCTCACATACCACAGACAGTTATAAAGAGCGGCCTACCTCGCAAGCGGGGAGGCCGCTGAAAGACAGAAAGATAAAAGGACTCTGTCTTTTTTCAAGAGTCGTTGATTCCAGGAAAGCGGCAAGCCTACTTTCAGCACAAATGCTAGGATAATACAACTGACCAGAATCGACTCAAGGGCTATTTCTTATCAGCTAAACACAGAGGTGTTACCTAACCGTCTTGCTTAGGAAAAAGAGGGAGATTGTCCTGTGAGTGACGGTTTTAAACCCTCGGTGGGCGGGACCGAGTGCGTCATCCCAGGAAGTGGCCTTCGGTAGCTCTGGTATAGAGAGCTCAAGGGCGGGACTATCCCATACATAATGTTGGTGGTCATCTTCGAATTGAAAGGGAGCGCGTTATGTTAGTTTAAGCGTCGATCGAATCAATGTTGTTACTGCATTCAATGCCCTTCATTTGTCGAGGCTGTTTTTGCTCTTTCCTTGTACCGGCAGATTGCAGTTGTCAGACACGCAGCGCATTTGTTATCACCGTCAGTATAACACCAGCTCCACAGCTTGTCAGCGCCGGAGGCTACCGTTGTAAAACACAGATGCAATTTGTCATGGGCCATGCCAGCGCCACAGACCTCAGCACTTTCTCAAATATACCTCGTTACCGATTTTGCTTTGACGGTGACTCCGGCTGCAATAAAAAAAAAAAAAAAAAAAAAGAAAATTGAATCAATTTTGATTGTCCTGCAGTAGAACAGTCATGGATTACTGACTTTGATCAATGGAGTTTTCAAACTTATGTTGCGCACTATTTTACCCTTCTACCCCATGTTTTTTTTCCCCATGGTTGTGCAATGCATTTACCACAGTTTACCCCGGTTTGGCATGTTTTATTTGAATCTGCTTGACCCTACCTTTGTAATTCTCCACCATGCTTACCTATTGCTTTCACTAAACCACGCTTTCACTGCGATTTACTAAACACCGCATTATGCTATAATAATATATTTCTTCAAAAATCAGTAATAACCTTCTGGTTAAAAAATAACGAGGCATTATGGTCTTGCAGGGTGTCTTATACAGCGACTATAGGCATTTCTTTATGATAATACTGTGCAAATTATACGTCAGATTATTTCTCCTAGCAGATTTTGTATGGGTGATTTATACAACTTTGAAAATGGTACCTTCAGTACAGTAATTAAGAACTGAAACTGAACGCAGAGCAGCGCCTCTGAATAGCAAAGGGGTTTAAGAACTAGAAAGATGAGGACAGCCAGCAGCGGGAAGAAAGGCATGTCTGATTGCGCAAAGGAACCAGAAATGCGTGCAATCATGACCTATTGTATAGTAAGCTGCTTCACGCAGTGGAAACCTTGCATCGATTTAAATGCTTCTTTCATAAGTAAAATCTGGGCTCCTATAGAATTTCCTAATAATGCTAATTTGTCCCCATATTTCACAGCAGTACAGTAACACATCTGGCATTGTTCACATTCAGCTAGGAAATCTGCAGTATTTTGAATATCTTGTGGAATACATGAAGGATAATTTAAGGGTTTTTTTCCAATAAAAAAAGTTATTAACTATAGTTTAGATTGTACAACTGAAATCACTCAGAAGTAGTAAAACCCTGGATAATAATAATAATAATAATAATCTATTTGTATAGTATCACAAAGCGCTTTACAGAGGTAGGCTGTGAACTGCGCATTATATGCAGAGTCACTTCCAATAGGACGTTGATGTAACATCTCATCCGCAGGACGGAGCACGAGGAGGTTCAGTGACTTGCTCAGGGTCACACACAGGGAGTCATTCAGTGGCAGAGGTGGGATTTGAACCGGTGACCTTCTGGTTACAAGCCCTGGATTTTACCCACTGGTCCGCACTGCCTCCTATGAGCGGATAAGCGGTGGCTGCCTTCTAGCGTGTCGTTTTGATAAACCTACCGGTTTGTTTTAGTGCGCTTTACCGAACCAAGGAATACATCTGTATTGCATCGACCTCTCATTTCTTTTCAGAGATTCAACTGTGAAAATAATCCAGCGAACCATCCCCATAGTCAAGCACACACGCATGTTGACTAAATGCCTTCATAACTAATAAAAATAAAAACAAAGTGCAAAACTGAGCCAGATTGTGTTGCATACAGGTCAGCTGCCTTCAACACAAAAAGCTCGTTCAAATTGATAGATAACGTTTGCAGAGAGCAAGCCCGCTCCGAGGATTAAGAGTTTGATAAGAGAGAGATCCAGCTGTGCCGGACGCACAAACACCCACTTCAATTACAGGCATTAATCGACTCTGCCAGTTCAAGGAGGCACTGGCATCTGTCTTGAAGCTGCTAACGTGATTAAACTAGGAAGAATTATCTCTGCGAAAAGGTCAACCCTGACCCACATGAATAAAAGCATGGTTTAGCGCGCAGGATGTCCGGTTACCACTTCTGCTGCTGTTGCGCCTTATCGAAAAGAACTGCTTTAAAAAAAAAAGAGCAGATTGGGGCGAGTATTAAATATTCTCTTAAGAAATGTTTGCTCCTGTTTTGAATCACTTTGGATATTATTGTCTGTTTCAGTCATAAACTTCCAGATGCAAAACACACTGCTAAGGAGTGGTTTTCATATACCAACTGTGTTTTGTTTTTTTTTAAAACGGTAAAGCATAGGTGAGAGGTTATCCAGACAGACAACTCTGTGTGTCCTGAAATTTGATTTCAGTGCGGGGTCGGGAAGTTAAAAGGACTGGTAAGTACAGCACCGTGAGGCTTGATATTTGTGAGCCTCAGCTTGAAGGTAGAATATTGGAAGCCTTCCTCTTTGTTGTCTGAAGCTGGGATCTAAAGCTGGCTTCACAATGCAGCCGTATTGTCACAGGATCTGAAAGGCACGTCCGCACTGGAAAGAGAAAGCCAAGGCAGGCTTTCCATGCCGACCTTGAACAGAGAATCTGTGTGGAGAATACAAAAAGCATACAGAATCGATTTTCTTTTATTATTTTTTTTAAAGAAAGTGATTTCCGAGCTTGAGCTCTCAAGAGAAGTAATAAAAAAAAGTCAGTCTGACGTGAGCAGCCACAGATTATAATTTTTGAAAACAGTGGCACATTCGTGATACACCTTGGAGCCTGTGGAATATCTGACAATTACACACACACACACACACACACACACACACACACACACACACAATGTCCAATTATTTTACCCCACGAATTCCTCCTCAATTTAGAATATCCAATGATTATTTTTTCACCTCACCGCACCGATTCCTCACACAGTTCAGGAGGACTGAAGGTTCAGCGGGCGTGCTCCGATCCCACGAGCGAGCCAGCTTCCTCTTCCACACCCAGCAACTCCAGAGCGGATGTCAGTCCTGCAGGTAAAGCACAGGTAAGCCTGTCAAAAGACTAGCCCTGCAGGTGTCCGCCCAAGCTCACTTAAAACGCCTAAGCCAATATTTAAAGAAAAAACACATCAAACTATGCTAAAGTAGGATGATTCCATAGTACAGTATAGCCACGGGGAAAAATGCCAACCATGCAAACATATCGAGCAGGACCGTCACTAGAGATTCGACCGAGGGTCAAACTGAGGGTTTTCAACCTCCAAATCTATTGTCTGAGCTTTTGTACTTTACCAGAATTTTTACATGAGCATCAGCATATTTTTTTGTATTACTTTCTGCAAGAGAAGCTATCTGGGGCCGCAGCCTGGGCTGTACGAAGGGCATAACTAACTGGTTTTGCTTTGCCTTGAGGGAACAAGTGTCGAATCTGCAATCTCAGCTCATCCCTACCTGTCCACACTCCCCCCCCCCCCCCCCCCCCCAGCTCCGCTCCCCTCCCCTCTCCTCTGTGGCTTTCAGCAGAAACGATGACACCTGCATATATACACTTCACTGCACAGCAGCAGAAAAAAAACGATGCATTTTCTCAGGGGATAGTAACTGTCTGTATACGTTTTGGGTGTCACTGGATTTTATTTACTGTATTCATGACACCCGTTTGCCAGCAGAGGGCGCCTGTGCTTCACGGGAGTCTGACAAGTCTAAAGCGAGAATCTCTTAAGACTTCTAGCAACATCTCTGCGTGTATTGTTAAAGATGTACCCAGATATGCTTGTTACACACCCCTGAAACCTTTCTGAGACCCCCACTTTATGAACACCTGTTTTAATGCGTTTAAACAATTGAAAGCTGCATATCCCTTTAGTTGTATTAACATAGACAGTAGTGTCGCTGCTGTGTGTGGCTTT